>NW_027476135.1:667532-1001299 GCF_051020955.1 Megalopta genalis
ATTCGTGCGGCTCCCGGGCAGCGTTTGCGAGAAACGAGGTCGGCACCGTCGTGAAACAGCGATCCTCCGCCGAAGTTTCCGCCGAATTTTTTACGCACTGACTCCGCATTCCTGGAACACTGCTTACAAATCATTAGTAACAATTATTACTCGATTGCCTGCTCGTAACGAAGGAACTTTCGCCGTAAACCTCGGAATTGGGAATAGCGTGCCGGCGGACATGTCGCGAAGAACAACGAACTAAGTCCCGGCGAAGAGAGGGAGGGAGGGTGGTTGAACGCACAGAGGCATTAAAAGTCAAAAATTCATCATCGCGGCCAAGTGTCTGCAAAGTCGGCATAAAAGAGCTAATAAGGGACGGCGTTTTATAGACAAAGTCCAACAGCTGCTTCAGCCGAGCAACTCCGCAGTGATAACAAAAGAAGTTGAAGTATTAAATCCGAAATGTTCCTGGACGCCGTAAATGCCCCGTCCATGTCGCACGCACAACTTTTAAAGTCTTCCCATGTGTAAGGTTAATATCGGCGCTATCGGAGACACGCCTTTTTTCACGGGACAGGAAAACAAAGTAATTGCGAGCTGCTTCGCGTTCGGTTTTTTTTCTCCGTCATTGATTTTGTTTTTAAGCTTTTTACGAGCGCGCGCGAACCCGCGCAGTTTGTCGACGGGAATGTGTGGATGGCTCTTCAAGCCGAGTCTGACAACGATGGAAAATCCACCGGCGTAGAATGTCCTGTCGTAAATTGAGTACGTGACTACGTTCGTTGCCGTGAAAACACCGTTCTCAGGATATTTATGAGTCGACGCTATTATGTGTCGCAGGAGTGGCGTAAGGCTCCAATATTTTCGTTTTAAATACACTTATATTTATTTTTCATGGGCTGCCCCGTCGGTTTACGGGCGCGGACGTGCCGTTCACATATTTCTTCGCCAATTAACTACTACATGTGCACCACCTTT
The DNA here is from genome assembly GCF_051020955.1 of Megalopta genalis. Classification (NCBI taxonomy): domain Eukaryota; kingdom Metazoa; phylum Arthropoda; class Insecta; order Hymenoptera; family Halictidae; genus Megalopta; species Megalopta genalis. The sequence continues at coordinate 668,493 of NW_027476135.1, forward strand.
CTTCCCAACGTTTGTCCAACTATTGCCCTTTCCACGGACACTGTGCCTGCCGAACGTTTTTTCGCTGTCAATTAAAGCTTGACCAAATAATTTGGCGTGGATTTGCAGTGGATTCGTAGCATTCGCGTGTTTAACCGTGTTAACGCTTTTTGGAATTTTGTGACTTCCGTTCATTCACGTGGCGATTTTCGTTAAAACTGACACACACACAATCGGTTTAACGAGGGATGTAATTTTACGTTTGCGACAATCAACTGTAACCCGGGGTGCTCGGAATTTTTATTTCGATAGCAACGAGCGCTTGATAACCGAGTTAGTAGTCTTAAAAATGATGTTTACTATTCTGCAGCCCCGAGTCTCCTGACCGTAAAAATTTACGGACTAATGCAGTTCTCCAGAACGGACCTCATCCTATTCTTTCTTGCGGATGCACTGCACTTTTCCGCAAAAAGAAATCTAAAAAGCCATTAACACTAAACTGGAATAATGGACAGTCTTATCTTCCATCGCCAAGTTCTAAAGTTCCCTTCGCCTGAAATTTGTTAACTTTTAAACATTTCTATGGAAAGCCTACTTTTAAACTACTTTTTACTTTAAATTTAATTTTATTCTCTCGATCAGTTTAATTTTTATTTGACGACTGTTATTTTTTTTTTAAGTTCGTTCTTTGTTGATATAGCAGATTACTCTGCCGATGTTCCTGGAAAATTATAATAATTTTAATCATTTATTTATTCTGGAACATCGAAATCTCCGAGTTACGCGTTTACGGGAATAAATAAATTCGCTATTATATTATGTTATTATTATTATTATATACAGGATAAAATAGCTGAATAGTAACATTTAAATGTCTCCATTATTTGTAGATACATCAGCGTACAAAAAATTTAATCACACACTGAATATTGTGATATTAAAGATGTGATATGGAAGGAAAAATGTTGTTTATTGCTTCGCCTCGTGGAAAATATTTCGAATACCACTTTCAGAAAGTAAAAGGCGAAATTTTATCGGGAAGCGTGTGGACCGCTGTACGCGTACGAGAAATTCTGTGAGAAAAGCGAGGCGAAAAACATTTTTCCCTTGCAACCATTTTGCTCGCCCTGTCGAACAGTTTAGTTACTGCGCACCTTTGACTGTGGTTTGCTGAGAAACATGACGCTTGCTCTGCGCACAAGTAGCCATAATTGCTAAGCTTGCCGTCGGGCGTCTCGAGGCGTCAACATTGCACAATGGCGTTCGGTGACTTCTCAAAGGCACGAAACAGCTTTCGTCGTGCACTTAGAAACAACAAAGATATTTCAATGTTTTTTTCCACGCAGCTTCTTCGATCGCGTGTACGACAATGATCAAAATTACGGAACGAAAATAAACACGAATATACGACAAATGAAAATATGGTCTCTTTTCAAACTAAAAAATGATCACGATAAGAAGAAGGTCGGTTAAGTGGAATAATGAAATGGAAGCGCACAAATGAATGCACAATGCCGGAGATTTATCGAAGACAATGAAAATAAAACGCGAACGGGTTAATACCGATCCACCAACAATGCCCATAACTTTTTTCGCCGTTGAGAAATTTGAAATGAATTTTTTATCGATGCCGGAATATGCCGCGTGCAAACGAACGAGAAAACTTGGTATAAATCGGATAATATTTGAATAAACGAGCCATCCCGGAAGGTCTCTTGTAATTTCATTAATCGTCGAGAGAGGCTTCGATCGCTCTCGCTAGACCGACGAGCTCTCGGGTTAAGTGCAGCTGCGAACCGTGTCGTCCCGTGCAAATACCTTCGTTGTTCTCCCTGGACAGAATAAATTTGGATCGCAAAGAAAACAGGCGCCATCAAAATACTTGGACATTCAATATTCCCTAACAAAACCCATCGTCGCAGCGTAAGAGTTGAATGAAGAAGGGCCCGTGAAATCACCTTATCAAAGAAGGCGGTGCGGTATTAACCATTTCCTCGTTGAAATTGCAGTCTCTCTCTGTCTCTCCCTCTCTCTCTCCCTCTCTCTCTCTCTCGTCGGGCGCGACAGAGAAAATGGAAAAATTGTTGGAAAGATTGTGTCCCTTAACAGAAGATGATGATGACACTCGTTACGATCGGCCAGGGGCGTGCGTCGTCGTTACGCAAACGACACTGAATAAATCTGGTGCTTCATGCGTGCTTAGGAATCGTCGCGGCGCGCCGCGGGGACAAGCGTTGGCCTAAGCAGAAGCGGCAAATTGGCGTCGAGTGACGTTTCCTGTTTGCCTCGTACAGTAACGGACAAACGATTGAGGCATCAAGAGAGAAGAAAAAGATCGGCGGAACGCGCCGTGCTTGCAGATCTTCCACAAAATGACGTCCGTCATTTGAAGAGCAATTCGTCATACGAAATACGAGCAAACATCGAATCGTCCAAGAACAATATTTAATATTTAAATTATATGTATATATTTTGATGTAATATTTTTATAGAATATTTTTATATAAATATTTTGCACAATGTTTACGATTGGAAGTCAGTGGAATTCATTTTTTCGTTCGAATCAAATTCACCCTTTTACAAGCGTCACTCGCTGTTTTGCAATCGATACTCACCCTCCCACAAATTAAATTCACTTTCGTTAACCTCAGCTTTTGCAAATAAAGTTCTTCTACGTTGTTTTCTGAAACTATTCAAATGAAAATAACATTTACATAGAACAAGGAACATGAAATGCTCGTTTAACAGTAAATTTAGCCGCATCTGTAATTTTCCTTCCAGTTTGGTAATTTCATACGCATATTCATGTAACAATAACGACAATCCGTGGGAGCGATGGTTGCAACAGAATAATTAACAACATCCGACAAAAACTATTTGCCGAAATAATGTTCAATGTTTGAGAGCTTCAACTGTGAAATAAACAAAGGGTGCCTCGTCTGACGGACGTGATCACGCGGTTCCTGTGTCTTCTGGAAGCTGACATCATCTAAAACGATAATGATCTCTGAAGAATTTCGCGAAAAATATTTCCAGCTGAAAAATTGTTAATGTTATATAAGTGAGACACATATTTTCAGATTGAGGAAGGAAACAAATCGAAGAAACAAGTATCAGTTGCATGCTTCGAACTGAAATTAAAATCCGTCGTCTTAAAATTAAGACCGCTGCTACTCTATGCAGCAAAGTCTACCGTAGACGAATACTTTGTATGCTAGCATAATCGCCGGCGGGGGAAGACCGAACCAATATAATCTGGAAAGGGATCAAAGGGGATTTGGTGCGAGGGCAGGCATTCGCATGTTTCGGACACAGGCCAGCTTGAGCACAAGCGACCCCTGATACACGCTAATTAAGCTTTTTTTCTTGTCACGATAATGATTATCTTCAGCTCGCGTTATTACTACGCGTTATTACTGCGTTATTACTACCCATTTCTCGCGTGACGCCGTGAATTTAGGAAAAACCGGCGGCGGCGGCCGTGGTGTGTTCGAAGGATTTCCCTCCGGAAAAGTTGGTTCGAGCCCGGCCGAACTCCGGGGTCAACTTATGCACGGATATATCCGGCTTTGATCGCGCGGCGACCGTTCCGCTCGATAAAAGGAGTCAAGCCCGCCGCGTCGAAGCAGGCCAAATAAACGTATCACGGCTGACGCCTTTGTTCCTGATTATGGAATTTTTTTCGAGCGACGCGCAGCGTCCGCGTTTCCTTCTCGCCCGTTTCAGTTTTATTACCGCGAGCCCCGCCACAGCGAGACGCTATTTTTATTCCGGGATTTATAACGGCCAGCTCAGCCGGCCACGAAATATTCTCCCGCCAGGCTTTTCAAAAATTCCACTTTTTTCGGACAACTTTATCCTTAACGCTGCCCCCCACCCACACCATCCTGCACGCTGCTCCATCACGGCCGCGCGCAGGCTACGACCAGCTGAAAAAGCTGAACCGTCCACCGCACTTGCACTTCACTTACAACACCTGCGATTCTTTTCCTCCTTCCGGCGCGGCGGAGCGAGCCGCGAAGGGAACTATCCCCGGCTGAATTAGAGCGTTCCGAGGTGCTGTAACGAAATAAACGCGGACGCCCGGTTCAAACTGCGAACAACGTAATTACAGAGCTGCGCGGGAAGGGCTGGCCGCGCAGGTATGAAAATGAAATAGCGCTGGACAGAGAGTGTTTTTCTTTTTTTATCGGAGCGTCGCGTCGCGACGTTCGCGCGTCGCTCTCGCGGCGAGTTAACGAAAACCGCGGTGTCGCCGTGGGACGGCTTGCCAATATTATTGACGCGAATCTTGGAACAACGGGCAAACAATATCGCGAAATAATAAATAACTTCGTCGCCGTCATTCGCGAAGCTCCGCGAGCGATTATTTGATATACTGCGTGCCCGGAATAACGGGTGGGGGCTGTAGATTCAGTAGCTATGGAAATCAATAGCGGCAATCCCAGCCCTGTAGAACACGATATCAAGGATGTCGTATTCCTGGCACAGATATTGGCAAATACATGTCTATTACATTGTAATTATCTTTTTATTCACCGTCGAATCTTTCTTATAATATATCTCTCGTACGAAATGCGAAACATTTTTAAAATTCTACCTTTGTAATCGTCATTGCTTTTTAATCATTTCTTTAAACTTTCCGATCGACGAAATAATCATAAATTTAATGGATTCTTAACAGAGACTTTATTGTAATTTATTTTTTCACGTTTCGCTGCAAATAAATGAAGATAAAGTTACTGCAAGTGAAATATTACTTGTATTATTTTGTTCGCTGTTTAAACAAAAGTGCGCTTGACTGATACAATTTAGTAAGTCAATTTTGTGCTAGAGTGATTTAATATTATTAAATCATATCGAATTTCATATTTTCTGCGATTCTTCTTTAATATTTTACGTTGAAGCTTCAAAGGGGCTTTCATAAATGAGTTGGTAACAATATCATACGTTATTGCATTTTACAGAGTTTTTAATTTTTTTTCATCATCCACAAATTAAGTGTTTTGACTTAAACCATTTTTTAACGCCTCGTATGTTACAAAAATTTTCCATTATTTATTAAGAGTACAATAGACTCTATATTTATTACAAAAACGTATCGAAACACATCGCACGATTTTTCCGGCCAGTAATGTGCCACTGCTTATGCGTTACTATCGTGTAAGTATAGAAAGCGACCATATACTTATCCGCGATAGTGTTTACACTCGTTTAGAGCATTGGCCATCAGAAGCCCAAGGCAGTAAAAGAGAGCTTATGCGAGCTATAGCGAACATTCCACGAGCCTAGCGAACAGCTGCCTACACATTCATGAAAACCAGCAACAAACCGTCGTAAATCTCCGGCTTCGAGCGTTGCTCTGTTTTGTGCTCGATATCCTATTGAAACCACCCTTTTTGAAGGAGCTTTAAATATGATTCTATTGTAGCGCTAACATGAGATTACGCCCAAAAACCATTCCAATATTTCGTGTCGCGAGTTCAGCCTCCTGACGGGTTCTGAGTACCTGTTTTGGATAATAGAACTTCTGAACAATGGTCCAGTATAAATTTCGAAATACAAAATATGCCGCACATCTATGTATTATTGTTTCGAACTTTCTTCGGAGAACGAACGATAACTGAACTATTTATGCAAATATATCGAATCTTTGGGCAGAATAAAACTTATCCGCAGTTAGTTCGACAAAAGGCTATTGAATATCGATATATCGCACCTCGTAACATTTGTAATCAGTTAAAAAGAATTTTATAATAAAGACATCGGATGAATTTAAGGAACTTAAGGATAGCGAATTTAGTGAATTTGAGTGAATTTTCAAGAGAAAGTTTTAAGTGAATTTAAATAAATTTAATTAAGGATAGCGTTACGTTATCTTCAACTTATTACAATCACTAAAAGAGGAAAGTGAGCTTCAGCTAATTTATATTTTTTACAATTCATTTAGACAATTTTTATTTTGTATTACGATCCGATTTTGCGTAAAGGTCCAACGATAACTATAATTTTCTGATTCGAAGCTAACAAACTCTCATTAGAAATTATTAATAACTTGGACACAATATGATTATGTATCTTCTGATGTTTTTTCTACTTAACAATAATCTGCTAATTCGAAGCTAACAATCTCTCGTCGGGAACAATAACACTTTACAGACATTCCCGATAAAAATTCCTCGGAGTGAATCGCAACTGCGTCGTCTACTCAACTTGGAACCGCCAGTCACCGCTAAATCGCATCGCGTAAACAATAAGTATTAGATACATCGACGCAAGTCAAAGGGATTTCCTCGTCGGGGGGAGTTTAATTAAAAATCTGCGAGCTTTATCGCGCATAAACCCCGCACGGCGTCCTGATACTCCCGATGACATATTTACCGATATCTAACTGAAAAAGGTTAATAAGCGATACACACGTTGCTGGAAGATCGCGCGATTCTATCAACGGCCGAACATTTACTTTAATCAGCCGTGCAACCACAGGCCCGGTTGCTGCTCGCACGGGCCGCACCTGCGCAACGTAACGCGCGTGCCGAGTTAATCCTGACTGACGCGTAATCACGGAAGCCCGGCGGATCCAATTACCAGAAGCAGAACTGGAAATAAGGAAAACAGAGCCGTCAGTGCTCTGATTCGCCTTTACGATAGCGCAAATATTAACGGACAGGGATTAGAACGACGAGTAATTAAGTCACGCAAAGGGAATACGAAGAAACTCGGCTGGATAGGGAGAAATAGAAAGAGGGAGGCAGAGATAGTCAGATCAGAGAGAGAGAGAGAGAGAGAGAGAGAGAGAGAAAGAAAGAGAGTGCTACGTCCCAGTCCATCAGTTCCCCCTCTTCGCATATTTGCGTAATTTTTAGCTAATAGATATATTATTATCACTGTTATTATTATTACTATTATTGATGGATTTTGTTTGGCACGTGGATGACGTCTCTTTCAGATCAAAACAGAATTGACAGACTTTACCATATTTACTTTAATACTAAACTAAGCTGACTATTGTCATACAGCGTTATACTTTGTAAATCCATAGAAGAAATTTCTAACGCAGTCCGCGTCCGTTTTAAAAAAACTGCGAACTGTCCGTCTGAAATATTGCAAGAATGTGTAAGCTCTCGACAACACTTTGTGCATATGGTACAATGCGCAAAATAATCTCAAGACAGATGAAAGTTGGAATTTCATTATTCTTGATTTTCCTCTTAATTCCAGCCGTGCCGGATCCAATTTGTGCCATGAATTACGAAACACGATGTATGACGGGAGCGGATTGCATATTCCATTACGAACGAGTGAAACAAAGAGAAGGAGAGAGAAAGAATAAGAGATAGAGATAGAAATAGAGATAGAGATAGAGGTAGAGATAGAGATAGAGATAGAGATAGAGATAGAGATAGAGAGATAGAGAAATAGAGAGATAGAGATAGAGAGAGAGAGATACAGAGAGAGAGAGATAGAGAGATAGAAAAAAAATTAGAGAGATAGAGAGATAGAGAGATAGAAAATTAAAGAGATAGAGAGATAGAGAGATACAGAGATAGCGAGATAGAGAGATAGAGAGATAGAGAGATAGAGAGATAGCGAGATAAAGAGATAGAGAGATAGAGAGATAGAAAATTAAAGAGATAGAGAGATAGAGAGATAGAGAGAGATAGAGAGATAGAGATATATAAAATTAGAGAGTTAGGGAGATATAGAATTAGCGAGTTAGAGAGATATAAAATTATAGAGTTAGAGAGTTACAGAGATAGAAAGATGGAGATAGAATAAGAGATAGAAATAGAGATAGAAATAGTGATATATGAAATGAGAAAGAAAGAGAGAATAAGAGATAAGGAGAGAGCGAGGGCGTGAAAGAGAGAGTGAGATGGACATTAGATCGAAATACTCGACGCACCATAATCCTCGAGCAGATTTCAGCCATCATATTTTAGATTTAGACCATCGCCGAACTAACTGCTCAGAGAACCTGCTAACGAGGAGCGCCCTCCGGTTTTCGCTGATCGGAGAAAGTAGATTCCAGAGACCCTCGTTTGAGAACAGATCGTTTATAAGTTACCCTCGAAAAGCGATTTTTATACAAACCACTGCATTGATACATGGAAAGGTACTCTATGCGATTGAGTTGAACGTTTCATGATTAATTTTACGCGGAAGGGTCGCATTTAGCTGCGTTTTGCTATTTTCTTTTGAATCTTTGCGAGCTCAGTTCTTATTTCTTTTAATTATTTAACCTTACGTATTCTATTAGCAATGTGAGCAGTTATGATTTCTCTGTGAAAAATATTAAAATTTTTTCAATTTCAGTGTCTCTTCTTATTTACCAAAGTAGGTGTTCGAAGAAAACTATGCTTAATGTGAACAGAATATTCCAGTTTTTCGACACAAAATTACAAACCTTGAAAAATCGTTCTAATTTACCGATTATTTATTTTTATGAAATAATGAAAAAATTATTGACTAAAATAAAATTGTACTGAGTACTCTCCTGAACAAGATACTATAATCTAATTCACATTATAAATGCAAGAATATATTTAAGCAATGATAACTAAACAGTGGATTTTATGCACTTTTTTACAAAGAAAGACTAACACAGAAGCAAAACTGTGCAGACATTAGAAGAATTCGAAAATCTCTTTCAATTCTGCACGATTTATTAAAATGATTAAATCTTGAACGACATTTCCGCCTGATCTATATTCTCTACAGTTAACACACATAATTTTTCATTATCATAAAGATCCACGGTGCAATGATTACTCCGAAACTGTTGCGCAAAATCAAATTGCACTATCTCAAGTCTCCTAAAAATCCTCAGCAAGACTAAGAACCTGAAGAGGTATTCCGCGGTCTATAATACGATAACTGTAAAATCTAAGCACAACTGAAAAGCTAGCCTCAAGAGAAGCATAGAATTAGAGCTAATTGCGCGGGAACAGGTGTTAGTGGTTGAACGTTTCACGAAGAAGGGAATTCGCTGTAGAACGTAAAAAGAAAAGCATTCCTTTAAGAGGAAATTGCTGGCTGAAGTCACGGAAATACTAAAAAGAACGTTGACCAGCGTTCAAGGTCCCTTGCCGCATTCTCATAACTCCCATTGCAGACATTTCCGCAGGGCTGATAGGCAAATTCGAAATAAGACCGTTTTGCATAATAATACGGCGACGGGACGGAGGGAAGGTCAAAGATTAATGTATACATTCGTGTATCGATCGGTGGTGGCGGGCGTTGTTTGAGTATTACGCGAGCCGGCTGAGGAATGCGAAGGATTTACGGAAGTGCGTCAAACGAGAAACAGAAACACAACTCGCCAGAACAAACTAATAAAAATGTTGCCACCGGTGCGTACACTTACACAGCGACGCTCTCGGTGCGAGGGTGCACAATGAACCGGAAACGGATACGCATAATTTAATGGGACGAAACGATACACAGGTCGGTACGACACACACTTTTATTAGCTCTGCGGATATTTATTAGTCTGCAATAATGGATAATTATTGTGAGTCCGGTGTTTTACAGGATAAAAGTAAATTTTGCTGGCGGCACGGTTTCCCGATATGTCAACATTAATTCGCGTTGCCGAATTTAATTTATAAAATCGGACCGCGTTTCGGTGAGCAAACAATGCGAACTTATACGGAACGGAATGCCCGATTTTTTGAAATATGAAAACTATTTCCGGTTCGCGCTGCGTCCGTTCTATCGCGGTTCGTTGTATCGAATTTATCGATAATTTCGACGAGAAGAATTTCAAGAAAATAAGAGAAAAAGAAAGGAAACGATATAATAACGAACGACCCGGGCCGGAAGGTATCATTTGTCGCATTTAATTTGAGTAATGGATTATTCATAGAGTGTTATGAAAATATTTTTTTCCGATTCGTGTCACGAGAGAAAAACAACGTTCAACATCAAAGTGCAAAATGTTTTCATACACACAGGTTCTGCTCAATCATTCGGAACAGGGTTCCCTTTTGACGCGGGGCAAAGCCGTCGTTCGCTATATCTTGACATATTTTACATTTTTGTTCCGGCATAGTGATTCCTATTCTAGACAGCGCCGGTCGAGCTAGGATAATGCGAAATACGTTATAATAAATGAAAAAAGAGTGCAGGCATTTTTTGTTTGCCCGCTATGTGACTGCGATGTCATAGAATATCAAAAGGGAAATACGGTTCCCCTTTAACCAACCAACGGCGATGCTGGAGGTCTATTCTGGCCTGCCGTTTTCTTTTCAGCTTTTTTTTCGAAAATCAGAGTACGCTGCGATTTTTAGCACAACTCTCCGGGCTGTCGGATTACGCGTCGAGCCGGCGAACGTTTATTGCTAAACAGCGAAGCAACGTTAAAGCAATAACGTTAAGTAACGTTCCGTGGCGCGCATTGCTCGTTTGTATTATGTGTTGCCATTCCGTGTAAGAGGACGTTGTGTTTCTAACTCACATAAGTGGATCAGAGCTTTGTTCAAACAATCAAAACGACGGTTTTTACGGGGAAAGTTGCTAAGTGTTGTCGATACACGGAAACTTATCGGCCAACGCGAAACTGAGGAATCCACGAAAGAAACTAGTTATCGGTTATCAAAGTTGGATCATCCAGGGTGATTCGCGTGGCGCCGCGTGTGTTTAACGAACACCTGGCGAACCACCGTGCTATCCACGACAGCGGGCAAACGATTAAGACGGGAACAAGGATATTGGTAAAATGCACCAATGTTGCAAATCTTCTCCGAAATGACGCACGGTGGGCAAAGTGGCAAAGTTGCCTGTCAAATTCGAAGAACTTTTGATAAAAATTAGATAAAGCGACGTTTTCTTTTACGCGAAAAAAACTGAAGTGTTGCAGAATAAACGAAAAAAGAGAGAATCCACTATTTTTTGATCTCGAAAATTTATGTTAAACTTGAAATATTCCATCGAAATTGTGATTTATTCAGTACCGTGTTGCATTTTTTAGTGACATGCAGATTTTTACGCGCTCATTTCAAATCGTAAAATTTATCTACCACTTTTGAAGTTCGAAAAAAAGACCAGCGTGTTACCAAATCACAATCCTGAAATGGTAGATGAATTTTGCGACGGGATCTGAAACGAGTGTGTCAAAATCAAATAAAAATGAAATATTATAAAGAAGTAGATGGTTAAAAAAACGAGAACCACCGTGCATTCGATCAATTGTTGACGTAAACGTTGGATTGGCAATTACGCTGACGCCCTGTCATCGTTCCTTCCGTAAACTCTCCTCTCATTTACATTTTTCCAAAGATGCAGAAAATCATGCACGTGTTGCCGCGAAAGTTATCGATTTATACCGAATGCATATTTAGCTCCGCCGTGCACGATTAACGAACGTTTAACGAGAGACAAGTTGGAAGCAAAAATGAAGATAAGCAGGGTTCGTGCGGAACGTAATCTATGGGTCCATAAAATCTGCAATTTGTGGCTGAATTATTCCCTTCAGGAGCATACGCACGCTTCACCATAGTTTAACCTATACATCTATCTCTACCTGTACCTCTATCTCTACCTCTACGCCTGTATCTCTACATCAACCTCTACCTCTACCTCTACCTGTACCTCTAACGCTACGCCTGTACCTACTACATCTACCACTACCTCTACGCCAATGCCTCTACCTCTACGCCTGTACCTCTACCTCTACTTCTACGCCTGTACTTCTACCTCTACCACTACCTCTACCTTTACGCCTCTACCTCTACCTCTACCTCTACCTCTACCTCTACCTTTACCTCTACCTCTACCTCTGCCTCTACCTCTACCTCTACCTCTACCTCTACCTCTACCTCTACCTCTACCTTTACCTCTACCTCTACCTCTGCCTCTACCTCTACCTCTACCTCTACCTCTACCATTGTACTTCTTCCGCTGCCTCTACCTCTACGCATGTACCTCTACCTCTACATCTACAAATGTACCTCTACCTCCACCTCTATGCATGTACATCTACTTCTACCTCTACGCATGTATCTCTACCTCTACCTCTACATCTACCTCTACATCTACTACCACTGTCTGTACCTCTACCTCTACCACTACCTCTACGTCTACGCCTATACGTCTACCTCTACCTCTACCTCTACCTCTACCTCTACCTCTACCTCTACCTCTATCTTTACGCCTGTACATCTACCTCTGCCTCTACATCTACGCATGTACCCCTACCTCTATCTCTACCTATGACTCTACCTTTACCTCGACCTCTGCCTCCATTCTACCGCTACGCCTGTACCTCTACCTCTACCTGTACCTCTACCTCTACCTCTACGACTACGCCTGTAGCTCTACCTCTACCTCTACGCCTGTACCTCTATCACCACCTCTATCTCTACCCTTGTGCCTGATACCTCTACCTCTACCTCTACGTCTGTACGTCTAGCTCTACCTCTACCTCTACCTCTACGTCTGTACCTCTACTTCTACCTCTACGCACGTTGCTCTAACTCTACCCCTACGCATGTACCTCTACCTCGACCACTACCTCAACCTATACTTCTACCTCTACCTCTACCTCTACGCCTGTACCTCAACCTCTACCTCTACGCATGTACCTCGACCTCTACCTCTACGTCAGTACCTCTACCTCTACGTCTGTACCTCTACCTCTACCTCTACCTCCACATCTACCTCTACCTCCACCTCTACCTCTACCTTTCCGCCTGTACTTCTACCTCTACCTCTACCTCTACCTTTGCGCCTGTACTTCTACCTCTACCTCTACCTCTACCTTGGCGTCTGTACTTCTACCTCTAACTTTACGCCTGTAATATACCTCTACCTTTACGCCTGTACATCTACCTCTACCACCACCTCTACCTCTACCTCTACCTCTACCTCTACCTCTACTTCTACGCATGTGCCTCTACCTCTACCTATACCTCTACCTTTGCGCCTGTGACTCGACCTCTACCTCTCCGTATTTACCTCTACCTCTATCTCTACCTCCATCACTATCTCTACCTCTACCTCTACGCCTGTACCACCACCTCTACCACTACCTCTACGCCTGTACCTCTACCACTACACCTGTACCTCTGCCTCTACGATCGTACCTCTAACTCTGCGCCTGTACATCTACATCTACCTCTACACATGTGCCTCTACCTCTACCTCTATCTCTACTTCTACCTCTACCTCTGCCGCTACTTCCATGCCTTTACCTCAACCACTACCTCTACGCATGTACCTCTAACAATGTAAGAACAACGTATAACAATGTAGAACAACGTAACACTGTTTTAAAGAACAACATGAGACAACGTAAAACACCGCAAAATTACGTAAAAAGAAAGTAAAACAACGTAAAACAACGTAAATCAGCAATGCGAAACAAAGAAAAACGCGGTAAAACAACGTAGAGCAATGTAAATCATCAATGTGAACCAAAGTAAAACAACGTAACACAACGTAAAGCAATGTAAAACAATATAAAACAACGTAAAAATAATGTATAACAGTGTAGACCAACGTAATACGGTATTAACCAACAACGTGAGACACCGTAAAAGAACGTAAAACAAGGTAAATCAACGCAGAACTACGTAAAGACAAAGTAAAACAACGTAAACAATGTAAATCATCAATGTGAACCAAAGTAAAACAACGTAACACAACGTAAAGCAATGTGAAACACTATAAAACAATGTGAAAACAAGGTATAACAACGTAGAACTACGTACTACTGTTTTCAAAACAACGCCAAACAAACCAAACAATGTAAAGCACCTTAAAATAACGTAAATCGTAAATGCGAAACAAAGTAAAACAACGTAACACAACGTAAAGCAATGCAAGACAATATAAAACGACGTGAAAATAATGTATAGCATGGATTTCAAGGCAACTCGTTTGTTTCGCATGCATTTGAAGCTAGATCATTTATATCTCAATTACTCGAAGCTAAATCATTTGTTTCGCATGAATATGAAGCTAAATCATATGTTTCGCATTAATTTAAACCTAAATCATGTGTTTCGCATGAATTTGTAGCTAAATCATGTTTTTCGCATGGATTTGAAGCTAATCCATGTGTTTCGAATGATTTTGAAGCTAGATCGTGTGTTTCTCATGGATTTGAAATAAATTCGTTTGTTTCGTATGTATTTGAAGCTAGATCATTTATATCTCAATTACTTGAAGCTAAATCATTTGTTTCGCATGGATTTGAAGTAAACTCGTTTGTTTCGCATGCATTTGAAGCTAGATTATTTATGTCTCAATTACTAGAAGCTAAATCATTTGCTTCGCAAGTACTTGAAGCTAAACCTTCTATTTTGCATTGAGTTGAAGCTAAATCATTTTTTTCGCATGGATTTGAAGCTAAACCATGTGTCTCGCATGATTTTTAAGCTTAATCTTGTGTTTCGCATGGATTTGAAGTTAACTCGTTTGTTTCGCATGCATTTGAAGCTAGATCATTTATATCTCAATTACTTGAAGCTAAATCATTTGTTCCGCATGCATTTGAAGTTAACTCGCTTGTTTCGCATGCAGTTGAAGCTAGATCATTTATATCTCAATTACTAGAAGTTAAATCATTTGTTCCGCATGAATTTGAAGGTAACTCATTTGTTTCGCAATCTCTTGAAGCTAGATATTTTATATCGCAATTGTTCGAAGCTAAATCTTTTGTTTCGCATGGATTTGAAGGTAACGCGTTTGTTTCGCATGCATGTGAAGCTAGATCAGTCACATCTCAATTACTTGAAGCTAAATCATTTGTTTCGCATGGATATGAAGGTATCTCGTTTGTTTCGCATGCATTTGAAGATAGATTATTCGTTTCGCATGGATTTGAAGCTAAGCCTTCGACTTCGCATTGATTTGTAGCAAAGTCATGTGTTCCGCATGGATTTCTAGATAACTCGATTGTTTCGCATGCAGTTGAAGCTCAATCATGTATATCACAGGTATTTGAAGCTAAACCTTCTACTTCGCATTGATTTGAAGCTAATTCATGTGCTACGCTAGGATATGAAGCTCACTCGTTTGTTTCTCCTGCATTTGAAGCTATATCACTTATATCGCAAGTATATGAAGCTAAATCATTTGTGTCGCATGGATTTGATGCTAAGCCTTCTACTTCGCATTGATTTGAAGCTTAATCATGTATTTCGCATGGATTTGAAGCTAATTCGTGTGTTTCGCTTTGATTTGAAGCTAACTCGTTTGTTTCACAGCAGTTGAAGCTAAATCATGTATATCACAAGTATTTGAGCCTAAACCATTTGTTTCCCATGGATTTGAAGCTAAGCCTTCTACTTCGCATTGATATGGAGATAAATCATGTGTTTCGCATGGATTTAAAGCTAACATGTTGTTTCACCTGCATTTGAAGCTAAATCAAGTATATCACAAATTTTTGAAGTTAAACCATTTGTTTTGCATGGATTCGAAGATAAGCCTTCTACTTCGCATTGATTTGTAGCTAAATCATGTGTTTCGCATGGATTTGAGGCTAACTCGTTTGTTTCGCCTGCATTTGAAGCTAAATCATGTATATCACAAGTATTTGAACCTAAACAATTTTATTCTCATGGATTTGATGGTAAGCCTTCTACTTCGCATTGATTTAAAGCTGAATCATGTGTTTCTCTTTGATTTGAAGCTAACTCATTTGTTTCGCATGCAGTTGAAGCTAAATCACATTTATCAAGAGTATTTGTAGCTAAAGCATTTGTTTCGCATGGAATTGAAGCTAAGCTTTCTACTTCGCATGATTTGAAGCTAACTCGAATGTTTCGCCTGCATTTGAAGGTACATCATTTATATCGCAAGCATTTGAAGCTAATTCATTTTTATCGTATGGATTTGAAGCTAAGCCTTCTACTTCGCATTGATTTCATGCTAAATCATGTGTTTCGCATGGATTTGAAGCTAACTCGTTTGTTTCGCCTGCATTCGAAGCTAAATCATGTATATCACAAGTATTTGAAGCTAAACAATTTGATTCTCATGGATTTGAAGCTAAGCCTTCTACTTCGCATTGATTTGAAGCTAAACCATTTGTATCGCATGGATTTGAAGCTAAGCCTTCTACTTCGCATTGATTTGAAGCTAAATCATGTGTGTCGCTTGGTTTTGAAGCTAACTCGTTTGTTTCGCATGCAGTTGAAGCTAAATCATGTATATCACAAGAATTTGAAGCTAAACCATTTGTTTCGCATGGATTTGAAGATAAGCCTCGTACTTCGCATTAATTTGAAGCTAACTCGATTGATTCGACTGCATTTGAAACTATATCACTTATATCGCAATTATCTGAAGATAAATCATTTGCTTGTCATGTATTTGAAGCTAAGCCGTCTATTTCGCACTGATTTGAAGCTAAATCAAATGTTTCGCATTGATTTGAAGCTAACTCTTTTGTTTCGCCTGCATTTGAAGATAAATCATGTATATCACAAGTATTTGAAGCTAAACCATTTGTTTCTCATGTATTTGAAGCTAAGCCTTCCAATTCGCATTGATTTGAAGCTAACTCGATTGTTTCGCCTGCATATGAATCTATATCACTTATATCGCAATTATCTGAAGATAAATCATTTGTTTCTCATGTATTTGAAGATAAGCCGTGTACTTCGCATTGATTTGAAGCTAAACCATGTGTTTCGCATGGATTTGAAGCTAACTCTTTTGTTTCGACTGCATCTGAAGATAAATCATGTATATCACAAGTATTTGAAGCTAAACCGTTTGATTCGCATGGATTTGAAGCTAAGCCTTCTACTTCGCATTGATTTGCAGCTAAATCATGTGTTTCGCTTGGTTTTGAAGCTAACTCGTTAGTTTCGCTTGCAGTTGAAGCTGAATCATGTATATCACAATTATTTGAAGCTAAACCATTTCTTTCGCATGAATTTGAAGCTAAGCCTTCTACTTCGCATTGATTTGAAGCTAACTCGATTGTTTCGCCTGCATTTGAAGCTGAATCATGTATGTCACAAGTATTTGAAGCTAAACCATTTGTTCCGCATGAATTTGAAGCTAAGCCTTCTACTTGGCATTGATTTGAATCTAAATCATGTGTTTCGCTTGGTTTTGAAGCTAACTCATCTGTAACGCATGCAGTTGAAGGTGAATCATGTATATCACAAGTATTTGAATCTAAACCGATTGATTCGCATAGATTTAAAGATAAGCCTTCTACTTCGCATTGATTCGCAGCTAAATCATGTGTTTCGCTTGGTTTTGAAGCTAACTCTTTTGTTTCGCCTGCATTTGAAGATAAATCATGTACATCACAAGTATTTGAAGCTAAACCGTTTGATTCGCATGGATTTGAAGCTAAGCCTTCTACTTCGCATTGATTTGCAGCTAAATCATGTGTTTCGCTTGGTTTTGAAGCTAACTCGTTAGTTTCGCTTGCAGTTGAAGCTGAATCATGTATATCACAATTATTTGAAGCTAAACCATTTCTTTCGCATGAATTTGAAGCTAAGCCTTCTACTTCGCATTGATTTGAAGCTAACTCGATTGTTTCGCCTGCATTTGAAGCTGAATCATGTATGTCACAAGTATTTGAAGCTAAACCATTTGTTCCGCATGAATTTGAAGCTAAGCCTTCTACTTGGCATTGATTTGAATCTAAATCATGTGTTTCGCTTGGTTTTGAAGCTAACTCATCTGTAACGCGTGCAGTTGAAGGTGAATCATGTATATCACAAGTATTTGAATCTAAACCGATTGATTCGCATGGATTTAAAGATAAGTCTTCTACTTCGCATTGATTCGCAGCTAAATCATGTGTTTCGCTTGGTTTTGAAGCTAACTCTTTTGTTTCGCCTGCATTTGAAGATAAATCATGTACATCACAAGTATTTGAAGCTAAACCGTTTGATTCGCATGGATTTGAAGCTAAGCCTTCTACTTCGCATTGATTTGCAGCTAAATCATGTGTTTCGCTTGCTTTTGAAGCTAACTCGTTTGCTTCGCATGCAGTTGAAGCTGAATCATGTATATCACAAGTATTTGAAGCTAAACCATTTCTTTCGCATGAATGTGAAGCTAAGCCTTCTACTTCGCATTGATTTGAAGCTAAATCATGTGTGTCGCTTGGTTTTGAAGCTAACTCATCTGTAACGCATGCAGTTGAAGGTGAATCATGTATATCACAAGTATTTGAATCTAAACCGATTGATTCGCATGGATTTAAAGATTAGCCTTCTACTTCGCATTGATTCGCAGCTAAATCATGTGTTTCGCTTGGTTTTGAAGCTAACTCTTTTGTTTCGCCTGCATTTGAAGATAAATCATGTACATCACAAGTATTTGAAGCTAAACCGTTTGATTCGCATGGATTTGAAGCTAAGCCTTCTACTTCGCATTGATTTGCAGCTAAATCATGTGTTTCGCTTGCTTTTGAAGCTAACTCGTTTGCTTCGCATGCAGTTGAAGCTGAATCATGTATATCACAAGTATTTGAAGCTAAACCATTTCTTTCGCATGAATTTGAAGCTAAGCCTTCTACTTCGCATTGATTTGAAGCTAAATCATGTGTGTCGCTTGGTTTTGGAGCTAACTCGTTTGTTTCGCATGCAGTTGAAGCTAAATCATGTATATCACAAGAATTTGAAGCTAAACCATTTGTTTCGCATGGATTTGAAGATAAGCCTCGTACTTCGCATTAATTTGAAGCTAACTCGATTGATTCGACTGCATTTGAAACTATATCACTTATATCGCAATTATCTGAAGATAAATCATTTGCTTGTCATGTATTTGAAGCTAAGCCGTCTATTTCGCACTGATTTGAATCTAAATCAAATGTTTCGCATGGATTTGAAGCTAACTCTTTTGTTTCGCCTGCATTTGAAGATAAATCATGTATATCACAAGTATTTGAAGCTAAACCATTTGTTTCTCATGTATTTGAAGCTAAGCCTTCCAATTCGCATTGATTTGAAGCTAACTCGATTGTTTCGCCTGCATATGAATCTATATCACTTATATCGCAATTATCTGAAGATAAATCATTTGTTTCTCATGTATTTGAAGGTAAGCCGTGTACTTCGCAATGATTTGAAGCTAAACCATGTGTTTCGCATGGATTTGAAGCTAACTCTTTTGTTTCGACTGCATCTGAAGATAAATCATGTATATCACAAGTATTTGAAGCTAAACCGTTTGATTCGCATGGATTTGAAGCTAAGCCTTCTACTTCGCATTGATTTGCAGCTAAATCATGTGTTTCGCTTGGTTTGAAGCTAACTCGATTGTTTCGCTTGCATTTGAAGCTGAATCATGTATGTCACAAGTATTTGAAGCTAAACCATTTGTTCCGCATGAATTTGAAGCTAAGCCTTCTACTTGGCATTGATTTGAATCTAAATCATGTGTTTCGCTTGGTTTTGAAGCTAACTCATCTGTAACGCATGCAGTTGAAGGTGAATCATATATATCACAAGTATTTGAATCTAAACCGATTGATTCGCATGGATTTAAAGATAAGCCTTCTACTTCGCATTGATTCGCAGCTAAATCATGTGTTTCGCTTGGTTTTGAAGCTAACTCGTTAGTTTCGCTTGCAGTTGAAGCTGAATCATGTATATCACAATTATTTGAAGCTAAACCATTTCTTTCGCATGAATTTGAAGCTAAGCCTCCTACTTCGCATTGATTTGAAGCTAACTCGATTGTTTCGCCTGCATTTGAAGCTGAATCATGTATGTCACAAGTATTTGAAGCTAAACCGTTTGATTCGCATGGATTTGAAGCTAAGCCTTCTACTTCGCATTGATTTGCAGCTAAATCATGTGTTTCGCTTGGTTTTGAAGCTAACTCGTTAGTTTCGCTTGCAGTTGAAGCTGAATCATGTATATCACAATTATTTGAAGCTAAACCATTTCTTTCGCATGAATTTGAAGCTAAGCCTTCTACTTCGCATTGATTTGAAGCTAACTCGATTGTTTCGCCTGCATTTGAAGCTGAATCATGTATGTCACAAGTATTTGAAGCTAAACCATTTGTTCCGCATGAATTTGAAGCTAAGCCTTCTACTTGGCATTGATTTGAATCTAAATCATGTGTTTCGCTTGGTTTTGAAGCTAACTCATCTGTAACGCATGCAGTTGAAGGTGAATCATGTATATCACAAGTATTTGAATCTAAACCGATTGATTCGCATGGATTTAAAGATAAGCCTTCTACTTCGCATTGATTCGCAGCTAAATCATGTGTTTCGCTTGGTTTTGAAGCTAACTCGTTAGTTTCGCTTGCAGTTGAAGCTGAATCATGTATATCACAATTATTTGAAGCTAAACCATTTCTTTCGCATGAATTTGAAGCTAAGCCTCCTACTTCGCATTGATTTGAAGCTAACTCGATTGTTTCGCCTGCATTTGAAGCTGAATCATGTATATCACAAGTATTTGAATCTAAACCGATTGATTCGCATGGATTTAAAGATAAGCCTTCTACTTCGCATTGATTCGCAGCTAAATCATGTGTTTCGCTTGGTTTTGAAGCTAACTCTTTTGTTTCGCCTGCATTTGAAGATAAATCATGTACATCACAAGTATTTGAAGCTAAACCGTTTGATTCGCATGGATTTGAAGCTATGCCTTCTACTTCGCATTGATTTGCAGCTAAATCATGTGTTTCGCTTGCTTTTGAAGCTAACTCGTTTGCTTCGCATGCAGTTGAAGCTGAATCATGTATATCACAAGTATTTGAAGCTAAACCATTTCTTTCGCATGAATTTGAAGCTAAGCCTTCTACTTCGCATTGATTTGAAGCTAAATCATGTGTGTCGCTTGGTTTTGAAGCTAACTCGTTTGTTTCGCATGCAGTTGAAGCTAAATCATGTATATCACAAGAATTTGAAGCTAAACCATTTGTTTCGCATGGATTTGAAGATAAGCCTCGTACTTCGCATTAATTTGAAGCTAACTCGATTGATTCGACTGCATTTGAAACTATATCACTTATATCGCAATTATCTGAAGATAAATCATTTGCTTGTCATGTATTTGAAGCTAAGCCGTCTATTTCGCACTGATTTGAAGCTAAATCAAATGTTTCGCATTGATTTGAAGCTAACTCTTTTGTTTCGCCTGCATTTGAAGATAAATCATGTATATCACAAGTATTTGAAGCTAAACCATTTGTTTCTCATGTATTTGAAGCTAAGCCTTCCAATTCGCATTGATTTGAAGCTAACTCGATTGTTTCGCCTGCATATGAATCTATATCACTTATATCGCAATTATCTGAAGATAAATCATTTGTTTCTCATGTATTTGAAGATAAGCCGTGTACTTCGCATTGATTTGAAGCTAAACCATGTGTTTCGCATGGATTTGAAGCTAACTCTTTTGTTTCGACTGCATCTGAAGATAAATCATGTATATCACAAGTATTTGAAGCTAAACCGTTTGATTCGCATGGATTTGAAGCTAAGCCTTCTACTTCGCATTGATTTGCAGCTAAATCATGTGTTTCGCTTGGTTTTGAAGCTAACTCGTTAGTTTCGCTTGCAGTTGAAGCTGAATCATGTATATCACAATTATTTGAAGCTAAACCATTTCTTTCGCATGAATTTGAAGCTAAGCCTTCTACTTCGCATTGATTTGAAGCTAACTCGATTGTTTCGCCTGCATTTGAAGCTGAATCATGTATGTCACAAGTATTTGAAGCTAAACCATTTGTTCCGCATGAATTTGAAGCTAAGCCTTCTACTTGGCATTGATTTGAAGCTAAATCATGTGTTTCGCTTGGTTTTGAAGCTAACTCATCTGTAACGCATGCAGTTGAAGGTGAATCATGTATATCACAAGTATTTGAATCTAAACCGATTGATTCGCATGGATTTAAAGATAAGCCTTCTACTTCGCATTGATTCGCAGCTAAATCATGTGTTTCGCTTGGTTTTGAAGCTAACTCTTTTGTTTCGCCTGCATTTGAAGATAAATCATGTACATCACAAGTATTTGAAGCTAAACCGTTTGATTCGCATGGATTTGAAGCTAAGCCTTCTACTTCGCATTGATTTGCAGCTAAATCATGTGTTTCGCTTGGTTTTGAAGCTAACTCGTTAGTTTCGCTTGCAGTTGAAGCTGAATCATGTATATCACAATTATTTGAAGCTAAACCATTTCTTTCGCATGAATTTGAAGCTAAGCCTTCTACTTCGCATTGATTTGAAGCTAACTCGATTGTTTCGCCTGCATTTGAAGCTGAATCATGTATGTCACAAGTATTTGAAGCTAAACCATTTGTTCCGCATGAATTTGAAGCTAAGCCTTCTACTTGGCATTGATTTGAATCTAAATCATGTGTTTCGCTTGGTTTTGAAGCTAACTCATCTGTAACGCGTGCAGTTGAAGGTGAATCATGTATATCACAAGTATTTGAATCTAAACCGATTGATTCGCATGGATTTAAAGATAAGCCTTCTACTTCGCATTGATTCGCAGCTAAATCATGTGTTTCGCTTGGTTTTGAAGCTAACTCTTTTGTTTCGCCTGCATTTGAAGATAAATCATGTACATCACAAGTATTTGAAGCTAAACCGTTTGATTCGCATGGATTTGAAGCTAAGCCTTCTACTTCGCATTGATTTGCAGCTAAATCATGTGTTTCGCTTGCTTTTGAAGCTAACTCGTTTGCTTCGCATGCAGTTGAAGCTGAATCATGTATATCACAAGTATTTGAAGCTAAACCATTTCTTTCGCATGAATGTGAAGCTAAGCCTTCTACTTCGCATTGATTTGAAGCTAACTCGATTGTTTCGCCTGCATTTGAAGCTGAATCATGTATGTCACAAGTATTTGAAGCTAAACCATTTGTTCCGCATGAATTTGAAGCTAAGCCTTCTACTTGGCATTGATTTGAATCTAAATCATGTGTTTCGCTTGGTTTTGAAGCTAACTCATCTGTAACGCGTGCAGTTGAAGGTGAATCATGTATATCACAAGTATTTGAATCTAAACCGATTGATTCGCATGGATTTAAAGATAAGCCTTCTACTTCGCATTGATTCGCAGCTAAATCATGTGTTTCGCTTGGTTTTGAAGCTAACTCTTTTGTTTCGCCTGCATTTGAAGATAAATCATGTACATCACAAGTATTTGAAGCTAAACCGTTTGATTCGCATGGATTTGAAGCTAAGCCTTCTACTTCGCATTGATTTGCAGCTAAATCATGTGTTTCGCTTGCTTTTGAAGCTAACTCGTTTGCTTCGCATGCAGTTGAAGCTGAATCATGTATATCACAAGTATTTGAAGCTAAACCATTTCTTTCGCATGAATGTGAAGCTAAGCCTTCTACTTCGCATTGATTTGAAGCTAAATCATGTGTGTCGCTTGGTTTTGAAGCTAACTCATCTGTAACGCATGCAGTTGAAGGTGAATCATGTATATCACAAGTATTTGAATCTAAACCGATTGATTCGCATGGATTTAAAGATAAGCCTTCTACTTCGCATTGATTTGAAGCTAAACCATGTGTTTCGCATGGATTTGAAGCTAACTCTTTTGTTTCGACTGCATCTGAAGATAAATCATGTATATCACAAGTATTTGAAGCTAAACCGTTTGATTCGCATGGATTTGAAGCTAAGCCTTCTACTTCGCATTGATTTGCAGCTAAATCATGTGTTTCGCTTGGTTTTGAAGCTAACTCGTTAGTTTCGCTTGCAGTTGAAGCTGAATCATGTATATCACAATTATTTGAAGCTAAACCATTTCTTTCGCATGAATTTGAAGCTAAGCCTTCTACTTCGCATTGATTTGAAGCTAACTCGATTGTTTCGCCTGCATTTGAAGCTGAATCATGTATGTCACAAGTATTTGAAGCTAAACCATTTGTTCCGCATGAATTTGAAGCTAAGCCTTCTACTTGGCATTGATTTGAATCTAAATCATGTGTTTCGCTTGGTTTTGAAGCTAACTCATCTGTAACGCATGCAGTTGAAGGTGAATCATGTATATCACAAGTATTTGAATCTAAACCGATTGATTCGCATGGATTTAAAGATAAGCCTTCTACTTCGCATTGATTCGCAGCTAAATCATGTGTTTCGCTTGGTTTTGAAGCTAACTCTTTTGTTTCGCCTGCATTTGAAGATAAATCATGTACATCACAAGTATTTGAAGCTAAACCGTTTGATTCGCATGGATTTGAAGCTAAGCCTTCTACTTCGCATTGATTTGCAGCTAAATCATGTGTTTCGCTTGGTTTTGAAGCTAACTCGTTAGTTTCGCTTGCAGTTGAAGCTGAATCATGTATATCACAATTATTTGAAGCTAAACCATTTCTTTCGCATGAATTTGAAGCTAAGCCTTCTACTTCGCATTGATTTGAAGCTAACTCGATTGTTTCGCCTGCATTTGAAGCTGAATCATGTATGTCACAAGTATTTGAAGCTAAACCATTTGTTCCGCATGAATTTGAAGCTAAGCCTTCTACTTGGCATTGATTTGAATCTAAATCATGTGTTTCGCTTGGTTTTGAAGCTAACTCATCTGTAACGCGTGCAGTTGAAGGTGAATCATGTATATCACAAGTATTTGAATCTAAACCGATTGATTCGCATGGATTTAAAGATAAGCCTTCTACTTCGCATTGATTCGCAGCTAAATCATGTGTTTCGCTTGGTTTTGAAGCTAACTCTTTTGTTTCGCCTGCATTTGAAGATAAATCATGTACATCACAAGTATTTGAAGCTAAACCGTTTGATTCGCATGGATTTGAAGCTAAGCCTTCTACTTCGCATTGATTTGCAGCTAAATCATGTGTTGCGCTTGGTTTTGAATCTAACTCGTTTGTTTCGCATGCAGTTGAAGTTAAATCATGTTTGTCAAAAGTATTTGAAGCTGAAGCATTTGTTTCGCGTGGATTTGAAGCTAATTCTTCTACTTCGCATTGATTTGAAGTTAAATCATGTGTTGCGCTTGGTTTTGAATCTAACTCGTTTGTTTCGCATGCAGCTGAAGCTAAAACATGTATATCACAAGTATTTTAAGCTAAACCATTTGTTTCTCATGTATTTGATGCTAAGACTTCCACTTCGCATTGATTTGAAGCTATCTCGATTGTTTCGTTTGCAGTTGAAGCTAAATCATGTTTATCACAAGTATCTGAATATAAACCATCTGTGTCGCATGACTATTGAGCTAAACCATGTGTTTCGCATGAATTTGCAGCTAAATGATGTGTTTCGCATGGATATGAAGCTAACTCTTTTGTTTCGCCTGCATTTGAAGATAAATCATGTATGTCACAAGTACTTGAAGCTCAACCGTTTGATTCGCATGGATTTGAAGCTAAGCCTTCTTCTTCGCATTGATTGGAAGTTAAGCCATGTGTTTCTCTTGGATTTGAAGCTAACTTGTTTGTTTCGCATGCAGTTGAAGTTAAATCATGTTTATCACAAGTATTTGAAGATAAACCATAAGTTTCGCATGGATTTGAAGATAAGCCTCCTACTTCGCATTGATTTGATGCTAAATCATGTGTTTTGCATGGATTTCAAGATAACTCGTTTCCTTCGCATGCAGATGAAGCTAAATCATGCATAACACATGTATTTGAAAGTAAACCATTTGTTTGGCATGGATTTGAAGATATGCCTTCTACATCGCATTGATTTGAAGCTAAATCATGTGTTTCGCTGTGATTTGTAGCTAACTCGTTCGTTTCGCATGCAGTTGATGCTAAATCATGTTTATCAAAAGTATTTGAAGCTATAGCATTTGTTTCGCATGGTTTTGAAGCTAAGCCTTCTACTTCGCATTGATTTGAAGTTAAATCATGTGTTTCTCTTTGATTTGAAGCAACCTTGTTTGTTTCGCATGCAGTTGAAGCTAATTCATGTTTATCACAAGTATCTGAATCTAAACCATCTGTTTCGCAAGACTATGAAGCTACGAAGATAAACCATGTGTTCCGCATGAATTTGAAACTAAATGATGTGTTTCGCATGGATTTGAAGCTAATTCTTTTGTTTCGCCTGCATTTGAAGATAAATCATGTATATCACAAGTATTTGCAGCTACACCGTTTGATTCGCATGGATTTGAAGCTAAGCCTTCTACTTCGCATTGATTTGCAGCTAAATCATGTGTTTCGCTTGGTTTTGAAGCTAACTCGATTGTTTCGCATGCAGTTGAGGCTAAATCATGTATACCTTAAGTATTTGAAGGTAAACCATTTGTTTCGCATGGATTTGAAGATATGCCTTCTACTTCGCATTGATTTGAAGTTAAATCATGTGTTTCTCTTGGATTTGAAGCTAACTCGTTTGTTTCGCATGCAGCTGAAGCTAAATCATGTATATCACAAGTATTTTAAGCTAAACCATTTGTTTCTCATGTATTTGATGCTAAGACTTCCACTTCGCATTGATTTGAAGCTATCTCGATTGTTTCGTTTGCAGTTGAAGCTAAATCATGTTTATCACAAGTATCTCAATATAAACCATCTGTGTCGCATGACTATTGAGCTAAACCATGTGTTTCGCATGAATTTGAAGCTAAATGATGTGTTTCGCATGGATATGAAGCTAACTCTTTTGTTTCGCCTGCATTTGAAGATAACTAATGTATATCACAAGTACTTGAAGCTCAACCGTTTGATTCGCATGGATTTGAAGCTAACCCTTCAACTTCGCATTGATTTGCAGCTAAATCATGTGTTTCGCTGGGATTTGAACCTAACTCGTTTGTTTCGCATGCAGTTGAAGCTAAATCATGTATATCAAAAGTATTTGAAGCTATAGCATTTGTTTCGCATGGATTTGAAGCTAAGCCATCTACTTCGCATTGATTTGAAGTTAAATCATGTGTTTCTCTTGGAATTGAAGCAAACTTGTTTGTTTCGCATGCTGTTGAAGCTAAATCATGTTTATCACAAGTATCTGAACCTAAACCATCTGTTTCGCAAGAATATGAAGCTATGAAGCTCAACCATGTGTTTCACATGAATTTGAAACTAAATGATGTGTTTCGCATGGATTTGAAGCTAACTCGTTTGTTTCGCCTGCATTTGAAGATAAATCATGTATATCACAAGTATTTGAAACTAAACCGTTTGATTAGCATGGATTTGAAGCTAAGCCTTCTACTTCGCATTGATTTGCAGCTAAATCATGTGTTTCGCATGGTTTTGAAGCTAACTCGTTTGTTTCGCTTGCAGTTGAAGCTAAATCATGTATATCAAAAGTATTTGAATCTAAGGCATTTGTTTCGCATGGATTTGAAGATAAGCCTCCTACTTCGCATTAATTAGAAGCTAACTGGATTGATTCGACTGCATTTGAATCTATACCACTTATATCGCAATTATCTGAAGATAAATCATTTGCTTCTCATGTATTTGAAGCTAAGCCGTCTATTTCGCACTGATTTGATGCTAAATCATATGTTTCGCTTGGATTTGAAGCTAACACGTTTGTTTCGCATGCAGTTGAAGCCAAAACATGTACATCACAAGTATCTGGATCTAATCAATCTGTTTCGCAAGAATATGAAGCTATGAAGCTAATCCATGTGATTCGCATGAATTTGAAGCTTAATCATGTGTTTCGCATGGATTTGAAGCTGTATCACTTATATCGCAATTATCTGAATATGAATCATTTGTTTTTCGTGTGTTTGAAGCTAAGCCTTCTACTTCGAATTGATTCGAAGCTAAATCATGTGAATCGCATGGATTTGAAGCTAACTCGTTTGTTTCGCATGCAGTTGAAGCTGCAGTATATCGCAAGTATGTGAAGCTAAACCATTTGTTTCGGATGGATTTGAAGATAAGCCTTCTACTTCGCATTGATTTAAATCCAAATCTTGTGTATGGCATGGATTTGAAGTTAACTCGTTTGATTCGCCTGCATTTGAAGATAAATCATGTATATCACAAGTATTTGAAGCTAAACCATTTGTTTCGCATGGATTTGAAGATAAGCCTCCTACTTCCCATTAATTTGAAGCTAACTCGATTGATTCGACTGCATTTGAATCTATATCACTTATATCGCAATTATCTGAAGATAAATAATTTGCTTCTCATGTATTTGAAGCTAAGCCGTCTATTTCGCATTGATTTGAAGTTAAATCATGTGTTTCGCATGGATTTGAAGCTAACTCGTTTGCTTCGCATGCATTTGAAGCTGAATCATGTATATCACAAGTATTTGAAGCTAAACCATTTGTTTCGCATGAATTTGAAACTAAGCCTTCTACTTCGCATTGATTTGCTGCTAAATCATGTATTTCGCTGGGATTTGAAGCTAACTCGTTTGTTTCGCATGCAGTTGAAGCCAAATCATGTTTATCAAAAGTATTTGAAGCTATAGCATTTGTTTCGCATGGATTTGAAGCTAAGCCATCTACTTCTCATTGAGTTGAAGTTAAATCATGTGTTTCTCTTGGAATTGAAGCAAATTTGTTTGTTTCGCATGCTGTTGAAGCTAAATCATGATTATCACAAGTATCTGAATCTAAACCATCTGTTTCGCAAGAATATGAAGCTATGAAGCCAAACCATGTGTTTCGCATGAATTTGAAACTAAATGATGTGTTTCGCATGGATTTGAAGCTAACTCTTTTGTTTCGACTGCATCTGGAGATAAATCATGTATATCACAAGTATTTGAAGCTAAACCGTTTGATTCGCATGGATTTGAAGCTAAGCCTTCTACTTCGCATTGATTTGCAGCTAAATCATGTGTTTCGCTTGGTTTTGAAGCTAACTCGTTAGTTTCGCTTGCAGTTGAAGCTGAATCATGTATATCACAATTATTTGAAGCTAAACCATTTCTTTCGCATGAATTTGAAGCTAAGCCTTCTACTTCGCATTGATTTGAAGCTAAATCATGTGTGTCGCTTAGTTTTGAAGCTAACTCGTTTGTTTCGCATGCAGTTGAAGCTAAATCATGTATGTCAAAGTATTTGAAGCTAAACCATTTGTTCCGCATGAATTTGAAGCTAAGCCTTCTACTTGGCATTGATTTGAATCTAAATCATGTGTTTCGCTTGGTTTTGAAGCTAACTCATCTGTAACGCATGCAGTTGAAGGTGAATCATGTATATCACAAGTATTTGAATCTAAACCGATTGATTCGCATGGATTTAAAGATAAGCCTTCTACTTTGCATTGATTCGCAGCTAAATCATGTGTTTCGCTTGGTTTTGAAGCTAACTCTTTTGTTTCGCCTGCATTTGAAGATAAATCATGTACATCACAAGTATTTGAAGCTAAACCGTTTGATTCGCATGGATTTGAAGCTAAGCCTTCTACTTCGCATGGATTTGAAGCTAAGCCTTCTACTTCGCATTGATTTGCAGCTAGCTCGATTGATTCGACTGCATTTGAAACTATATCACTTATATCGGAATTATCTGAAGATAAATCATTTGCTTGTCATGTATTTGAAGCTAAGCCGTCTATTTCGCACTGATTTGAAGCTAAATCAAATGTTTCGCATGGATTTGAAGCTAACTCTTTTGTTTCGCCTGCATTTGAAGATAAATCATGTATATCACAAGTATTTGAAGCTAAATCGTTTGATTCGCATGGATTTGAAGCTAAGCCTTCTACTTCGCATTGATTTGAAGCTAAATCATGTGTTTCGCTTGGTTTTGAAGCTAACTCGTTTGTTTCGCATGCAGTTGAAGCTAAATCATGTATATCACAAGAATTTGAAGCTAAACCATTTGTTTCGCATAGATTTGAAGATAAGCCTCCTACTTCGCATTAATTTGAAGCTAACTCGATTGATTCGACGGCATTTGAATCTATATCACTTATATCGCAATTATCTGAAGATAAATCATTTGCTTCTCATGTATTTGAAGCTAAGCCGTCTATTTCGCACTGATTTGAAGCTAAATCATATGTTTCGCATGGATTTGAAGCTAACTCTTTTGTTTCGCCTGCATTTGAAGATAAATCATGTATATCACAAGTATT
This sequence comes from Megalopta genalis, assembly GCF_051020955.1. Taxonomy (NCBI): domain Eukaryota; kingdom Metazoa; phylum Arthropoda; class Insecta; order Hymenoptera; family Halictidae; genus Megalopta; species Megalopta genalis. Next base: position 698,412 of record NW_027476135.1, read on the forward strand.
TGAAGCTAAACCGTTTGATTCGCATGTATTTGAAGCTAAGCCTTCTACTTCGCATTGATTTGCAGCTAAATCATGTGTTTCGCTTGGTTTTGAAGCTAACTCGTTTGTTTCGCATGCAGTTGAAGTTAAATCATGTATATCACAAGTATTTTAAGCTAAACCATTTGTTTCTCATGTATTTGATGCTAAGACTTCCACTTCGCATTGATTTGAAGCTATCGCGATTGTTTCGTTTGCAGTTGAAGCTAAATCATGTTTATCACAAGTATCTGAATATAAACCATCTGTGTCGCATGACTATTGAGCTAAACCATGTGTTTCGCATGAATTTGAAGCTAAATGATGTGTTTCGCATGGATATGAAGCTAACTCTTTTGTTTCGCCTGCATTTGAAGCTAAATCATGCATAGCACAAGTATTTGAAGGTAAACCATTTGTTTCGCATGGATTTGAAGATATGCCTTCTACTTCGCATTGATTGGAATCTAAATCATGCGTTTCGCTGTGTTTTGTAGCTAACTCGTTTATTTCGCATGCAGTTGAAGCTAAATCATGTTTATCAAAAGTATTTGAAGCTATAGCATTTGTTTCGCATGGATTTGAAGCTAAGCCTTCTACTTCGCATTGATTTGAATTTAAATCATGTGTTTCGCTTGGTTTTGAAGCTAACTCGTTTGTTTCGCATTCAGTTGAAGCTGAATCATGTATATCACAAGTATTTGAAGCTAAACCATTTCTTTCGCATGAATGTGAAGCAAAGCCTGCTACGTCGCATTAATTTGAAGCTAACTCGATTGATTCGACTGCATTTGAATCTATATCACTTATATTGCAATTATCTGATGTTAAACCATTTGCTTCTCATGTATTTGAAGCTAAGCCGTCTATTTCGCATTGATTTGGAGCTACATCATGTGGTTCGCATGGATTTGAAGGTAACTCGTTTGTTTCGCCTGCATTTGAAGCTGAATCATGTATATCAAAAGTATTTGAAGCTAAACCATTTGTTTCGCATGGATTAGAAGATAATCCGTTTACCTCGCATTGATGTGAAGCTAAACCATTTCTTTCGCATGGATTTGACGCTAAACCTTCCCTTTCGCATTGATTTGAAACTAAATCAAGTATTTCGCATGGATTTGAAGCTAACTCGTTTGCGTCGCATGCAGTTGAATCTAAATCATGTGTATCAGAAGCATTTGAAGCTAAATCATTTGTTTCGCATGGATTTGAAGATAATCCGTTTACTTCGCAATTGATTTGAAGCTAAACCAATTGTTTCGCATGGATTTATAGCTAAACCTTCTCCTTCGCATTGATTAGAAACTAAATCATGTATTTCGCATGGATTTGAATCTAACTCGATTGTTTCGCGTGCTTTCATAGCTATGTCACATATATCGCAATTATCTGAATATAAATCATTTGTTTCTCATGTATTTTAAGCTGAGTCTCCTACTTCGCATTCATTTGAAGCTAAACCATGTGTTTCGCATGGATTTGAACCTTACTCGTTTTTTGGCAAGCAGTTGATGCTAAATCATGTATATCACAAGTATTTGTAGGTGAACAACTTGTTTCATATGGATTTGAAGATAAGCCTTTTACTTAGCTTTGATTTGAAGCTAAACCATTTGTTTCGCATGGATTTGAAGCTAAACCTTCTACTTGGCGTTGATTTTAAACTAAATCTTGTATTTCGCATAGATTTGAATCTAACTCGTTCGTTTTGCATGCAGTTGAAGCTAAATCATGTGTATCAGAAGTATTTGAAGCTAAACCATTTGTTTCGCATGGATTTGAAGATAATCCGTTTACTACGAATAGATTTGAAGCTATATCATGTGTTTCGCTTGGATTTGAAGCTAACTCGTTAGTTTCGCATGCAGTTAAAGCTAAATCATGTATATCACAAGTATTTGAAGCTATACCATTCGTTTCGCATGGATTTGAAGCTAAGCCTTCTACTTCGCATGAATTTGAATCTAAATCATGTGTATCGCTTGGTTTTGAAGCCTACTGGTTTGTGTCGCCTGCATTTGAAGCTAATTCATGTATATCACAGGTATTTGAAGCTGAACCATTTGTTTTGCATGAATATTAATCTGAACCATGTGTTTCGAACGTATTTGAAGCTGAATTATGCGTTTCGCTTGCATTTGAAGCTAATTCGTTTCTTTCGCATGCAGTTGAAGATAAATCATGTAAATCACAAGTATTTGAAGCTAAACCATGTGTTTCGCATGGATTTGAAGCTAACACGTTTTTTTTGCCTGCATTTGAAGATAAATCGTGTATATCACAAGTATTTGAAGCTAAACCATTCGCTTCGCATGGATTTGAAGCAAAGCCTTCAACTTCGCATTGATTTGAAGATAAATCATGTGTTTCGCTTGGATTTGAAGCTAACACGGTTGTTTCGCATGCAGTTGAAGCTAAAACATGTACATCACAAGTATCTGAATCTAATCCATCTGTTTCGCAAGAATATGAATCTATGAAGCTAATCCATGTGATTCGCTTGAATTTGAAGCTAATTCGTATGTGTCGCATGGATATGATGCTACGCCTTCTACTTCGCATTGATTTGAAGCTAAATCATGTGATTCGCATGGATTTGAAGCTAAGCCTTCTACTTCGCATTCATTTGAAACTAAATCAAGTGTTTCGCTTGGATTTGAAGTTAAGGCGTTTGTATCGCATGCAGTTGAAGCTAATGCTTGTTTATCACAAGTATCTGAATCTAAACCATCTGGTTCGCAAGAATGTGAAGCTATGAAACTAAACCATTTGTTTTGCATGAATATTAAGCTAAACCATGTGTTTCGAACGTATTTGAAGCTGTATTATGTGTTTCGCTTTGATTTAAAGCTAATTCGTTTTTTTCGCATGCGGTTGAAGCTAAATCATGTAAATCATAAGTATTTGAAGCTAAACCATTCGTTTCGCATGGACTTGAATCTAAGCCTCCTACTTCGCATGAATTTGAATCTAAATCATGTGTTTCGCTTGGATTTGAAGCTAACTCGTTTGTTTCGCATGCAGTTGAAGTTATATCGCTTATATTCGCAAGTATTTGAAACCAAATCATTCGATTCGCATGAATTTGAAACTAGGGCTTCTACTTCGCATTGATTTGAAGCTAAATCATGTGTTACGCTTGGATTTGAAGCTAACTCTCTTGTTTCGCCTGCATTTGAATCTATATCAGTTATATCGCAAGTATATGAAGCCAAATCATTTGTATCGCATGGATTTGATGCTAAGCCTTCTACTTCGCATTGATTTGAAGCTAAATCTTGTGTTTCTCTTGGATATGAAGCTAACTCGTTTGTTTCGCATACAGCTCAAACTAAGTCATGTATATCACAAGTATTTAAAGCTAAACCATTTGTTTCGCATTGATTTGAAGCTAAGCCTTCTGCTTCGTATTGATTTGAAGCTAAATCATGTGTTTCGCTTGGTAATTGAAGCTAACTCGATTGTTTCGCATGCAGTTGAAGCTAAATCATGTATATCACAAGTATTTGAAGCTAAACCATTCGTTTCGCATGGATTTGAATCTAAGCCTCCTACTTCGCATGAATTTGAATCTACATCATGTGTTTCGCTTGCATTTGAAGCTAATTCGTTTGTTTCGCATGCAGTTGAAGCTATATCGCTTATATTCGCAAGTATTTGATACCAAATCATACGATTCGCATGAATTTGAAACTAGGGTGTCTACTTCGCATTGATTTCAAGCAAATCATGTGTTTCGCTTGGATTTGAAGCTAACTCGTTTGTTTCGCATGCAGTTGAAGCTAAATCATGTATATCACAAGTATTTGAAGCTAAACCGTTCGTTTCGCATGGATTTGAATCTAAGCCTCCTACGCCGCATGAATTTGTATCTAAATCATGCGTTTCGCTTGGATTTGAAGCTAACTCGTTTGTTTCGCATGCAGGTAAAGCTAAATCATGTATATCACAAGTATTTGAAGCTATACCATTCGTTTCGCAAGGATTTGAAGCTAAGCCTTCTACTTCGCATGAATTTGAATCTAAATCATGTGTATCACTTGGTTTTCAAGTCTACTGGTTTGTTTCGCCTGCATTTGAAGCTAATTCATGTATATCACAAGTATTTGAAGCTGAACCATTTGTTTTGCATGAATATTAATCTGAACCATCTGTTTCGAACGTATTTGAAGCTGAATTATGCGTTTCGCTTGCATTTGAAGCTAATTCGTTTCTTTCGCATGCAGTTGAGGATAAATCATGTAAATCACAAGTATTTGAAGCTAAACCATGTGTTTCGCATGGATTTGAAGCTAACTCGTTTTTTTTCGCCTGCATTTGAAGATAAATCGTGTATATCACAAGTATTTGAAGCTAAACCATTCGCTTCGCATGGATTTGAAGCAAAGCCTTCAACTTCGCATTGATTTGAAGATAAACCATGTGTTTCGCATGGATTTGAAGCTAACTCGTTTTTTTTGCCTGCATTTGAAGATAAATCGTGTATATCACAAGTATTTGAAGCTAAACCATTCGCTTCGCATGGATTTGAAGCAAAGTCTTCAACTTCGCATTGATTTGAAGATAAATCATGTGTTTCGCTTGGTTTTGAAGCTAACACGGTTGTTTCGCATGCAGTTGAAGCTAAAACATGTACATCACAAGTATCTGAATCTAATCCATCTGTTTCGCAAGAATATGAATCTATGAAGCTAATCCATGTGATTCGCTTGAATTTGAAGCTAATTCGTATGTGTCGCATGGATATGATGCTACGCCTTCTACTTCGCATTGATTTGAAGCTAAATCATGTGATTCGCATGGATTTGAAGCTAAGCCTTCTACTTCGCATTCATTTGAAACTAAATCAAGTGTTTCGCTTGGATTTGAAGTTAAGGCGTTTGTATCGCATGCAGTTGAAGCTAATTCTTGTTTATCACAAGTATCTGAATCTAAACCATCTGTTTCACAAGAATGTGAAGCTATGAAACTAAACCATTTGTTTTGCATGAATATTAAGCTAAACCATGTGTTTCGAACGTATTTGAAGCTGTATTATGTGTTTCGCTTTGATTTAAAGCTAATTCGTTTTTTTCGCATGCGGTTGAAGCTAAATCATGTAAATCATAAGTATTTGAAGCTAAACCATTCGTTTCGCATGGACTTGAATCTAAGCCTCCTACTTCGCATGAATTTGAATCTAAATCATGTGTTTCGCTTGGATTTGAAGCTAACTCGTTTGTTTCGCATGCAGTTGAAGTTATATCGCTTATATTCGCAAGTATTTGAAACCAAATCATTCGATTCGCATGAATTTGAAACTAGGGCTTCTACTTCGCATTGATTTGAAGCTAAATCATGTGTTACGCTTGGATTTGAAGCTAACTCTCTTGTTTCGCCTGCATTTGAATCTATATCAGTTATATCGCAAGTATATGAAGCCAAATCATTTGTATCGCATGGATTTGATGCTAAGCCTTCTACTTCGCATTGATTTGAAGCTAAATCTTGTGTTTCTCTTGGATATGAAGCTAACTCGTTTGTTTCGCATACAGCTCAAACTAAGTCATGTATATCACAAGTATTTAAAGCTAAACCATTTGTTTCGCATTGATTTGAAGCTAAGCCTTCTGCTTCGTATTGATTTGAAGCTAAATCATGTGTTTCGCTTGGTAATTGAAGCTAACTCGATTGTTTCGCATGCAGTTGAAGCTAAATCATGTATATCACAAGTATTTGAAGCTAAACCATTCGTTTCGCATGGATTTGAATCTAAGCCTCCTACTTCGCATGAATTTGAATCTACATCATGTGTTTCGCTTGCATTTGAAGCTAATTCGTTTGTTTCGCATGCAGTTGAAGCTATATCGCTTATATTCGCAAGTATTTGATACCAAATCATACGATTCGCATGAATTTGAAACTAGGGTGTCTACTTCGCATTGATTTCAAGCAAATCATGTGTTTCGCTTGGATTTGAAGCTAACTCGTTTGTTTCGCATGCAGTTGAAGCTAAATCATGTATATCACAAGTATTTGAAGCTAAACCGTTCGTTTCGCATGGATTTGAATCTAAGCCTCCTACGCCGCATGAATTTGTATCTAAATCATGCGTTTCGCTTGGATTTGAAGCTAACTCGTTTGTTTCGCATGCAGGTAAAGCTAAATCATGTATATCACAAGTATTTGAAGCTATACCATTCGTTTCGCAAGGATTTGAAGCTAAGCCTTCTACTTCGCATGAATTTGAATCTAAATCATGTGTATCACTTGGTTTTCAAGTCTACTGGTTTGTTTCGCCTGCATTTGAAGCTAATTCATGTATATCACAAGTATTTGAAGCTGAACCATTTGTTTTGCATGAATATTAATCTGAACCATCTGTTTCGAACGTATTTGAAGCTGAATTATGCGTTTCGCTTGCATTTGAAGCTAATTCGTTTCTTTCGCATGCAGTTGAGGATAAATCATGTAAATCACAAGTATTTGAAGCTAAACCATGTGTTTCGCATGGATTTGAAGCTAACTCGTTTTTTTTCGCCTGCATTTGAAGATAAATCGTGTATATCACAAGTATTTGAAGCTAAACCATTCGCTTCGCATGGATTTGAAGCAAAGCCTTCAACTTCGCATTGATTTGAAGATAAATCATGTGTTTCGCTTGGATTTGAAGCTAACACGGTTGTTTCGCATGCAGTTGAAGCTAAAACATGTACATCACAAGTATCTGAATCTAATCCAACTGTTTCGCAAGAATATGAAGCTATGAAGCTAATCCATGTGATTCGCATGAATTTGAAGCTAAATCATGTGTTTCGCATGGATTTGTAGCTATATCACATATATCGCAATTATCTGAAGATAAATCATTTGTTTCTCATGTATTTAAAGCTAAGCCTTCTACTTCGCATTGATTTGAAGCTAAATCATGTGTTTCGCATGGATCTGAAGTTAACTCGTTTGTTTCTCCTGCATTTGAAGCTATATCACTTATATCGCAAGCATTTAAAGCTAAACCATTCGTTTCGCATTGATTTGAAGCTAAGCCTTCTGCTTCGTATTGATTTGAAGCTTAATCATGTGTTTCGCTTGGTAATTGAAGCTAACTCGTTTCTTTCGCATGCAGTTGAAGCTAAATTATGTATAAACGAGTATTTGAAGCTAAACCATTTGCATCGCAAGGATTTGAAGCTAAACCATGTGATTCGCAAGAATTTGAAGCTAAATCATGTGTTTCGCTTGGATTTGAAGCTAACTCGTTTGTTCCGCATGCAGTTGAAGCTAAATCATGTATATCACAAGTATTTGAAGCTAAATCGATCGTTTCGCATGGATTTGAATCTAAGCCTCATACGTCGCATGAATTTGAATCTAAATCATGTGTTTCCCTTGCATTTGAAGCTAATTCGTTTGTTTCGCATGCAGTTGAAGCTAAATTATGTATAAACGAGTATTTGAAGCTAAACCATTTGCATCGCAAGGATTTGAAGCTAAACCATGTGATTCGCAAGAATTTGAAGCTAAATCATATGTTTCGCTTGGATTTGAAGCTAACTCGTTTGTTCCGCATGCAGTTGAAGCTAAATCATGTATATCACAAGTATTTGAAGCTAAACCGTTCGTTTCGCATGGATTTGAACCTAAGCCTCCTACGTCGCATGAATTTGAATCTAAATCATGTGTTTCGCTTGGATTTGAAGCTAACTCGTTTGTTTCGCATGCAGTTGAAGCTAAATTATGTATAAACAAGTATTTGAAGCTAAACCATTTGCATCGCAAGGATTTGAAGCTAAACCATGTGATTCGCAAGAATTTGAAGCTAAATCATGTGTTTCGCTGGGATTTGAAGCTAACTCGTTTGTTTCGCATGCAGTTGAAGCTAAATCATGTATATCACAAGTATTTGAAGCTAAACCGTTCGTTTCGCATGGATGTGAATCTAAGCCTCCTACGTCGCATGAATTTGAATCTAAATCATGTGTTTCGCTTGGATTTGAAGCTAATTCGTTTGTTTCGCATGCAGTTGAATCTAAATCATGTATATCACATGTATTCGAAGCTAAACCATTTGTTTCGCATGGATTTGAAGCTAAGCCTTCTAATGCGCAATGATTCGAAGCTAAATCATGTGTTTTGCTTGGATTTGAAGCTAACTCGATTGTTTCGCATTCCTTCTACTTCGAATTCATTTGAAGTTTGGATTAGAAGCTAACTCGATTGTTTCGCAATGCACTTTATGCTAAATCATGTATAAAACATGTATTTGAAGCTAAACCATTTATTTCGCATGTATTTGAAGCTAAGACTTATGCTTTGCATGAAATTGAAGCTAAATCATGTGTTTCGCTTGGATTTGAAGCTAACTAGTTAGTTTCGCATGCAGTTGAACCTATATCGCTTATATTCGCAAGTATTTGAAGCCAAATCATTCGTTTCGCATAAATTTGAAACTAAGGCAACTACTTCGCATTGATTTGAAGCTAAATCATGTGTTTCGCTTGGATTTGAAGCTAACTCGTTTGTTTCGCATGCAGTTGAAGCTAAATCATGTATATCACAAGTATTCGAAGCTAAACCATTTGTATCGCATGGATTTGAAGCTAAGCCTTCTAATGCGCAATGATTCGAAGCTAAATCATGTGTTTTGCTTGGATTTTAAGCTAACTCGATTGTTTCGCATTCCTTCTACTTCGAATTGATTTGAAATTTGGATTAGAAGCTAACTCGATTGTTTCGCAATGCACTTTGTGCTAAATCATGTATAAAACATGTATTTTAAGCTAAACCATTTATTTCGCATGTATTTGAAGCTAAGACTTATACTTTGCATGAAATTGAAGCTAAATCATGTGTTTCGCTTGGATTTGATGCTAACTCGTTTGTTTCGCATGCAGTTGAAGCTATATCGCTTATATTCGCAAGTATTTGAAGCCACATCATTCGTTTCGCATAAATTTGAAACTAAGGCTACTACTTCGCATTGATTTGAAGCTAAATCATGTGTTTCGCTTGGATTTGAAGCTAACGCGTTTGTTCCGCATGCAGTTGAAGCTAAATCATGTATATCACAAGTATTTGAAGCTAAACCGTTCGTTTCGCATGGATTTGAATCTAAGCCTCCTCCGTCGCATGAATTTGAATCTAAATCATGTGTTTCGCTTGGATTTGAAGCTAACTCGTTTGTTTCGCATGCAGTTAAAGCTAATTCATGTATATCACAAGTATTTGAAGCTAAACCGTTCGTTTCGCATGGATTTGAATCTAAGCCTCCTACGTCGCATGAATTTGAATCTAAATCATGTGTTTCGCTTGGATTTGAAGCTAACTCGTTTGTTTCGCATGCAGTTGAAGCTAAATCATGTATATCACAAGTATTCGAAGCTAAACCATTTGTATCGCATGGATTTGAAGCTAAACCTTCTAATGCGCAATGATTCGAAGCTTAATCATGTGTTTTGCTTGGATTTGAAGCTAACTCGATTGTTTCGCATTCCTTCTACTTCGAATTCATTTGAAGTTTGGATTAGAAGCTAACTCGATTGTTTCGCAATGCACTTTATGCTAAATCATGTATAAAACATGTATTTGAAGCTAAACCATTTATTTCGCATGTATTTGAAGCTAAGACTTATACTTTGCCTGAAATTGAAGCTAAATCATGTGATTCGCTTGGATTTGAAGCTAACTCGTTAGTTTCGCATACAGTTGAAGCTATATCGCTTATATTCTCAAGTATTTGAAGCCAAATCATTCGTTTCGCATAAATTTGAAACTAAGGCAACTACTTCGCATTGATTTGAAGCTAAATCATGTGTTTCGCTTGGATTTGAAGCTAACTCGTTTGTTTCGCATGCAGTTGAAGCTAAATCATGTATATCACAAGTATTTGAAGCTAAACCATTCGTTTCGCATGGATTTGAATCTAAGCCTCCTACTTCGCATGAATTTGAATCTAAATCATGTGTTTCGCTTGCATTTGAAGCTAATTCGTTTGTTTCGCATGCAGTTGAAGCTAAATTATGTATAAACAACTATTTGAAGCTAAACCATGTGTTTCGCATGGATTTGAAGCTAATTCGTTTGTTTCGCATGCAGTTGAAGCTAAATCATGTATATCACAAGTATTCGAAGCTAAACCATTTGTATCGCATGGATTTGAAGCTAAGCCTTCTAATGCGCAATGATTCGAATCTAAATCATGTGTTATGCTTGGACTTGAAGCTAACTCGATTGTTTCGCATTCCTTCTACTTCGAATTCATTTGAAGTTTGGGTTAGAAGCTAACTCGATTGTTTCGCAATACACTTTATGCTAAATCATGTATAAAACATGTATTTGAAGCTAAACCATTTATTTCGCATGTATTTGAAGCTAAGACTTATACTTTGCATGAAATTGAAGCTAAATCATGTGTTTCGCTTGGATTTGAAGCTAACTCGTTTGTTTCGCATGCAGTTGAAGCTATATCGCTTATATTCGCAAGTATTTGAAACCAAATCATTCGATTCGCATGAATTTGAAACTAGGGTGTCTACTTCGCATTGATTTCAAGCTAAATCATGTGTTTCGCTTGGATTTGAAGCTAACTCGTTTGTTTCGCATGCAGTTGAAGCTAAAACATGTACATCACAAGTATCTGAATCTAATCCAACTGTTTCGCAAGAATATGAAGCTATGAAGCTAATCCATGTGATTCGCATGAATTTGAAGCTAAATCATGTGTTTCGCATGGATTTGTAGCTATATCACATATATCGCAATTATCTGAAGATAAATCATTTGTTTCTCATGTATTTAAAGCTAAGCCTTCTACTTCGCATTGATTTGAAGCTAAATCATGTGTTTCGCATGGATCTGAAGTTAACTCGTTTGTTTCTCCTGCATTTGAAGCTATATCACTTATATCGCAAGCATTTAAAGCTAAACCATTCGTTTCGCATTGATTTGAAGCTAAGCCTTCTGCTTCGTATTGATTTGAAGCTTAATCATGTGTTTCGCTTGGTAATTGAAGCTAACTCGTTTCTTTCGCATGCAGTTGAAGCTAAATTATGTATAAACGAGTATTTGAAGCTAAACCATTTGCATCGCAAGGATTTGAAGCTAAACCATGTGATTCGCAAGAATTTGAAGCTAAATCATGTGTTTCGCTTGGATTTGAAGCTAACTCGTTTGTTCCGCATGCAGTTGAAGCTAAATCATGTATATCACAAGTATTTGAAGCTAAATCGATCGTTTCGCATGGATTTGAATCTAAGCCTCATACGTCGCATGAATTTGAATCTAAATCATGTGTTTCCCTTGCATTTGAAGCTAATTCGTTTGTTTCGCATGCAGTTGAAGCTAAATTATGTATAAACGAGTATTTGAAGCTAAACCATTTGCATCGCAAGGATTTGAAGCTAAACCATGTGATTCGCAAGAATTTGAAGCTAAATCATATGTTTCGCTTGGATTTGAAGCTAACTCGTTTGTTCCGCATGCAGTTGAAGCTAAATCATGTATATCACAAGTATTTGAAGCTAAACCGTTCGTTTCGCATGGATTTGAACCTAAGCCTCCTACGTCGCATGAATTTGAATCTAAATCATGTGTTTCGCTTGGATTTGAAGCTAACTCGTTTGTTTCGCATGCAGTTGAAGCTAAATTATGTATAAACAAGTATTTGAAGCTAAACCATTTGCATCGCAAGGATTTGAAGCTAAACCATGTGATTCGCAAGAATTTGAAGCTAAATCATGTGTTTCGCTGGGATTTGAAGCTAACTCGTTTGTTTCGCATGCAGTTGAAGCTAAATCATGTATATCACAAGTATTTGAAGCTAAACCGTTCGTTTCGCATGGATGTGAATCTAAGCCTCCTACGTCGCATGAATTTGAATCTAAATCATGTGTTTCGCTTGGATTTGAAGCTAATTCGTTTGTTTCGCATGCAGTTGAATCTAAATCATGTATATCACATGTATTCGAAGCTAAACCATTTGTTTCGCATGGATTTGAAGCTAAGCCTTCTAATGCGCAATGATTCGAAGCTAAATCATGTGTTTTGCTTGGATTTGAAGCTAACTCGATTGTTTCGCATTCCTTCTACTTCGAATTCATTTGAAGTTTGGATTAGAAGCTAACTCGATTGTTTCGCAATGCACTTTATGCTAAATCATGTATAAAACATGTATTTGAAGCTAAACCATTTATTTCGCATGTATTTGAAGCTAAGACTTATGCTTTGCATGAAATTGAAGCTAAATCATGTGTTTCGCTTGGATTTGAAGCTAACTAGTTAGTTTCGCATGCAGTTGAACCTATATCGCTTATATTCGCAAGTATTTGAAGCCAAATCATTCGTTTCGCATAAATTTGAAACTAAGGCAACTACTTCGCATTGATTTGAAGCTAAATCATGTGTTTCGCTTGGATTTGAAGCTAACTCGTTTGTTTCGCATGCAGTTGAAGCTAAATCATGTATATCACAAGTATTCGAAGCTAAACCATTTGTATCGCATGGATTTGAAGCTAAGCCTTCTAATGCGCAATGATTCGAAGCTAAATCATGTGTTTTGCTTGGATTTTAAGCTAACTCGATTGTTTCGCATTCCTTCTACTTCGAATTGATTTGAAATTTGGATTAGAAGCTAACTCGATTGTTTCGCAATGCACTTTGTGCTAAATCATGTATAAAACATGTATTTTAAGCTAAACCATTTATTTCGCATGTATTTGAAGCTAAGACTTATACTTTGCATGAAATTGAAGCTAAATCATGTGTTTCGCTTGGATTTGATGCTAACTCGTTTGTTTCGCATGCAGTTGAAGCTATATCGCTTATATTCGCAAGTATTTGAAGCCACATCATTCGTTTCGCATAAATTTGAAACTAAGGCTACTACTTCGCATTGATTTGAAGCTAAATCATGTGTTTCGCTTGGATTTGAAGCTAACGCGTTTGTTCCGCATGCAGTTGAAGCTAAATCATGTATATCACAAGTATTTGAAGCTAAACCGTTCGTTTCGCATGGATTTGAATCTAAGCCTCCTCCGTCGCATGAATTTGAATCTAAATCATGTGTTTCGCTTGGATTTGAAGCTAACTCGTTTGTTTCGCATGCAGTTAAAGCTAATTCATGTATATCACAAGTATTTGAAGCTAAACCGTTCGTTTCGCATGGATTTGAATCTAAGCCTCCTACGTCGCATGAATTTGAATCTAAATCATGTGTTTCGCTTGGATTTGAAGCTAACTCGTTTGTTTCGCATGCAGTTGAAGCTAAATCATGTATATCACAAGTATTCGAAGCTAAACCATTTGTATCGCATGGATTTGAAGCTAAACCTTCTAATGCGCAATGATTCGAAGCTTAATCATGTGTTTTGCTTGGATTTGAAGCTAACTCGATTGTTTCGCATTCCTTCTACTTCGAATTCATTTGAAGTTTGGATTAGAAGCTAACTCGATTGTTTCGCAATGCACTTTATGCTAAATCATGTATAAAACATGTATTTGAAGCTAAACCATTTATTTCGCATGTATTTGAAGCTAAGACTTATACTTTGCCTGAAATTGAAGCTAAATCATGTGATTCGCTTGGATTTGAAGCTAACTCGTTAGTTTCGCATACAGTTGAAGCTATATCGCTTATATTCTCAAGTATTTGAAGCCAAATCATTCGTTTCGCATAAATTTGAAACTAAGGCAACTACTTCGCATTGATTTGAAGCTAAATCATGTGTTTCGCTTGGATTTGAAGCTAACTCGTTTGTTTCGCATGCAGTTGAAGCTAAATCATGTATATCACAAGTATTTGAAGCTAAACCATTCGTTTCGCATGGATTTGAATCTAAGCCTCCTACTTCGCATGAATTTGAATCTAAATCATGTGTTTCGCTTGCATTTGAAGCTAATTCGTTTGTTTCGCATGCAGTTGAAGCTAAATTATGTATAAACAACTATTTGAAGCTAAACCATGTGTTTCGCATGGATTTGAAGCTAATTCGTTTGTTTCGCATGCAGTTGAAGCTAAATCATGTATATCACAAGTATTCGAAGCTAAACCATTTGTATCGCATGGATTTGAAGCTAAGCCTTCTAATGCGCAATGATTCGAATCTAAATCATGTGTTATGCTTGGACTTGAAGCTAACTCGATTGTTTCGCATTCCTTCTACTTCGAATTCATTTGAAGTTTGGGTTAGAAGCTAACTCGATTGTTTCGCAATACACTTTATGCTAAATCATGTATAAAACATGTATTTGAAGCTAAACCATTTATTTCGCATGTATTTGAAGCTAAGACTTATACTTTGCATGAAATTGAAGCTAAATCATGTGTTTCGCTTGGATTTGAAGCTAACTCGTTTGTTTCGCATGCAGTTGAAGCTATATCGCTTATATTCGCAAGTATTTGAAACCAAATCATTCGATTCGCATGAATTTGAAACTAGGGTGTCTACTTCGCATTGATTTCAAGCTAAATCATGTGTTTCGCTTGGATTTGAAGCTAACTCGTTTGTTTCGCATGCAGTTGAAGCTAAAACATGTACATCACAAGTATCTGAATCTAATCCATCTGTTTCGCAAGAATATGAAGCTATGAAGCTAGTCCATGTGATTCGCATGCATTTGAAGCTAAATCATGTGATTCGCATGGATTTGAAGCTATATCACATATATCGCAATTATCTGAAGATAAATCATTTGTTTCTCATGTATTTAAAGCTAAGCCTTCTACTTCGGAGGAATTTGAAGCTAAATCATGTGTTTCGCTTGGATTTGAAGCTAACTCGTTAGTTTCGCATGCAGTTGAAGCTATATCGCTTATATTCGCAAGTATTTGAAGCCACATCATTCGTTTCGCATAAATTTGAAACTAAGGCTACTACTTCGCATTGATTTGAAGCTAAATCATGTGTTTCGCTTGGATTTGAAGCTAACGCGTTTGTTCCGCATGCAGTTGAAGCTAAATCATGTATATCACAAGTATTTGAAGCTAAACCATTCGTTTCGCATGGATTTGAATCTAAGCCTCCTACTTCGCATGAATTTGAATCTAAATCATTTGTTTCGCTTGCATTTGAAGCTAATTCGTTTCTTTCGCATGCAGTTGAAGCTGAATTATGTATAAACAAGTATTTGATTCTAAACCATTTGCATAGCAAGGATTTGAAGCTAAACCATGTGAATCGCAAGAATTTGAAGCTAAATCATGTGTTTCGCTTGGATTTGAAGCTAACTCGTTTGTTTCGCATGCAGTTGAAGCTATATCGCTTATATTCGCAAGTATTTGAAGCCAAATCATTCGTTTCGCATAAATTTGAAACTAAGGCAACTACTTCGTATTGATTTGAAGCTAAATCATGTGTTTCGCTTGGATTTGAAGCTAACTCGTTTGTTTCGCATGCAGTTGAAGCTAAATCATGTATATCACAAGTATTTGAAGCTAAACCATTCGTTTCGCATGGATTTGAATCTAAGCCTCCTACTTCGCATGAATTTGAATCTAAATCATGTGTTTCGCTTGCATTTGAAGCTAATTCGTTTGTTTCGCATGCAGTTGAAGCTAAATTATGTATAAACAACTATTTGAAGCTAAACCATGTGTTTCGCATGGATTTGAAGCTAATTCGTTTGTTTCGCATGCAGTTGAAGCTAAATCATGTATATCACAAGTATTTGAAGCTAAACCGTTCGTTTCGCATGGATTTGAATCTAAGCCTCCTACGTCGCATGAATTTGAATCTAAATCATGTGTTTCGCTTGGATTTGAAGCTAACTCGTTTGTTTCGCATGCAGTTAAAGCTAATTCATGTATATCACAAGTATTTGAAGCTAAACCGTTCGTTTCGCATGGATTTGAATCTAAGCCTCCTACGTCGCATGAATTTGAATCTAAATCATGTGTTTCGCTTGGATTTGAAGCTAACTCGTTTGTTTCGCATGCAGTTGAAGCTAAATCATGTATATCACAAGTATTCGAAGCTAAACCATTTGTATCGCATGGATTTGAAGCTAAACCTTCTAATGCGCAATGATTCGAAGCTTAATCATGTGTTTTGCTTGGATTTGAAGCTAACTCGATTGTTTCGCATTCCTTCTACTTCGAATTCATTTGAAGTTTGGATTAGAAGCTAACTCGATTGTTTCGCAATGCACTTTATGCTAAATCATGTATAAAACATGTATTTGAAGCTAAACCATTTATTTCGCATGTATTTGAAGCTAAGACTTATACTTTGCATGAAATTGAAGCTAAATCATGTGTTTCGCTTGGATTTGAAGCTAACTCGTTAGTTTCGCATGCAGTTAAAGCTAATTCATGTATATCACAAGTATTTGAATCTAAACCGTTCGTTTCGCATGGATTTGAATCTAAGCCTCCTACGTCGCATGAATTTGAATCTAAATCATGTGTTTCGCTTGGATTTGAAGCTAACTCGTTTGTTTCGCATGCAGTTGAAGCTAAATCATGTATATCACAAGTATTCGAAGCTAAACCATTTGTATCGCATGGATTTGAAGCTAAGCCTTCTAATGCGCAATGATTCGAATCTAAATCATGTGTTATGCTTGGACTTGAAGCTAACTCGATTGTTTCGCATTCCTTCTACTTCGAATTCATTTGAAGTTTGGATTAGAAGCTAACTCGATTGTTTCGCAATACACTTTATGCTAAATCATGTATAAAACATGTATTTGAAGCTAAACCATTTATTTCGCATGTATTTGAAGCTAAGACTTATACTTTGCATGAAATTGAAGCTAAATCATGTGTTTCGCTTGGATTTGAAGCTAACTCGTTTGTTTCGCATGCAGTTGAAGCTATATCGCTTATATTCGCAAGTATTTGAAACCAAATCATTCGATTCGCATGAATTTGAAACTAGGGTGTCTACTTCGCATTGATTTCAAGCTAAATCATGTGTTTCGCTTGGATTTGAAGCTAACTCGTTTGTTTCGCATGCAGTTGAAGCTAAATCATGTATATCACAAGTATTTGAAGCTAAACCGTTCGTTTCGCATGGATTTGAATCTAAGCCTCCTACGTCGCATGAATTTGAATCTAAATCATGTGTTTCGCTTGGATTTGAAGCTAACTCGTTTGTTTCGCATCCAGTTGAAGCTAAATCATGTATATCACAAGTATTCGAAGCTAAACCATTTGTATCGCATGGATTTGAAGCTAAACCTTCTAATGCGCAATGATTCGAAGCTTAATCATGTGTTTTGCTTGGATTTGAAGCTAACTCGATTGTTTCGCATTCCTTCTACTTTAATTCATTTGAAGTTTGGATTAGAAGCTAACTCGATTGTTTCGCAATGCACTTTATGCTAAATCATGTATAAAACATGTATTTGAAGCTAAACCATTTATTTCGCATGTATTTGAAGCTAAGACTTATACTTTGCATGAAATTGAAGCTAAATCATGTGTTTCGCTTGGATTGAAGCTAACTCGTTAGTTTCGCATGCAGTTGAAGCTATATCGCTTATATTCGCAAGTATTTGAAGCCACATCATTCGTTTCGCATAAATTTGAAACTAAGGCTACTACTTCGCATTGATTTGAAGCTAAATCATGTGTTTCGCTTGGATTTGAAGCTAACGCGTTTGTTCCGCATGCAGTTGAAGCTAAATCATGTATATCACAAGTATTTGAAGCTAAACCGTTCGTTTCGCATGGATTTGAATCTAAGCCTCCTACGTCGCATGAATTTGAATCTAAATCATGTGTTTCGCTTGGATTTGAAGCTAACTCGTTTGTTTCGCATGCAGTTAAAGCTAATTCATGTATATCACAAGTATTTGAAGCTAAACCGTTCGTTTCGCATGGATTTGAATCTAAGCCTCCTACGTCGCATGAATTTGAATCTAAATCATGTGTTTCGCTTGGATTTGAAGCTAACTCGTTTGTTTCGCATGCAGTTGAAGCTAAATCATGTATATCACAAGTATTCGAAGCTAAACCATTTGTATCGCATGGATTTGAAGCTAAACCTTCTAATGCGCAATGATTCGAAGCTTAATCATGTGTTTTGCTTGGATTTGAAGCTAACTCGATTGTTTCGCATTCCTTCTACTTCGAATTCATTTGAAGTTTGGATTAGAAGCTAACTCGATTGTTTCGCAATGCACTTTATGCTAAATCATGTATAAAACATGTATTTGAAGCTAAACCATTTATTTCGCATGTATTTGAAGCTAAGACTTATACTTTGCATGAAATTGAAGCTAAATCATGTGTTTCGCTTGGATTTGAAGCTAACTCGTTAGTTTCGCATGCAGTTAAAGCTAATTCATGTATATCACAAGTATTTGAATCTAAACCGTTCGTTTCGCATGGATTTGAATCTAAGCCTCCTACGTCGCATGAATTTGAATCTAAATCATGTGTTTCGCTTGGATTTGAAGCTAACTCGTTTGTTTCGCATGCAGTTGAAGCTAAATCATGTATATCACAAGTATTCGAAGCTAAACCATTTGTATCGCATGGATTTGAAGCTAAGCCTTCTAATGCGCAATGATTCGAATCTAAATCATGTGTTATGCTTGGACTTGAAGCTAACTCGATTGTTTCGCATTCCTTCTACTTCGAATTCATTTGAAGTTTGGATTAGAAGCTAACTCGATTGTTTCGCAATACACTTTATGCTAAATCATGTATAAAACATGTATTTGAAGCTAAACCATTTATTTCGCATGTATTTGAAGCTAAGACTTATACTTTGCATGAAATTGAAGCTAAATCATGTGTTTCGCTTGGATTTGAAGCTAACTCGTTTGTTTCGCATGCAGTTGAAGCTATATCGCTTATATTCGCAAGTATTTGAAACCAAATCATTCGATTCGCATGAATTTGAAACTAGGGTGTCTACTTCGCATTGATTTCAAGCTAAATCATGTGTTTCGCTTGGATTTGAAGCTAACTCGTTTGTTTCGCATGCAGTTGAAGCTAAATCATGTATATCACAAGTATTTGAAGCTAAACCGTTCGTTTCGCATAAATTTGAAACTAAGGCAACTACTTCGCATTGATTTGAAGCTAAATCATGTGTTTCGCATGGATTTGAATCTAAGCCTCCTACTTCGCATGAATTTGAATCTAAATCATGTGTTTCGCTTGCATTTGAAGCTAATTCGTTTGTTTCGCATGCAGTTGAAGCTAAATTATGTATAAACAACTATTTGAAGCTAAACCATGTGTTTCGCATGGATTTGAAGCTAATTCGTTTGTTTCGCATGCAGTTGAAGCTAAATCATGTATATCACAAGTATTCGAAGCTAAACCATTTGTATCGCATGGATTTGAAGCTAAGCCTTCTAATGCGCAATGATTCGAATCTAAATCATGTGTTATGCTTGGACTTGAAGCTAACTCGATTGTTTCGCATTCCTTCTACTTCGAATTCATTTGAAGTTTGGATTAGAAGCTAACTCGATTGTTTCGCAATACACTTTATGCTAAATCATGTATAAAACATGTATTTGAAGCTAAACCATTTATTTCGCATGTATTTGAAGCTAAGACTTATACTTTGCATGAAATTGAAGCTAAATCATGTGTTTCGCTTGGATTTGAAGCTAACTCGTTTGTTTCGCATGCAGTTGAAGCTATATCGCTTATATTCGCAAGTATTTGAAACCAAATCATTCGATTCGCATGAATTTGAAACTAGGGTGTCTACTTCGCATTGATTTCAAGCTAAATCATGTGTTTCGCTTGGATTTGAAGCTAACTCGTTTGTTTCGCATGCAGTTGAAGCTAAATCATGTATATCACAAGTATTTGAAGCTAAACCGTTCGTTTCGCATAAATTTGAAACTAAGGCAACTACTTCGCATTGATTTGAAGCTAAATCATGTGTTTCGCATGGATTTGAATCTAAGCCTCCTACTTCGCATGAATTTGAATCTAAATCATGTGTTTCGCTTGCATTTGAAGCTAATTCGTTTGTTTCGCATGCAGTTGAAGCTAAATTATGTATAAACAACTATTTGAAGCCAAACCATGTGTTTCGCATGGATTTGAAGCTAATTCGTTTGTTTCGCATGCAGTTGAAGCTAAATCATGTATATCACAAGTATTCGAAGCTAAACCATTTGTATCGCATGGATTTGAAGCTAAGCCTTCTAATGCGCAATGATTCGAATCTAAATCATGTGTTATGCTTGGACTTGAAGCTAACTCGATTGTTTCGCATTCCTTCTACTTCGAATTCATTTGAAGTTTGGATTAGAAGCTAACTCGATTGTTTCGCAATACACTTTATGCTAAATCATGTATAAAACATGTATTTGAAGCTAAACCATTTATTTCGCATGTATTTGAAGCTAAGACTTATACTTTGCATGAATTTGAATCTAAATCATGTGTTTCGCTTGCATTTGAAGCTAATTCGTTTGTTTCGCATGCAGTTGAAGCTAAATTATGTATAAACAACTATTTGAAGCTAAACCATGTGTTTCGCATGGATTTGAAGCTAATTCGTTTGTTTCGCATGCAGTTGAAGCTAACTCGATTGTTTCGCATTCCTTCTACTTCGAATTCATTTGAAGTTTGGATTAGAAGCTAACTCGATTGTTTCGCAATGCACTTTATGCTAAATCATGTATAAAACATGTATTTGAAGCTAAACCATTTATTTCGCATGTATTTGAATCTAAGCCTCCTACTTCGCATGAATTTGAATCTAAATCATGTGTTTCGCTTGCATTTGAAGCTAATTCGTTTGTTTCGCATGCAGTTGAAGCTAAATTATGTATAAACAACTATTTGAAGCTAAACCATGTGTTTCGCATGGATTTGAAGCTAATTCGTTTGTTTCGCATGCAGTTGAAGCTAAATCATGTATATCACAAGTATTCGGAGCTAAAACATTTGTATCGCATGGATTTGAAGCTAAGCCTTCTAATGCGCAATGATTCGAATCTAAATCATGTGTTATGCTTGGACTTGAAGCTAACTCGATTGTTTCGCATTCCTTCTACTTCGCAATGATTTGAAGTTTGGATTAGAAGCTAACTCGATTGTTTCGCAATGCAGTTTATGCTAAATCATGTATAAAACATGTATTTGAAGCTAAACCATTTATTTCGCATGTATTTGAAGCTAAGACTTATACTTTGCATGAAATTGAAGCTAAATCATGTGTTTCGCTTGGATTTGAAGCTAACTCGTTAGTTTCGCATGCAGTTGAAGCTATATCGCTTATATTCTCAAGTATTTGAAGCCAAATCATTCGTTTCGCATAAATTTGAAACTAAGGCAACTACTTCGCATTGATTTGAAGCTAAATCATGTGTTTCGCATGGATTTGAATCTAAGCCTCCTACTTCGCATGAATTTGAATCTAAATCATGTGTTTCGCTTGCATTTGAAGCTAATTCGTTTGTTTCGCATGCAGTTGAAGCTAAATTATGTATAAACAACTATTTGAAGCTAAACCATGTGTTTCGCATGGATTTGAAGCTAATTCGTTTGTTTCGCATGCAGTTGAAGCTAAATCATGTATATCACAAGTATTCGAAGCTAAACCATTTGTATCGCATGGATTTGAAGCTAAGCCTTCTAATGCGCAATGATTCGAATCTAAATCATGTGTTATGCTTGGACTTGAAGCTAACTCGATTGTTTCGCATTCCTTCTACTTCGCATTGATTTGAAGTTTGGATTAGAAGCTAACTCGATTGTTTCGCATGCAGTTGAAGCTATATCGCTTATATTCGCAAGTATTTGAAACCAAATCATTCGATTCGCATGAATTTGAAACTAGGGCTTCTACTTCGCATTGATTTCAAGCTAAATCATGTGTTTCGCATGGATTTGAAGCTAACTCGTTTGTTTCGCATGCAGTTGAAGCTAAATCATGTATATCACAAGTATTTGAAGCTAAACCGTTCGTTTCGCATGGATTTGAATCTAAGCCTCCTACGTCGCATGAATTTGAATCTAAATCATGTGTTTCGCTTGGATTTGAAGCTAACTCGTTTGTTTCGCATGCAGTTGAAGCTGAATCATGTATATCACAAGTA
This sequence comes from Megalopta genalis, assembly GCF_051020955.1. NCBI lineage: Eukaryota > Metazoa > Arthropoda > Insecta > Hymenoptera > Halictidae > Megalopta > Megalopta genalis. The sequence goes on from NW_027476135.1 coordinate 720,432, forward strand.
TTTGAAGCTAAACCATTTGTATCGCATGGATTTGAAGCTAAGCCTTCTAATGCGCAATGATTCGAAGCTAAATCATGTGTTTTGCTTGGATTTTAAGCTAACTCGATTGTTTCGCATTCCTTCTACTTCGAATTGATTTGAAGTTTGGATTAGAAGCTAACTCGATTGTTTCGCAATGCACTTTATGCTAAATCATGTATAAAACATGTATTTGAAGCTAAACCATTTATTTTGCATGTATTTGAAGCTAAGACTTATACTTTGCATGAAATTGAAGCTAAATCATGTGTTTCGCTTGCATTTGAAGCTAATTCGTTTGTTTCGCATGCAGTTGAGGCTAAATTATGTATAAACAAGTATTTGAAGCTATACCATTTGCATCGCAAGGATTTGAAGCTAAGCCTTCTAATGCGCAATGATTCGAATCTAAATCATGTGTTATGCTTGGACTTGAAGCTAACTCGATTGTTTCGCATTCCTTCTACTTCGCATTGATTTGAAGTTTGGATTAGAAGCTAACTCGTTTGTTTCGCACGCAGTTGAAGCTATATCGCTTATATTCGCAAGTATTTGAAACCAAATCATTCGATTCGCATGAATTTGAAACAAGGGCTTCTACTTCGCATTGATTTCAAGCTAAATCATGTGTTTCGCTTGGATTTGAAGCTAACTCGTTTGTTTCGCATGCAGTTGAAGCTAAATCATGTATATCACAAGTATTTGAAGCTAAACCGTTCGTTTCGCATGGATTTGAATCTAAGCCTCCTACGTCGCATGAATTTGAATCTAAATCATGTGTTTCGCATGCATTTGAAGCTAATTCGTTTGTTTCGCATGCAGTTAAAGCTAAATCATGTATATCACAAGTATTTGAAGCTAAACCGTTCGTTTCACATGGATTTGAATCTAAGCCTCCTACGTCGCATGAATTTGAATCTAAATCATGTGTTTCGCTTGGATTTGAAGCTAACTCGTTTGTTTCGCAAGCAGTTGAAGCTATATCGCTTATATTCGCATGTATTTGAAGCTAAACCGTTCGTTTCGCATGGATTTGAATCTAAGCCTCCTACGTCGCATGAATTTGAATCTAAATCATGTGTTTCGCTTGGATTTGAAGCTAACTCGTTTGTTTCGCATGCAGTTAAAGCTAAATCATGTATATCACAAGTATTTGAAGCTAAACCGTTCGTTTAACATGGATTTGAATATAAGCCTCCTACGTCGCATGAATTTGAATCTAAATCATGTGTTTCGCTTGGATTTGAAGCTAACTCGTTTGTTTCGCAAGCAGTTGAAGCTATATCGCTTATATTCGCAAGTATTTGAAACCAAATCATTCGATTCGCATGAATTTGAAACTAGGGCTCCTACTTCGCATTGATTTCAAGCTAAATCATGTGTTTCGCTTGGATTTGAAGCTAACTCGTTTGTTTCGCATGCAGTTGAAGCTAAATCATGTATATCACAAGTATTTGAAGCTAAACCGTTCGTTTCGCATGGATTTGAATCTAAGCCTCCTACGTCGCATGAATTTGAATCTAAATCATGTGTTTCGCTTGGATTTGAAGCTAACTCGTTTGTTTCGCATGCAGTTAAAGCTAAATCATGTATATCACAAGTATTTGAAGCTAAACCGTTCGTTTCGCATGGATTTGAATCTAAGCCTCCTACGTCGCATGAATTTGAATCTAAATCATGTGTTTCGCTTGGATTTGAAGCTAACTCGTTTGTTTCGCATGCAGTTGAATCTAAATCATGTATATCACAAGTATTCGAAGCTAAACCATTTGTATCACATGGATTTGAAGCTAAGCCTTCTAATGCGCAATGATTCGAAGCTAAATCATGTGTTTTGGTTGGATTTGAAGCTAACACGATTGTTTCGCATTCCTTCTACTTCGCATTGATTTGAAGTTTGGATTAGAAGCTAACTCGATTGTTTCGCAATGCAGTTTATGCTAAATCATGTATAAAACATGTATTTGAAGCTAAACCATTTATTTCGCATGTATTTGAAGCTAAGACTTATACTTGCATGAAATTGAAGCTAAATCATGTGTTTCGCTTGGATTTGAAGCTAACTCGTTAGTTTCGCATGCAGTTGAAGCTATATCGCTTATATTCGCAAGTATTTGAAACCAAATCATTCGATTCGCATGAATTTGAAACTAGGGTGTCTACTTCGCATTGATTTCAAGCTAAATCATGTGTTTCGCTTGGATTTGAAGCTAACTCGTTTGTTTCGCATGCAGTTGAAGCTAAATCATGTATATCACAAGTATTTGAAGCTAAACCGTTCGTTTCGCATAAATTTGAAACTAAGGCAACTACTTCGCATTGATTTGAAGCTAAATCATTTGTTTCGCATGGATTTGAATCTAAGCCTCCTACTTCGCATGAATTTGAATCTAAATCATGTGTTTCGCTTGCATTTGAAGCTAATTCGTTTGTTTCGCATGCAGTTGAAGCTAAATTATGTATAAACAACTATTTGAAGCTAAACCATGTGTTTCGCATGGATTTGAAGCTAATTCGTTTGTTTCGCATGCAGTTGAAGCTAAATCATGTATATCACAAGTATTCGAAGCTAAACCATTTGTATCGCATGGATTTGAAGCTAAGCCTTCTAATGCGCAATGATTCGAATCTAAATCATGTGTTATGCTTGGACTTGAAGCTAACTCGATTGTTTCGCATTCCTTCTACTTCGAATTCATTTGAAGTTTGGATTAGAAGCTAACTCGATTGTTTCGCAATGCAGTTTATGCTAAATCATGTATAAAACATGTATTTGAAGCTAAACCATTTATTTCGCATGTATTTGAAGCTAAGACTTATACTTGCATGAAATTGAAGCTAAATCATGTGTTTCGCTTGGATTTGAAGCTAACTCGTTAGTTTCGCATGCAGTTGAAGCTATATCGCTTATATTCGCAAGTATTTGAAACCAAATCATTCGATTCGCATGAATTTGAAACTAGGGTGTCTACTTCGCATTGATTTCAAGCTAAATCATGTGTTTCGCTTGGATTTGAAGCTAACTCGTTTGTTTCGCATGCAGTTGAAGCTAAATCATGTATATCACAAGTATTTGAAGCTAAACCGTTCGTTTCGCATAAATTTGAAACTAAGGCAACTACTTCGCATTGATTTGAAGCTAAATCATGTGTTTCGCATGGATTTGAATCTAAGCCTCCTACTTCGCATGAATTTGAATCTAAATCATGTGTTTCGCTTGCATTTGAAGCTAATTCGTTTGTTTCGCATGCAGTTGAAGCTAAATTATGTATAAACAACTATTTGAAGCTAAACCATGTGTTTCGCATGGATTTGAAGCTAATTCGTTTGTTTCGCATGCAGTTGAAGCTAAATCATGTATATCACAAGTATTCGAAGCTAAACCATTTGTATCGCATGGATTTGAAGCTAAGCCTTCTAATGCGCAATGATTCGAATCTAAATCATGTGTTATGCTTGGACTTGAAGCTAACTCGATTGTTTCGCATTCCTTCTACTTCGAATTCATTTGAAGTTTGGATTAGAAGCTAACTCGATTGTTTCGCAATACACTTTATGCTAAATCATGTATAAAACATGTATTTGAAGCTAAACCATTTATTTCGCATGTATTTGAAGCTAAGACTTATACTTTGCATGAAATTGAAGCTAAATCATGTGTTTCGCTTGGATTTGAAGCTAACTCGTTTGTTTCGCATGCAGTTGAATCTAAATCATGTATATCACAAGTATTCGAAGCTAAACCATTTGTATCACATGGATTTGAAGCTAAGCCTTCTAATGCGCAATGATTCGAAGCTAAATCATGTGTTTTGGTTGGATTTGAAGCTAACACGATTGTTTCGCATTCCTTCTACTTCGCATTGATTTGAAGTTTGGATTAGAAGCTAACTCGATTGTTTCGCAATGCAGTTTATGCTAAATCATGTATAAAACATGTATTTGAAGCTAAACCATTTATTTCGCATGTATTTGAAGCTAAGACTTATACTTGCATGAAATTGAAGCTAAATCATGTGTTTCGCTTGGATTTGAAGCTAACTCGTTAGTTTCGCATGCAGTTGAAGCTATATCGCTTATATTCGCAAGTATTTGAAACCAAATCATTCGATTCGCATGAATTTGAAACTAGGGTGTCTACTTCGCATTGATTTCAAGCTAAATCATGTGTTTCGCTTGGATTTGAAGCTAACTCGTTTGTTTCGCATGCAGTTGAAGCTAAATCATGTATATCACAAGTATTTGAAGCTAAACCGTTCGTTTCGCATAAATTTGAAACTAAGGCAACTACTTCGCATTGATTTGAAGCTAAATCATTTGTTTCGCATGGATTTGAATCTAAGCCTCCTACTTCGCATGAATTTGAATCTAAATCATGTGTTTCGCTTGCATTTGAAGCTAATTCGTTTGTTTCGCATGCAGTTGAAGCTAAATTATGTATAAACAACTATTTGAAGCTAAACCATGTGTTTCGCATGGATTTGAAGCTAATTCGTTTGTTTCGCATGCAGTTGAAGCTAAATCATGTATATCACAAGTATTCGAAGCTAAACCATTTGTATCGCATGGATTTGAAGCTAAGCCTTCTAATGCGCAATGATTCGAATCTAAATCATGTGTTATGCTTGGACTTGAAGCTAACTCGATTGTTTCGCATTCCTTCTACTTCGAATTCATTTGAAGTTTGGATTAGAAGCTAACTCGATTGTTTCGCAATACACTTTATGCTAAATCATGTATAAAACATGTATTTGAAGCTAAACCATTTATTTCGCAAGTATTTGAAGCTAAGACTTATACTTTGCATGAAATTGAAGCTAAATCATGTGTTTCGCTTGGATTTGAAGCTAACTCGTTTGTTTCGCATGCAGTTGAAGCTATATCGCTTATATTCGCAAGTATTTGAAACCAAATCATTCGATTCGCATGAATTTGAAACTAGGGTGTCTACTTCGCATTGATTTCAAGCTAAATCATGTGTTTCGCTTGGATTTGAAGCTAACTCGTTTGTTTCGCATGCAGTTGAAGCTAAATCATGTATATCACAAGTATTTGAAGCTAAACCGTTCGTTTCGCATAAATTTGAAACTAAGGCAACTACTTCGCATTGATTTGAAGCTAAATCATGTGTTTCGCATGGATTTGAATCTAAGCCTCCTACTTCGCATGAATTTGAATCTAAATCATGTGTTTCGCTTGCATTTGAAGCTAATTCGTTTGTTTCGCATGCAGTTGAAGCTAAATTATGTATAAACAACTATTTGAAGCTAAACCATGTGTTTCGCATGGATTTGAAGCTAATTCGTTTGTTTCGCATGCAGTTGAAGCTAAATCATGTATATCACAAGTATTCGAAGCTAAACCATTTGTATCGCATGGATTTGAAGCTAAGCCTTCTAATGCGCAATGATTCGAATCTAAATCATGTGTTATGCTTGGACTTGAAGCTAACTCGATTGTTTCGCATTCCTTCTACTTCGAATTCATTTGAAGTTTGGATTAGAAGCTAACTCGATTGTTTCGCAATACACTTTATGCTAAATCATGTATAAAACATGTATTTGAAGCTAAACCATTTATTTCGCATGTATTTGAAGCTAAGACTTATACTTTGCATGAAATTGAAGCTAAATCATGTGTTTCGCTTGGATTTGAAGCTAACTCGTTTGTTTCGCATGCAGTTGAAGCTATATCGCTTATATTCGCAAGTATTTGAAACCAAATCATTCGATTCGCATGAATTTGAAACTAGGGTGTCTACTTCGCATTGATTTCAAGCTAAATCATGTGTTTCGCATGGATTTGAATCTAAGCCTCCTACTTCGCATGAATTTGAATCTAAATCATGTGTTTCGCTTGCATTTGAAGCTAATTCGTTTGTTTCGCATGCAGTTGAAGCTAAATTATGTATAAACAACTATTTGAAGCCAAACCATGTGTTTCGCATGGATTTGAAGCTAATTCGTTTGTTTCGCATGCAGTTGAAGCTAAATCATGTATATCACAAGTATTCGAAGCTAAACCATTTGTATCGCATGGATTTGAAGCTAAGCCTTCTAATGCGCAATGATTCGAATCTAAATCATGTGTTATGCTTGGACTTGAAGCTAACTCGATTGTTTCGCATTCCTTCTACTTCGAATTCATTTGAAGTTTGGATTAGAAGCTAACTCGATTGTTTCGCAATACACTTTATGCTAAATCATGTATAAAACATGTATTTGAAGCTAAAAAATTTATTTCGCATGTATTTGAAGCTAAGACTTATACTTTGCATGAAATTGAAGCTAAATCATGTGTTTCGCTTGGATTTGAAGCTAACTCGTTTGTTTCGCATGCAGTTGAAGCTATATCGCTTATATTCGCAAGTATTTGAAACCAAATCATTCGATTCGCATGAATTTGAAACTAGGGTGTCTACTTCGCATTGATTTCAAGCTAAATCATGTGTTTCGCTTGGATTTGAAGCTAACTCGTTTGTTTCGCATGCAGTTGAAGCTAAATCATGTATATCACAAGTATTTGAAGCTAAACCGTTCGTTTCGCATAAATTTGAAACTAAGGCAACTACTTCGCATTGATTTGAAGCTAAATCATGTGTTTCGCATGGATTTGAATCTAAGCCTCCTACTTCGCATGAATTTGAATCTAAATCATGTGTTTCGCTTGCATTTGAAGCTAATTCGTTTGTTTCGCATGCAGTTGAAGCTAAATTATGTATAAACAACTATTTGAAGCTAAACCATGTGTTTCGCATGGATTTGAAGCTAATTCGTTTGTTTCGCATGCAGTTGAAGCTAAATCATGTATATCACAAGTATTCGAAGCTAAACCATTTGTATCGCATGGATTTGAAGCTAAGCCTTCTAATGCGCAATGATTCGAATCTAAATCATGTGTTATGCTTGGACTTGAAGCTAACTCGATTGTTTCGCATTCCTTCTACTTCGCATTCATTTGAAGTTTGGATTAGAAGCTAACTCGATTGTTTCGCATGCAGTTGAAGCTATATCGCTTATATTCGCAAGTATTTGAAACCAAATCATTCGATTCGCATGAATTTGAAACTAGGGCTTCTACTTCGCATTGATTTCAAGCTAAATCATGTGTTTCGCTTGGATTTGAAGCTAACTCGTTTGTTTCGCATGCAGTTGAAGCTAAATCATGTATATCACAAGTATTTGAAGCTATACCATTCGTTTCGCATGGATTTGAATCTAAGCCTCCTACTTCGCATGAATTTGAATCTAAATCATGTGTTTCGCTTGCATTTGAAGCTAATTCGTTTGTTTCGCATGCAGTTGAAGCTAAATTATGTATAAACAAGTATTTGAAGCTAAACCATTTGCATCGCAAGGATTTGAAGCTAAACCATGTGATTCGCAAGAATTTGAAGCTAAATCATGTGTTTCGCTTGGATTTGAAGCTAACTCGTTTGTTTCGCAAGCAGTTGAAGCTATATCGCTTATATTCGCAAGTATTTGAAACCAAATCATTCGATTCGCATGAATTTGAAACTAGGGCTCCTACTTCGCATTGATTTCAAGCTAAATCATGTGTTTCGCTTGGATTTGAAGCTAACTCGTTTGTTTCGCATGCAGTTGAAGCTAAATCATGTATATCACAAGTATTTGAAGCTAAACCGTTCGTTTCGCATGGATTTGAATCTAAGCCTCCTACGTCGCATGAATTTGAATCTAAATCATGTGTTTCGCTTGGATTTGAAGCTAACTCGTTTGTTTCGCATGCAGTTAAAGCTAAATCATGTATATCACAAGTATTTGAAGCTAAACCGTTCGTTTCGCATGGATTTGAATCTAAGCCTCCTACGTCGCATGAATTTGAATCTAAATCATGTGTGTCGCTTGGATTTGAAGCTAACTCGTTTGTTTCGCATGCAGTTGAATCTAAATCATGTATATCACAAGTATTCGAAGCTAAACCATTTGTATCGCATGGATTTGAAGCTAAGCCTTCTAATGCGCAATGATTCGAAGCTAAATCATGTGTTTTGGTTGGATTTGAAGCTAACACGATTGTTTCGCATTCCTTCTACTTCGCATTGATTTGAAGTTTGGATTAGAAGCTAACTCGATTGTTTCGCAATGCAGTTTATGCTAAATCATGTATAAAACATGTATTTGAAGCTAAACCATTTATTTCGCATGTATTTGAAGCTAAGACTTATACTTGCATGAAATTGAAGCTAAATCATGTGTTTCGCTTGGATTTGAAGCTAACTCGTTAGTTTCGCATGCAGTTGAAGCTATATCGCTTATATTCGCAAGTATTTGAAGCCAAATCATTCGTTTCGCATAAATTTGAAACTAAGGCTACTACTTCGCATTGATTTGAAGCTAAATCATGTGTTTCGCTTGGATTTGAAGCTAACTCGTTTGTTTCGCATGCAGTTGAAGCTAAATCATGTATATCACAAGTATTTGAAGCTAAACCGTTCGTTTCGCATGGATTTGAATCTAAGCCTCCTACGTCGCATGAATTTGAATCTAAATCATGTGTTTCGCTTGGATTTGAAGCTAACTCGTTTGTTTCGCATGCAGTTAAAGCTAAATCATGTATATCACAAGTATTTGAAGCTAAACCGTTCGTTTCGCATGGATTTGAATCTAATCCTCCTACTTCGCATGAATTTGAATCTAAATCATGTGTTTCGCTTGGATTTGAAGCTAACTCGTTTATTTCGCATGCAGTTGAAGCTAAATCATGTATATCACAAGTATTCGAAGCTAAACCATTTGTATCGCATGGATTTGAAGCTAAGCCTTCTAATGCGCAATGATTCGAAGCTAAATCATGTGTTTTGCTTGGATTTGAAGCTAACTCGATTGTTTCGCATTCCCACTACTTCGCATTGATTTGAAGTTTGGATTAGAAGCTAACTCGATTGTTTCGCAATGCAGTTTATGCTAAATCATGTACAAAACATGTATTTGAAGCTAAACCATTTATTTCGCATGTATTTGAAGCTAAGACTTATACTTTGCATGAAATTGAAGCTAAATCATGTGTTTCGATTGGATTTGAAGCTAACCCGTTGTTTTCGCATGCAGTTGAATCTAAATCATGTATATCACAAGTATTTGAAGCTAAACCATTCGTTTCGCATGGATTTGAAGCTAAGCCTCCTACTTCGAATGAATTTGAATCTAAATCATGTGTATTGCTCGGTTTTGAAGCCTACTGGTTTGTTTCGCTTGCATTTGAAGCTAATTTGTTTCTTTCGCATGCAGTTGAAGATAAATCATGTAAATCACAAGTATTTGAAGCTAAACCATGGGTTTCGCATGGATTTGAAGCTAACTCGTTTTTTTCGCCTGCATTTGAAGATAAATCGTGTATATCACAAGTATTTGAAGCTAAACCATTCGCTTCGAATGGATTTGAAGCAAAGCCTTCAACTTCGCATTGATTTCAAGATAAATCATGTGTTTCGCTTGGATTTGAAGCTAACACGTTTGTTTCGCATGCAGTTGAAGCTAAAACATGTACATCACAAGTATCTGAATCTAATCCATCTGTTTCGCAAGAATATCAAGCTATGAATCTAGTCCATGTGATTCGCATGAATTTGAAGCTAAATCATGTGATTCGCATGGATTTGAAGCTGTAGCGGCCAGTCGGCGCGCATAAGAGAAGATTTATTTCTCGCGCAAACGACTAACATATTTATGACTCTCCTTCGAAAAGGCTATCTTTGAGTAAACTGTTTTCTGTGCGGATGGCAATAAGCCAGTAGAGTTTCTTTTTTACCTGATTCTCGATAGCCTACGAGACCGTCATAAATAACGGGAAATTCCGAAGGGCACGCAAAACGGACCCGAACGCCGGACGTCCGAGCGCAACGGCCCTGAGGAAAACCCAGGCCGTTACATCATAAAAAACGCACCCACTCCGATCACCACGCGGTCCCAAAACGGGACGCGCTCAGGGCGTAAGGGACAACGCGGTGAGAAGGAGATGGACAACGCTGATTGGGAAAACCCATTCGCGGGTCAACCAATCAGGGGGTGTCCAGAGCCCTTGCCGGGGGCAAACAGGAAAATATAAAAAGAGCAACAGTGAGACGCTCGCCCTCATACCTCGCATACCTTCGATACTCCTCATACCTCGCATACCTTCGATACTTCTCATACCTCTCTTGCTACGACGCCACGTTACCCGAAAGTGTTTCTACGCAACTTAATAAATAAAGTTTAATAGTTACACCGCACGCACCAGTTATTTACCAGAACACACTCCATAACTAAATTGGTGACTCGACGTGCGATGACTGTGCAGTGCGCGACTAAAAAACGTTGGGTGAAGTAATCACAAGTGACATGCCGTAAAATAAGGGCAGAAATGGACACAGGTATGAGCCAGGGAAACGCCGCGTTACCTGAGGTGTGCCGGGTCGGCATACGAGTGCCACCGTTCTGGCCCGAACAACCGGCGATCTGGTTCCACCAGATAGAAGGCCAGTTCGCTTTGAATGGCGTCACCGCGGACACGACGAAGTACAACTACGTAATGTCTCAACTGGAACCGAAATATGCCCTGGAGGTCCAGGACCTAATCACATCACCGCCGGCCACCGAGAAGTATGAGACACTAAAAGGCGAACTAATCCGGCGTCCGAAGGGAGACGAATCCAGCAGCTGCTGGAAAAAGAAGAGATGGGAGACAGATCGCCATCTCAATTTCTGCGGCACATGCAGAACTTGGCAGGTCAGGCAGTACCGGACAAATTTCTGGGTACATTATGGACTGGCAGGCTACCCAGCATGATCCGGGCGATCGTAAGCGCGCAGCCAGACATTCCGCTAAACAAGCTGGCGCAAATCGCGGACCAGATACACGAGGGCACAACCCAAGCCCACGTGGCCAGCGTAGCCGCCCCGCAGACCGAGACGACAGAGGCAATGAGAGGCCTGCTGGAGGAATTCAAACTCGTCGTCAGCGAGCTCACACGTCCGCGGACCCGTGATAACCGATCAACATCGAGGCACCGTTCGAGGAGACACCGCGGCCGTTCGGGATCTAGAGGCCGTCGCCGGAGCGCATCCCCGCGAAACGTGGACCATTGCTGGTACCACCAGACCTTCGGAACGAGATCCACGAAGTGCCGACAGCCGTGCACATTCGACGCGGGAAACGATCGGGCATCACGGTAAATGCGGCAAATTGTGATGGACCGCGGACCCGCCGCCTCTTCATTCTTGAACGCAGCAAGAACGAAGAATACCTTATAGACACCGGTTCAGACCTGTGCGTGTACCCGCGTGCGTACATCAAAGGCCCGTTAAAAAAGCGAAACACGAACTGTTTGCGGCAAACGGGTCCGTCATCGGCACGTACGGGCTGAAACCAGCAGACCTGGACCTGGGGTTGCGACGGTCGTTCACGTGGAGATTCGTGATAGCGGACGTCTCCAAACCCATCATCGGAGCCGACTTCCTGGCGCACTATGGGTTACTAGTGGACCTCGCGGGAAGACGACTCCTCGACCGGACGACCACGTTGACATCCAGCGGGAGGATCGCCGCCTCAACAACACCGACCATCAAGGCGATCGTCGGGGACTCGCCGTACCAGCAGCTTCTAGCGGAGTTCCCGTCTCTCGTGCGTCCAGCAGCGCGGCCGAACAGACCGATCACCCACGAGGTAACACACCATATTACGACTACCGCAGGTCCACCAGTGTATAGTAAGCCGCGACGTTTATCGCCCGAACTTTTCAGAAATGCTAGAACGGAATTTGAGGACCTGTTAAGTCTTGGTCACATCCGTCCTTCTAAGAGCCAGTGGGCCTCAGCCCTTCACATGGTTGCGAAGAAGGATAACCGACCCTGTGGAGACTACAGGTTACTCAATGCCCGTACGATCGCAGACCGCTATCCGATTCCGCACATCGAGGATTTTTCGAGAATGTTGTCCGGAAAGACGATTTTTACCACGATCGATTTGGTGCGCGCGTACCACCAAATCCCCGTCCATCCGGAGGACATTCCGAAAACCGCGATAACGACGCCGTTCGGTTTGTACGAATATGTAGTTATGCCCTTCGGACTGAAAAATGCAGCGCAGACGTTCCAGCGGTTCATGGACACCGTGATAAGGGGACTGGATTTCTGCTACGCGTACCTCGACGACATCCTAGTGGCGTCAGGTAATGAGACGGAGCATAGAGATCACCTGCGATCACCACTTTTTTCACGTCTGCAGGAGTACGGCATCGTCGTGAACCCGAGCAAATGCGTATTCGCGGAATCGGTAGTGAGGTTTTTAGGTTACGAGGTCAGCGCCGAGGGTACCAGGCCACTAGCCGAGAAAGTTAAGGCCATACACGAATACCCGAAACCCGCAACAGTCAAACAACTGCGCGGTTTCCTAGGTATGGTCAATTTCTATCGTAGATTCATACCCGGCGCGGCCACGTTGCAGGCTCCACTCAATCTGCTGTTGCGGGGGCGCAAGCTGAAAGGCAACACGCCCGTGCAGTGGACGAGTGAGGCGGAATCTGCGCTAGAAAACCTAAAAACCGCGTTAGCGAACGCGACGCTATTGGCGCATCCGTCGAACGATTCGCGCCTCTCAATCATGGTCGATGCATCAGATTTCGCGCTAGGAGCGACGCTGCAGCAGTGGCAAGGCGGTTCGTGGCAACCGTTAGCTTTTTGCACGAAAGCCTTGTCACCTGCACAAAAAAAATATAGCGCATATGACCGCGAGCTGCTGGCGATTTACACAGCAGTAAAGCATTTCCGCCATGCGATTGAGGGACGCGAATTTATAATTTACACGGACCACAAACCGATAGTGTTCGCGTTCAAACAAAGATCGGACAAGTGCACGCCGAGACAGTTCCGATATCTCGACCTTATCGGACAGTTCACCACGAACATACAACACGTTAGCGGCAAGGACAACGAGGTCGCAGACGCACTCTCGCGAGTTGAGACGGTTACGTCCATCGATTACGCACAATTAGCACGCTCGCAAGAGCACGACAGCGAAGTCGAAAAGTACATAAATGCGTCTGATACCTCGTTGGACCTGAAACGGATACGCACGATAGACAGCGACGCGCCTGTCTATTGCGACGTTTCCACCGGTAACGTGCGTCCATTCATAACGGCTCCTTTCCGACGCCAAATTTTCGACGCCGTACACGGATTGTCGCATCCCGGTGTAAAGGCGACAATCCGTCTGGTAAAACAGCGTTTCGTTTGGCCGTCGATGGAAAAGGATTGCCGAGAGTGGAGTCGGAGCTGCCTCGCGTGCCAGAGAGCAAAGATCACCAGGCATGTCTCGAGTCCGGTAGGCACCTTCGCGCCGCCGTCGTGCAGGTTTGAGCACGTGCACCTCGACTTGGTAGGACCACTACCTACGTCGAGGGGCAATAGATACTGCCTCACCTGCATCGATAGGTATACGCGTTGGCCGGAAGCTTTACCGCTCGAGAACATCGAAGCCGAAACAGTCGCGCGTGCCTTTGTTTCGGGGTGGATTGCACGTTTTGGGACACCGGCCAGAATAACGACGGATCAAGGCCGGCAGTTCGAGTCCCATCTGTTCAGACAAATGAACCACTTACTCGGATGTAAGCATCTAAGAACTACGGCGTACCACCCCGCAGCAAACGGCATGGTCGAGCGTTTTCACCGGCAGCTGAAAACGGCGATAAAATGTCGTGCCGACGACCGGTGGACCGACGCGTTACCTGCCGTTCTGCTGGGCATACGAGCGGCGTACCGAGATGACCTAAAGTCGTCAGCCGCGGAGTTGGTGTACGGCGAGAACATCAAGCTCCCCGCAGAGATGTTCCGCGACAACGATACCAATGCGACCGACCAGGCCCAGGTGATAGAACAGCTGCGCGACCACTTCCGCAAGATACGACCGACACAGGGTTCCCGCCACGGACAAAGGAGGATGTTCGTCTTTAAGGACCTCGCGACAACATCGCACGTCTTCATACGGACAGACGCGGTACGAGGCCCCCTCCAGAATCCGTACGACGGACCGTTCCCTGTCGTATCCAGGAGCAACGACATAAAGAACTTTGTGGTGCGGGTTCGAGGCAAAGAGACCACCGTCTCAGTCGATAGGCTCAAACCCGCCTACATCATCGACGACAAGTACGTTGGTAACGACGTACGACAACAACACAGCAATACGTCAGACAGCAGTCACAGTAACGCACCTGAGCCCCGTACTCGTTCCGGTAGAAGAGTACGACTCCCGGAAAGGCTCCAGGTAGGCGTTAGGTAGCAAACAGCCAGCGACAGTAACCTTAAGATTGACATAAGCGAATATATTAGAGATAGTAACGTTTGCACTGGTAAGGGGGTGATGTAGCGGCCAGTCGGCGCGCATAAGAGAAGATTTATTTCTCGCGCAAACGACTAACATATTTATGACTCTCCTTCGAAAAGGCTATCTTTGAGTAAACTGTTTTCTGTGCGGATGGCAATAAGCCAGTAGAGTTTCTTTTTTACCTGATTCTCGATAGCCTACGAGACCGTCATAAATAACGGGAAATTCCGAAGGGCACGCAAAACGGACCCGAACGCCGGACGTCCGAGCGCAACGGCCCTGAGGAAAACCCAGGCCGTTACATCATAAAAAACGCACCCACTCCGATCACCACGCGGTCCCAAAACGGGACGCGCTCAGGGCGTAAGGGACAACGCGGTGAGAAGGAGATGGACAACGCTGATTGGGAAAACCCATTCGCGGGTCAACCAATCAGGGGGTGTCCAGAGCCCTTGCCGGGGGCAAACAGGAAAATATAAAAAGAGCAACAGTGAGACGCTCGCCCTCATACCTCGCATACCTTCGATACGCCTCATACCTCGCATACCTTCGATACTTCTCATACCTCTCTTGCTACGACGTCACGTTACCCGAAAGTGCTTCTACGCAACTTAATAAATAAAGTTTAATAGTTACACCGCACGCACCAGTTATTTACCAGAACACACTCCATAACTAAAAAGCTATATCACATATATCGCAATTATCTGAAGATAGATCATTTGTTTCTCATGTATTTAAAGCTAAGCCTTCTACTTCGGAGGAATTTGAAGCTAAATCATGTGTTTCGATTGGATTTGAAGCTAACTCGTTTGTTTCGCATGCAGTTGAAGCTATATCGCTTATATTCGCAAGTATTTGAAACCAAATCATTCGATTCGCATGAATTTGAAACTAGGGCTTCTACTTCCCATTGATTTCAAGCTAAATCATGTGTTTCGCTTGGATTTGAAGCTAACTCGTTTGTTTCGCATGCAGTTAAAGCTAATTCATGTATATCACAAGTATTTGAAGCTAAACCGTTCGTTTCGCATGGATTTGAATCTAAGCCTCCTACGTCGCATGAATTTGAATCTAAATCATGTGTTTCGCTTGGTTTTGAAGCCTACTGGTTCGTTTCGCCTGCATTTGAAGCTAATTCATGTATATCACAAGTATTTGTAGCTAAACCATGTGTTTCGCAGGGATTTGAAGCTAACTCGTTATTTTCGCCTGCATTTGAAGATAAATCATGTATATCACAAGTATCTGAAGTTAAACCATTTGTTTCGCATGGGTTTGAAGCTAAGCCTTCTACTTCGCATTGATTTGAAGCTAAATCATGTGTTACGCCTGGATTTTAAGCTAACTTTCTTGTTTCGACTGCATTTGAATCTATATCAGTTATATCGCAAGTATATGAAGCTAAATCAATTGTATCGCATGGATTTGATGCTAAGCCTTCTACTTCGCATTGATTTGAAGCTAAATCTTGTGTTTCTCTTGGATTTGAAGCTAACTCGTTTGTTTCGCATACAGCTCAAACTAAGTCATGTATATCACAAGTATTTAAAGCTAAACCATTTGTTTCGCATGGATTTGAAGCTAAGCCTTCTAATGCGCAATGATTCGAAGCTAAATCATGCGTTTTGCTTGGATTTGAAGCTAACTCGATTGTTTCGCATTCCTTCTACTTCGAATTCATTTGAAGTTTGGATTAGAAGCTAACTCGATTGTTTCGCAATGCACTTTATGCTAAATCATGTATAAAACATGTATTTGAAGCTAAACCATTTATTTCGCATGTATTTGAAGCTAAGACTTATACTTTGCATGAAATTGAAGCTAAATCATGTGTTTCGCTTGGATTTGAAGCTAACTCGTTAGTTTCGCATGCAGTTGAAGCTATATCGCTTATATTCGCAAGTATTTGAAGCCACATCATTCGTTTCGCATAAATTTGAAACTAAGGCTACTACTTCGCATTGATTTGAAGCTAAATCATGTGTTTCGCTTGGATTTGAAGCTAACGCGTTTGTTCCGCATGCAGTTGAAGCTAAATCATGTATATCACAAGTATTTGAAGCTAAACCGTTCGTTTCGCATGGATTTGAATCTAAGCCTCCTACGTCGCATGAATTTGAATATAAATCATGTGTTTCGCTTGGATTTGAAGCTAACTCGTTTGTTTCGCATGCAGTTAAAGCTAATTCATGTATATCACAAGTATTTGAAGCTAAACCGTTCGTTTCGCATGGATTTGAATCTAAGCCTCCTACGTCGCATGAATTTGAATCTAAATCATGTGTTTCGCTTGGATTTGAAGCTAACTCGTTTGTTTCGCATGCAGTTAAAGCTAAATCATGTATATCACAAGTATTTGAAGCTATACCATTCGTTTCGCATGGATTTGAAGCTAAGCCTTCTACTTCGCATGAATTTGAATCTAAATCATGTGTATCGCTTGGTTTTGAAGCCTACTAGTTCGTTTCGCCTGCATTTGAAGCTAATTCATGTATATCACAAGTATTTGTAGCTAAACCATGTGTTTCGCAGGGATTTGAAGCTAACTCGTTATTTTCGCCTGCGTTTGAAGATAAATCATGTATATCACAAGTAT
This sequence comes from Megalopta genalis, assembly GCF_051020955.1. Taxonomy (NCBI): domain Eukaryota; kingdom Metazoa; phylum Arthropoda; class Insecta; order Hymenoptera; family Halictidae; genus Megalopta; species Megalopta genalis. The sequence goes on from NW_027476135.1 coordinate 737,368, forward strand.
CTGAAGTTAAACCATTTGTTTCGCATGGATTTGAAGCTAAGCCTTCTACTTCGCATTGATTTGAAGCTAAATCATGTGTTACGCCTGGATTTTAAGCTAACTTTCTTGTTTCGCCTGCATTTGAATCTATATCAGTTATATCGCAAGTATATGAAGCTAAATCGATTGTATCGCATGGATTTGATGCTAAGCCTTCTACTTCGCATTGATTTGAAGCTAAATCTTGTGTTTCTCTTGGATTTGAAGCTAACTCGTTTGTTTCGCATACAGCTCAAACTAAGTCATGTATATCACAAGTATTTAAAGCTAAACCATTTGTTTCGCATTGATTTGAAGCTAAGCCTTCTAATGCGCAATGATTCGAAGCTAAATCATGTGTTTTGCTTGGATTTGAAGCTAACTCGATTGTTTCGCATTCCTTCTACTTCGCATTGATTTGAAGTTTGGATTCGAAGGTAACTCGTTTGTTTCGCAATGCAGTTTATGCTAAATCATGTATAAAACATGTATTTGAAGCTAAACCATTTATTTCGCATGTATTTGAAGCTAAAACTTATACTTTGCATGAAATTGAAGCTAAACATGTGTTTCGCTTGGATTTGAAGCTAACTCGTTAGTTTCGCATGCAGTTGAAGCTATATCGCTTATATTCGCAAGTATTTGAAGCCAAATCATTCGCTTCGCATAAATTTGAAACTAAGGGTACTACTTCGCATTGATTTGAAGCTAAATCATGTGTTTCGCTTGGATTTGAAGCTGACTCGTTTGTTTCGCATGCAGTTGAAGCTAAATCATGTATGTCACAAGTATTTGAAGCTAAACCATTCGTTTCGCATGGATTTGAGTCTAAGCCTCCTACTTCGCATGAATTTGAATCTAAATCATGTGTTTCGCTTGCATTTGAAGCTAATTCGTTCGTTTCGCATGCAGTAGAAGCTAAATCATGTATATCACAAGTATTTGAAGCTAAACCATTTGCATCGCAAGGATTTGAAGCTAAACCATGTGATTCGCAAGAATTTGAAGCTAAATCATGTGTTCCGCTTGGATTTGAAGCTAACTCGTTTGTTTCGCATGCAGTTGAAGCTATATCGCTTATATTCGCAACTATTTGAAACCAAATCATTCGATTCGCATGAATTTGAAACTAGGGCTACTACTTCGCATTGATTTCAAGCTAAATCATGTGTTTCGCTTGGATTTGAAGCTAACTCGTTTGTTTCGCTTGCAGTTGAAGCTAAATCATGTATATCACAAGTATTTGAAGCTAAACCATTTGTTTCGCATGGATTCGAAAATCATCCTTCTATTTCGCATTGATTTGAAGCTAAATCATGAGTTTCGCATGGATTTGAAGCTAACTCGTTTGTTTCGCTTGGATTTGAAGCTAACTCGTTTGTTTCGCATGCAGTTGAAGCTCAATCATGTATCTCACAAGTATTTGAAGCTAAACCATTTGTTTCGCATGGATTTGAAGCTAAGCCTTCTCCTTCGCATTGATTTGAAGCTAAGTCATGTCTTACGCTTGGATTCGAAGCTCACTCCTTTGTTTCTCCTGCATTTGAAGCTATTTCACTTATATCGCAAGGATTTGAATCTAAATCATTTGTGTTGCATGGATTTGATGCTAAGCCTTCTACTTCGCTTTGATTTGGAGCTAAATCGTATGTTTCGCATGGATTTGAAGCTCCCTCGTTTGTTTCGCCTGCATTTGAAGCTCAATCATGTATATCGCTAATATTTGAAGCTAATCCATTTGTTTGCATGGATTCGAAGATAAACCTTCTACTTGGTATTGATTTTAAGTTAAATCATGTGTTTCGCATGGATTTAAAGATAACTCGTTTGTTTCGCATGCAGCCGTTATTTTACCCATGAGTTCGGACTTGCATTTCTCGCTAGTCTGTTTGGCATCCTTCGCCAACTTTTCGTTAGCCGTTATTTTACCCACGAGTTCGGACTTGCATTTTACACCGGCCAGTTCGACACCCTCCGTCACTTTTTCGTTAGCTGTTATTTTTCTACGAAGTTCGTCGTCTCCTCTTTTCGATACATCGTCAACGTACGATCTAGTGGCCGCGTCATCGTTTCGAAGCGGTTCCGCCAAATGTTTGATCCTCTTATTTCGAGCCGTGTACGATTCCGTTGAGAAGCACATCGCATTATTCTGCATGTACTCGTGAAGCGATGACGTTACAGTATCATCGCATATCTTTGGAACGCGATCGACGTACAGTTTGGTTGCCGCGTCATCGTTCGTCGTAGGATTTGCGACACGAGCGATCTTAGCGCCTCGCGCGTCGTAGAAATTGCCGATCGAGCATATGGCATTGTCGTGTACATAATTTTTACATATCGAATAAAAAGTTGAAATATCTGCCAATATTTTCGACTCGGGCGTACTATGTTTATACAACGTACCAAATTTATTAATAGACATTTTTTTTCGTTTGTTGGTTCAGTTGTTTTCTTCTCCTTTCTTCTTCTTCTTCTTCTTTAACACCAACAACTCGAGTAGATCTTGCTGTTGCCCGATCTGTTGTATTTGCCGACAAATGTCGTCGAGTCTGAACTCAATATTTTTAAATCTGACCTCCCAACTTTCGTCTACGAATAACGTTTGATTGGTTTCGCAGCAATTCCAACGGATACTCGTTTTATCGAACCATTTGATAAATTTACCAACAGGCATTTCATTCGTCACTAACGTAATAAATATTCGAACAATTTAATTTATAATCAATCCAGCTTCGCGAAGTTCTACCAGCTCATTTGGGTCATCCCGATGCACATAATCTACCGGATTGTTGGTTACACGCATCATCGTCGTTGGAATATTTATACCTTTTCCACGTAACGCTGAGAACATTGGTCCTATAATAGTTTTGTACTTGTAGCCCTTATTTCCCATTATCTGATTACCACGTCGGTGCGCATGCGTGGCGATGAGAATGTTTCTATAAATTTCTTTATCGTTCTCGGTGTACAGGTTCTCGTTGGGTATTCTTTTGAATATCAATTCGTAGAGGCCTGGAGTTCCCCTGTACCTAATTTTATTAATAACAATATCATCGTTGCTTTCCACGTCGAACGCAACGTTTCCAAGCATCTGTTTGTTATTATGAAAATACACTCCGTACACATTGTCCTGACTTTTCGGCTGCCCGCTAAAGAAATTTCTCAAGTATTCGCTCGCTAAAGGTCTAAGATTACTGAACAAATGCTCGTATTCGTGGCGATGCTTTTCAGGACTTCTCAAAATATTTCGCATCGATGATTCCAACGATGTTGCAGCCGTTGGAGATGATTCGAAAGCTCCCTCCTTCTCCGGATGCATTGAAGGTGTTGGTTCGAGCACCATATTGCTGTCCGCATCGTCGTCGTCATCGTCAACGTCAACATAGTCAACGTCATCGCTGACACCGATGGGGGAATATACTTTATTCTTCTTCTTTTTCAAATGCATCCTTGGAGTTAATGTCGCTTCATCGTGTTTCCTCTTTTTCTTAATAAATTATCACCCCACGTTCTTCTTCTTCACAGAGAACAACGGCTGCTGCTGCTGCTGTGTTTGCTTGCAAATCCAACGGTCGATCAGCACTTGATGTATTATCTTTCGCTTCCGTAGCTGTATTTTGAACCAGCTGTTTCAACGGTTCCACAATCGGACGTAAATTCGTCTCAATGTTGGACTGTACATCCATTTTCCCCACTTTCAAGGCTAAACTCTTTTTACGTATGACGTCACTGGTCTTAGCTATTTGCTTAACGATGGCAGCTCGCAGGTTTTTCTTTGACGGACGCATATCGAGTGGGGAGCACGATGTGACATCGACACCTCTTACCGTCCAAATGAGCCGGATCACAGCACGACGAATTCGTTAAATCCGCGTCTGTAACTTCCTCGGTTCTCAGGACTGTCTTTGTCGATTACAAGGAATTCATACTTGTTTCGCCAACACCTTGAACAAACTGCGTTGAAACTTTCGAACGACATATCGGTATTCACATGATCCTGATGAACGTGTCGCAGATTCGTGGCATCTTCATTGAATAGAATCAATAGATTGGCATTGTCCCGAATCAAATGGTTGGGTATTCTCGCATACGATTGCGACAGATAGAAACAATCGACGTGCGAATGTCTGCCCATCGCGAAATATTCTCTCATAACGTCCTGTTCGTCACAAGCAACGTCGTCGAAGATAAATATCGAATTCGGTCGAGCATCCGCCGGGGGAATCACGTCCGCGTTGTCCGAATAGGCAAAATAACCTACGTCCTTGCCCACGTGCGAGAACAAGTTGTTGAAGTATTGATATTTTGGCTGACGTAACGATTTCGAATACACGTACACATTTGCGAATCGCAGTCCATTCGGACTTTCCAACAGGCTAATCATGACGTTCGTTTTACCACATCCTGACGGGTCGCTTATCACGCATCGTATAGTACTCGGTAGCAATGACCCATGCTTCCGAATTATCTCATCATGGTCGTCGAATGTGTGGCAGGTCGGAACCTGGATATTCAAGGACTGTCGTACGAAACGCATGCTCTCTCTCTCGACTGTTATTGTTATGCTACATTTTCTTTTCGAACGATAAGGTATTTATACGAGAACTCAAGCATCATAGATATCAGTCTTCTCGTATTCTAATAATAGAGCACATCTCCGTGTAACTAACGCACGTGCAGTTTTTTTGTTCATTATCAATCAAAAAACCTTTGACATAACAGCTTCATATACCGCTACAGATTGGAAAGAAACAGCTTTGTATACCGCTACAGACTGGTAAGAAACAGCTCTGTATACCGCTACAGACTGGTATAAACAGCTCTGTATACCGCTACAGACTGGTATAAACAGCTCTGTATACCGCTACAGACTGGTAAGAAACAGTACTGTATACCGCTACAGACAGGTAAGAAACAGCTCTGTATGCTGCTACAGACTGGTATAAACAGGTCTGTATAACGCTACAGACTGGTAAGAAACAGCTCCGTATACCGCTATAGACTGGTAAAAGACATTCCCTCAAGATTAGGTATGGGTCAGATAAGGAAGAAGGGTCGACGAGCGGTCAAGGGGAAGAAGAAGAAGAACTACAGTAGCTACAATACTGGAAGAATTCTACTAATTGCCAAACGAGGTGGTTTTTTACCGCTGCTGTTTCCTGCTTTAGGAGCTTTGGGGGCATTGTCAGGCGGCGCTGCTGCAGTGGCTAAAACGATAAACCAGGCGAAAGCTCAGAAGAAACAATTGAAAGAAATGTAACGACACACAAATTAATGCGATGTAGAAGATTTAGCTTCAAATTCGTGCGAAACAAATGATTTAGCTTCAAATACTTGCGAATATAAGTAATATAGCATCAAATGCAGGCGAAGCAAACGAGTAAGATTCAAATCCATTAGAAACGCATGATTTAGCTTCACATCAATACGAAGTAGAAGTTTTTGCTTCAAATATATGAGAAACAAATGATTTAGCATCAGATACTTGCGATATAAGTGATATAGCTTCAAATGCAGGCGAATCAAACGAGTTTGCTTCAAATCCATGAGAAACACGTGATTTACCTTGAAATCAATGCGACGTAGAAGGCGTAGCTACAAATACATGAGAAACAAATGATTTATCTTCAGATATTGGGATATAAGTGATATAGCTTCAAATGCACGCGAAACAATCGAGTTAGCTTCAAATCCATGATAACACATGATTTAGCTTCAAATCAATGCGAAGTAGAAAGCTCAACTTCGAACCATGCGAAACAAATCGTTTAGATTCAAATACTTGTGATATACATGATTTAGCTTCAACAGCTTGCGAAACAAACGAGTTAGCTTCAAATCCAAGCGAAAGACATGATTCAGCTACAAATCAATGCGAAGTAGAAGGCTTAGCTTCAAATCCAAGCAAAACACATGATTTAGATTCAAATACTTGCGATATAAATGAAATAGATTCAAATGCAGACGAAACAAACGAGTGAGCTTCAAATCTAAGCGAAACACATGATTTCGCTTTAAATTCATGCAAAACACTTGTAATAGCTTCAAATCCATGCGAAACACATGATTTACCTACAAATGCTTGCGATATAAATGATGTAGCTTCAAATGCAGGAGAAACAATCGAGTTATCTTCAAACCCATGCGAAACAAATGGTTTAACTTCAAATACTTGTGATATACATGATTTAGCTTCAACTGCATGAGAAACAAATGAGTGAGCTTCAAATCCACGCGAAACACATGATTTCGCTTTAAATTCATGCAAAACACTTGTAATAGCTTCAAATCCATGCGAAACACATGATTTAGATTCAAATACTTGCGATTTAAATGAAATAGATTCAAATGAAGACGAAAAATACGAGTTATCTTCACATCCATGCGAAACACATGATTTAGCTTCAAATCAATGCGACGTAGGAGGTTTAGCTTCAAATCAATGCGAAACGAATGATTTGTCTTCAAATACTTGCGAATATAACTGATATAGCTTCAACTGCATGCGAAACAAACGAGTTAGCTTCACATCCATGCGACACGCATGATACAGGTTCAAATCCAAGCGAAACGCATAATTTAGCTTCAAATCATGCAGGCGAAACAATCGAGTTAGCTTCAAATCCAAGCGAAACACATGAATTAGTTTCAAATTCATTCGAAACACATGGTTTAGCTTAATATTTATGCGACACAAATGCTTCAGCTTCAAATACTTGTGATATACATGATTTAGCTTCAACTGCATGTGAAACAAACGTGTTAGATTCAAATTCAATCGAAACATATGATTCAGTTTCAAATCAATGCGAAGTAGAAGGCATAGCTACCAATCCATGCGAATCAACTGATTTAGCTTCAAATACTTCTGATATACATGATTTAACTTCAATTGCATGCCAAACAAACGAGTTAGCTTCAAATCCTAACGAAACACATGATTAAGATTCAAATCAGTGTGAAGTAGAAGGCTTAGCTTCAAATCCATGCGAAACGAATGAATGAGCTTCAAATACTTGCGAATATAAGTGAAATAGCTTCGAATGTAGGCAAAACAAACGAATTAGATTCAGATCCATGCGACACAAATTATTTAGCTTCATATAATTGTGATATACATGATTAAGATTCAGCTGCATGCGAAACAATCGATTTAGCTTCACACCCAAGGGAGACACATGATTTAACTTCAAATCAATGCGAAGTAGAAGCCTTAGCTTGAAATCAAAGCGAAAGAAATGGTTTAGCATCAAATACTTGTGATATACATGATTTAGCTTCAACTTCAAGTGAAACAAACGAGTTATCTTGAAATACATGTGGGTCACATGATTTAGCTATTAAATCAATGCGAAGTAGAAAGCTTAGCTTCAATTCCATGCGACAAAAATGAATTAGCTTCAAATGCTTGCGATATAAATGATGTACCTTCAAATGCAGGCGAATCAAACGAGTTAGCTTCAAATCCATGCGAAACACATGATTTAGTTTCAAATTCATGCGAAACACATGGTTTAGCTTCATATTCTAGCGAAACAGTTGGCTTTGATCCAGATACTTGTGATAAAGATGACTTAGCTTCAACTGCATGCGAATCAAACGAGTTAGCTTCAAATCCAATCGAAACACATGATTTAGATTCAAATTCATGCGAAGTAGAAGGATTAGCTTCAAATCCATGCGAAAAGAATGGTTAAGCTTCAAATACTTGTGATATACGTGATTTAGCTTTAACTGCATGCGAAACAAACGAGTTAGCTTCAAATCCAAGCGAAACACACTATTTAGCTTCAAATCAATGCGAAGTAGTAGCCTTAGTTTCAAATTTATGCGAAACGAAAGATTTGGCTTCAAATACTTGTGAATATAAGCGATATAGCTTCAACTGCATGCGAAACTAACGAGTTAGTTTCAAATCCAAGCGAAACACATGCTTTAGCTGCAAATCAATGCGAAGTAGTGGGCTTAGCTTCAAATCCATGCGAATCAAATGGTTTAGCTACAAATACTTGTGATATACATGATTTGGATTCAGCTGCATGCGAAACAAACGATTTTGCTTCACACCCAAGGGAAACACATGATTTAATATCAATTCAATGCGAAGTAGAAGGCGTAGCTTCAAATCAATGCGAAACAAATGGTTTAGCATCAAATACTTGTGATATACATGATTTAGCTTCAACTGCATGCGAAACCAACGAGATAGAATCAAATCCAAGCGAAACACATGATTTAGTTTCAAATCAATGCGAAGTAGAAGGGTTAGCTACAAATCCGAGCGAAACATATGATTTAGCTTCAAATTCATGCGAAGTAGAATGCTTAGTTTCAGATCGATGCGATACGAATGATTTATCTTCAAATACTTGTGCTATACATCATTTATCTTCAACTGAATGCGAAACAAACGAGGTAGCTTCAAATTCAAGCGAAACACATGATTTAGCTTCAAATCAATGCGAAATAGAAGTCTTATCTTCGAATCCATGCGAAATGAATGATTGGGCTTCAAATACTTGCGAATATAAGTGATATAGCTTCAAATACAGGCGAAACAAACGAGTTAGCTTCAAATCCATGCGAAACATATGATTTTTCTCCAAATTAAGGCGAAGTGGAAGGCATAGATTCAAATCCATGCGAATCAAATGGTTTAGCTTCAAATACTTGTGATATACATGACTTAGCTTCAGCTGTATGCGAAACAAACGAGTTGGCTTCAAATCCAAGAGAAACACAAGATTTAGCTTCAAATCAATGCGAAGTAGAAGGCTTAGCATCAAATCCATGCGATACAAATGATTTAGCTTCATATACTTGCGATATAACTGATATAGATTCAAATGCAGGCGAAACAAGAGAGTTAGCTTCAAATCCAAGCATAACACATGATTTAGCTTCAAATCAATGCGAAGTAGAAGGCTTAGCTTCAAATCCATGCGAAACAAATGGTTTAACTTCAGATACTTGTGATATACATGATTTATCTTCAAATACAGGCGAAAAAACGAGTTAGCTTCAAATACTTCTGATTTACATGATTTAGCTTCAACTGCATGCGAAACGAACGAATTAGCTTCAAATCCATGCGAAACACATGGTTTAGCTTCAAATACTTGTGATTTACATGATTTAGCTTCAACTGCATGCGAAACAAATGAGTTTGCTTCAAATCCAAGCGAAACACATGATTTAGCTTCAAATCAATGCGAAGTAGTAGCCTTAGTTTCAAATTTATGCGAAACGAATGATTTGGCTTCAAATACTTGCGAATATAAGCGATATAGCTTCAACTGCATGCGAAACTAACGAGTTAGCTTCAAATCCAAGCGAAACACATGCTTTAGCTGCAAATCAATACGAAGTAGTGGGCTTAGCTTCAAATCCATGCGAATCAAATGGTTTAGCTACAAATACTTGTGATATACATGATTTAGCTTCAGCTGCATGCGAAACAAACGATTTTGCTTCACACACAAGGGAAACACATGATTTAACATCAATTCAATGCGAAGTAGAAGGCGTAGCTTCAAATCAATGCGAAACAAATGGTTTAGCTTCAAATACTTGTGATTTACATGATTTAGCTTCAACTGCATGCGAAACAAATGAGTTAGCTTCAAATCCAAGCGAAACACATGATTTAGCTTCAAATCAATGCGAAGTAGTAGCCTTAGTTTCAAATTTATGCGAAACGAATGATTTGGCTTCAAATACTTGCGAATATAAGCGATATAGCTTCAACTGCATGCGAAACTAACGAGTTAGCTTCAAATCCAAGCGAAACACATGCTTTAGCTTCAAATCAATGCGAAGTAGTGGGCTTAGCTTCAAATCCATGCGAATCAAATGGTTTAGCTACAAATACTTGTGATATACATGATTTAGCTTCAGCTGCATGCGAAACAAACGATTTTGCTTCACACACAAGGGAAACACATGATTTAACATCAATTCAATGCGAAGTAGAAGGCGTAGCTTCAAATCAATGCGAAACAAATGGTTTAGCATCAAATACTTGTGATATACATGATTTAGCTTCAACTGCATGCGAAACCAACGAGATAGATTCAAATCCAAGCGAAACACATGATTTCGTTTCAAATCAATGCGAAGTAGAAGGCTTAGCTACAAATCCGAGCGAAACATATGATTTAGCTCCAAATTCATGCGAAGTAGAATGCTTAGTTTCAGATCGATGCGATACGAATGATTTATCTTCAAATACTTGTGATATACATGATTTATGTTCAACTGAATGCGAAACAAACGAGGTAGCTTCAAATTCAAGCGAAACACATGATTTAGCTTCAAATCAATGCGAAGTAGTAGCCTTAGTTTCAAATTTATGCGAAGCGAATGATGTGGCTTCAAATACTTGCGAATATAAGTGATATAGCTTCAAATAGAGGCGAAACAAACGAGTTAGCTTCAAATCCATGCGAAACATATGATTTTTCTCCAAATTAAGGCGAAGTGGAAGGCTTAGATTCAAATCCATGCGAATCAAATGGTTTAGCTTCAAATACTTGTGATATACATGACTTAGCTTCAGCTGTATGCGAAACAAACGAGTTGGCTTCAAATCCAAGAGAAACACAAGATTTAGCTTCAAATCAATGCGAAGTAGAAGGCTTTGCATCAAATCCATGCGATACAAATGATTTAGCTTCATATACTTGCGATATAACTGATATAGATTCAAATGCAGGCGAAACAAGAGAGTTAGCTTCAAATCCAAGCGTAACACATGATTTAGCTTCAAATCAATGCGAAGTAGAAGGCTTAGCTCCAAATCCATGTGAATCAAATGGTTTCGCTTCAAATACTTGTGATATACATGATTTTGCTTCAACTGCATGCGAAACAAGCGAGTTAGCTTCAAATCCATGCGAAACACATGGTTTAGCTTCAAATACTTGTGATTTACATGATTTAGATTCAAATTCATGCGAAGTAGGAGGCTTAGATTCAAATCCATGCGAAACGAATGGTTTAGCTTCAAATCAATGCGGAGTGGAAGGCTTATCTTCGAAACCATGCGAAACAGATGGTTTAGATTCACATACTTGTGATATAAGTGATTTAAATTCAACTGCATGCGGAACAAACGAGGGAGCATCAAATTCAAGCGTAACACACGACTTACCTTCAAATCAATGCGAAGTAGAAGAGGTAGTATCATATCCATGCGACACATATGATTTAGCTTCAAATACTTGCGATGTAAGTGATATAGCTTCAAATGCAGGGGGAACAAAAGCGTGAGCTTCAAATCCAAGCGTAACTCATGATTTAGCTTCAGATCAATCCGATGTAGAAGGCTTAGATTCAAATCCATGCGAAACGAATGGTATAGCTTCAAATACTTGTGATATCCATGATTTAGCTTTAACTGCATGCGCAACAAACGTGTTAGCTTTAAATCCATGCGAAACAAATGGTTTAGCTTCAAATATTTGTGATAAACATGATTTAGCTTCAAATGCAGGCGAGACAAACGAATTAGCTTTAAATCCATGCGAAACAAACGAGTTAGCTTTAAATCCATGAGAAACCCATGATTTAGCTTAAAATCAATACGAGGTAGAAGGGTTACATTCGAATCCATGCGAAACAAATGGTTTAGCTTCAAATACTTGTGATATACACGATTTAGGTTCAACTGCATGCGAAACAAACGTGTCACCATTAAGTCCATACGAAACACATGATTTAGCTTCAAATCGAAGCGAAATACATGATTAAGCTTCCAATCAATGCGAAGTAGAAGGCTTAGCTTCAAATCCATGCGAATCAAATGGTTTAGCTTCTAATACTTGTGATATACATGATTTTGCTTCAACTGCGTGCGAAACAAGCGAGTTAGCTTCAAATCCATGCGAAACAAATGAGTTAGCTTCAAATCCATGAGAAACACATGATTCAGCATCAGATCATTGCGAAATAGAAGACTGATTTTCGAATCCATGCGAAACAAATGGTTTAGCTTCAAATACTTGTGATATACATGATTTAGCTTCAACTGCATGTGAAACAATCGTGTTATGTTTAAATCCATGTGAAACACATGATTTAGCGTCAAATCAATGCGAAGTAGAAGGCTTAGCTCCAAATCCATGGGAATCAAATGGATTAGCTTCAAATACTTGTGATATAATGATTTAGCATCAACTGCATGCGAATCAAACGAGTTATCTTTAAATCCATGTGAAACACATGATTTAACTTAAAATCAATACGAAGTAGAAGGTTTATCTTCGAATCCATGCAAACAAATGGATTAGCTTCAAATATTAGCGATATACATGATTTAGCTTCAAATGCAGGCGAAACAAACGAGTTAGCTTCAAATCAATGCGAAACAAACGAAATAGTTTCAATTTCATGCGAAACGCATGATTTAGCTTCGAATCAGTGCGAAATAGGAGGCTTAGCTTCAAATCCATGCGAATCAAATGGATTATCTTCAAATACTTGTGATATTCATGATTTAGCTTCAACTGCATGCGAAACAAACGTGTGAGCTTTAAATCCTTGCGAAACTCACGATTTAGCTCCAAATCAAAGCGAAGTAGAAGGCTTAGAATCAAATCCATGCGACACAAATGATTTAGCTTCAAATACTTGCGATATAAGTGATATAGCTTCAAATGCAGGAGAAACAAAGGAGAGAGCTTCAAATCCAATCGTAAGACATGATTTAGCTTCAAATCAATGCGAAGGAGAAGGCTTAGCTTCAAATCCATGCGAAACGAATGGTTTAGCTTCAAATACTTGTGAGATACATGATTGAGCTTCAACTGCATGCGAAACAAACGAGTTAGCTTCAAGTCCAAGCGAAATACTTAATTTTGCTTCAAATCAATGCGAAGTAGAAAGCTTATCATCAAGTACATGCGAATCAAATGGTTTAGCTTCAAATTTATGTGATATACATGATTTAGCTTCACATGCAGGCGAAACAAACGAGTTAGCTTCAAATACATGCAAAACACATGATTTAGCTTCAAATCAATGCGATGGAGAAGGCTTAGCTTCAAATCCATGCGAAACGAGTGGTTAGCGTCAAAAACTTGTGATATACATGATTTTGCTTCATTGCATGCGAAACAAACGAGTTAGCATCAAATCCATACGAAACTCATAATTTAGCTTCAAATCAATGCGAAATAGAAGGCTTAGCTTCAAAACCAATGCGAGACAAATGGTTTAGCTTCAATAACTTGCGATATACATGATTTATCTTCAAATGCAGGCGAAACAGACGAGTTAGCTTCAAATCCATGCGAAACAAACGAGTTAGCTTCAAATACATGCGAAACTCATGATTTAGCTTCAAATCAATGCGAAATAGAAGGCTGATTTTCGAATCCTTGCAAAACAAATGGATTATCTTCAAATACTTGTGATATACATGATTTAGCTCCAACTGCATGCGAAACAAACAAGTTAGCTTCAAATCCAAGCGAAACACATGATTTAGCTTCAAATCAATGCGAAGTAGAAGCATTAGCATCAAATCCATGCTAAAAAATGAATTAGCTTCAAATACTTGTTATATACATGATTTAGCTTCAACTGCATGCGAAACAAACGAGTTAGCTTCAAATCCATGCGAAACACATGATTTAGCTTCAAATTCATTCCAAACACATGGTTTAGCTTAATACTCATGCGAAACACATGGTTTAACATAATATTCATGCGAAACAAACTGTTCAGCTTCAAATACTTGTGATATACATGATTGAGCTTCAACTGCATGTGAAACAGACGTGTTACTTTCAAATCCAAGCGAAACATATGATTTAGCTTCAAATTCATGCGAAGTAGAAGGTTTATCTTCGAAACCATGAGAAACAAATGGTTTAGTTTCAAATAATTTTGATATAAATGATTTAACTTTAAATTCATGCGAAACACATCGTTTAGAATCATATTCATGCGAAGCACACGGTTTAGCATAATATTCATGCGAAACAAATTGTTCAGATTCAAATACTTGTGATATACATGATTGAGCTGCAACTGTATGTGAAACAAACGTGTTAACTACAAATCCAAGCGAAACACATGATTTAGCTTTATATGCATGCGAAACACGTGATTTAGCATCAAATCAATGCGAAGTAGATGGCTTAGCTTCAAATCCATGCGAACAGAATGATTTGGCTTCAAATACTTGCGAATATAAGTGATATTGCTTCAACTGCATGCGAAACACACAAGTGGTGCGACACAAATGTTTTAGCTTCAAATACTTGTGATATACATGATTTAACTTTAACTGCATGCTAAATAAACGAGTTATCTTCAAATCCATACGAAACACATCATTTAGCTTCAAATCAATGCGAAGTAGAAGGATTAGCATCAAATCCATGCGACCGAAATTATTTAGATTCATATACTTGCGATATGTGTGATATAGCTTCAAATGAAGGCAAACCAACGAGTTAGCTTCTAATCCATGCAAAACAAATACCTGCGAATATAAGTGATATAGCTTCAAATGCAGGCGAAACTAACCAGTTAGCTTCAAATCGATGCGAAACATATGATTTAGCTTCTAATCAATGCGAAGTAGAAGGCTTAGCTTCAAATCCATGCTAAAAATGAATTAGCTTCAAATACTTGTGATATACATGAGATAGCTTCAACTGCATGCTAAACAAACGACTTACCTTCAAATCCATGCGAAACACATGATTCAGCTTCAAATCAATGCGAAGTAGAAGCATTAGCATCAAATCCATGCGACACAGATTATTTAGATTCATATACTTGCGATATAAGTGATATAGCTTCAAATGCAGGCGAAACAAACGAGTGAAATTCAAATCCAAGCGAATCACATGACCCAGCTTCAAATCAATGCGAAGTAGAAGCATTAGCTTCAAATCCATGCGAAACGAATGATTGACCTATAAATACTTGCGAATATTAGTGATACAGCTTCAAATGCATGCGAAACAAACGAGTTTGCTTCAAATCCATGTAAAACACATGATTTAGCTTCAAATCAATGCGAAGTTGGAGACTTAGCTTCAAATCCATGCGAAACAAATGAATTAGCATCAAATACTTGCGATATAAGTGATATATCTTCAAATGCATGCGAAACAAACGAGTGAGATTCAATCCATGTGAACCACATCATTTAGCTTCAAATTCATGAGAATCAAATGGTTTGACTTACAATACTTGTGATATACATGATTTAGCTTCAACTGCATGCGAAAGAAACGAGTTAGCTTCAAATCCATGCGAAACACACGATTTAGCTTCAAATTCATTCCAAACACATGGTTTAGCTTAATACTCATGCGAAACACATGGTTTAACTTAATATTTATGCGAAACAAATTGTTCAACTTCAAATACTTGTGATACACATGATTGAGCTTCAACTGCATGTGAAATAGACGTGTTACCTTCAAATCCATGCGACACATATGATTTAGTTTCAAATTCATGCGAAGTAGAAGGTTTATCTTCGAAACCATGCGAAACAAATGGTTTAGTTTCATATAATTTTGATATAAATGATTTAACTTTAAATTCATGCGAAACACATCGTTTAGATTCATATTCATGCGAAGCACATGGTTTAACTTAATATTCATGCGAAACAAATTGTTCAGCTTCAAATACTTGTGATATACATGATTGAGCTTCAACTGTATGTGAAACAAACGTGTTAACTACAAATCCAAGCGAAATTCATGATTTAGCTTCAAATCAATGCGAAGTAGAAGGGTTAGCATCAAATCCAAGTGAATCACATGATTTACATTCAAATCAATGCGAAGTAGAAGGCTTAGCATCAAATTCACGCGAAACGAATGATTGACCGTCAAATACTTGCGAATATAAGTGATATAGCTTCAAATGCAGGCGAATCAGACGAGTTAGCTTCGAATACATGCGAAACACAAGATTTAGCTTCAAATCAATGCGAAGTAGAAGGCTTAGCTTTAAATCAATGCAAAACAAATGGTTTTGCTTCAAATACTTGTGATATACATGATTTAGCTTCAAATGCAGGCGAAACAAACGAGTTATCTTCAAATCAATGCGAAACACGTGATTTAGCATCAAATGAATGCGAAGTAGAAGGCTTAGCTTCAAATCCATGCGAAACAAATGGTTCAGCTTCAAATAATTGTGATATACATGATTTAACTTCAACTGCAGGCGAAACAAACGAGTTGGCTACAAATCCAAGCGAATACATGATTTAGCTTCAAATCAATACGAAGTAGGAGGCTTAGCTTCAAATCCATGCGACACAAATGATTTAGCTTCAAATACTTGCGATATAAGTGATATAGCTTCAAATGCATGCGAAACAAACGAGTCAGCTTCAATTCATGTGAACCACATCATTTAGTTTCAAATTCATGCGAATCAAATGGTTTTGCTTCCAATACATGTGATAAACATGATTCAGCTTCAACTGCATGCGAAACAATGAGTTAGCTTCAAATCCAAGAGAACACATGATTTAGTTTCAAATCAAAGCGAAGTAGAAGGCTTAGCTTCAAATTCATGCGAAACGAATGATTGACCGTCAAATACTTGCGAATATAAGTGATATAGCTTCAAATGCAGGCGAAACAAACGAGTTAGCTTCGAATACATGCGAAACTCACGATTTAGCTTAAAATCAATGCGAAGAAGAAGCTTCAAATACATGTGATATACATTATTTAGATTCAACTGCATCAGAATCAAACGAGTTAGTTTCAAATCCATGTGAAACATATGATTTAGCTTCAAATCAATGCGAACTAGAAGCCTTAGCTTCAAATCCATGCGAAACGAATGGTTTAGCTTCAAATAATTGTGATATACGTGATTTAGCTTCAACTGCCTGAGAAACAAACGAGCAGATTTCAAATCCAAGCGAAACACATGATTTAGCTACAAATCAATGCGAAGTTGAAGGCTTATCTTCAAATCCATGCGAAGCGAATGGTTTAGCTTCAAATACTTGCGAATACAAGTGATATAGCTTCAAAACCATGCGAAACAAATGACTTAGCTTCAAATTCATGCGAAACACATGGTTTAGCTTAATATTCATGGGAAGCAGATGGTTTAGATTCAGATACTTGTGATAAACATGATTTAGCTTCAACTGCATACAAAACAAACGAGTTAGATTCAAATCCAAGCGAAACACATGATTTAGCTTCAAAATCAAGCGAAGTAGAAGGCTTAGCTTCAAATCCAAGCGAAACACGTGATTTAGCTTGAAATCAATGCGAACTAGAAGGCTTAGCTTCAAATCTATGCGAAACAAATGGTTTAGCTTGAAATACTTTTTTTATACACGATTTGGCGTCACATGTATGAAACATCAAACAAGTTAGCTTCAAATCCAAGCGAAACACATGATTTAGCTTCAAATCATTGCGAAGTAGAAGGCTTAGCTTCAAATCCATGCGAAACACAAGATTTAGCTTGAAATCAATGCGAACTAGAAGGCTTAGCTTCAAATCTATGCGAAACAAATGGTTTAGCTTGAAATACTTGTGATATACATGATTTAGCTTCAACTGCATTCGAAACAAACGAGTTAGCTTTAAATCTATGCGAAACACATGATTTAGCTTCAAATTCATTCCAAACACATGGTTTAGCTTAATACTCATGCGAAACACATGGCTTAACTTAATATTCATGCGAAACAAATTGTTCAGCTTCAAATACTTGTGATATACATGATTGAGCTTCAACTGCATGTGAAACAAACGTGTTACCTTCAAATCCAAGCGAAACATATGATTTAGCTTCAAATCAATGCGAAGTAGAAGGCTTAGCTTCAAATCCATGCGAAACGAATGACTGAACTTCAAATACATGCGATTATACGTGATATAACTTCGAATGCAGGCGAAACAACCGAGTTAGTTTCAAATCCATACCAAACACATGATTTAGCTTCAAATCAATGCGAAGTAGAAGGGTTAGCATCAAATCCAAGTGAATCATATGATTTAGATTCAAATCAATGCGAAGTAGAAGGCTTAGTTTCAAATTCACGCGAAACGAATGATTGACCGTCAAATACTTGCGAATATAAGTGATATAGCTTCAAATGCAGGCGAAACAAACGAGTTAGCTTCGAATACTTGCGAAACACACGATTTAGCTTCAAATCAATGCGAAGTAGAAGGCTTTGATTCAAATCCATGCAAAACAAATTGTTCAGCTTCAAATACTTGTGACATACATGATTGAGCTTCAACTGTATGTGAAACAAACGTGTTAACTAAAAATCCAAGCGAAACTCATGATTTAGCTTCACATCAATGCGAAGTAGAAGGGTTAGCATCAAATCCAAGTGAATCATATCATTTAGATTCAAATCAATGCGAAGTAGAAGGCTTAGCTTCAAATTCACGCGAAACGAATGATTGACCGTCAAATACTTGCGAATATAAGTGATATAGCTTCAAATGCAGGCGAATCAGACGAGTTAGCTTCGAATACATGCGAAACACAAGATTTAGCTTCAAATCAATGCGAAGTAGAAGGCTTAGCTTTAAATCAATGAAAAACAAATGGTTTTGCTTCAAATACTTGTGATATACATGATTTAGCATCAAATGCATGGGAAACAAAGGAGTTATCTTCAAACTCATGCGAAACACATGATTTAGCTTCAAATCAATGCGAAGTAGAAGGCTTAGCTTCAAATACATGAGAAACAAATGGTTTAGGTTCAAATACTTGTAAAATACATGATTTAGAATCAAATGCAGGCGAAACAAACGAGTTGGCTTCTAATCCAAGCGAATACATGATTTAGCTTCAAATCAATACGAAGTAGGAGGCATAGCTTCAAATCCATGCGAAACGAATGATTTATCTTCAAATACTGGCGAATATAAGTGATATTGGTTCAAATGCAGGCGAAACAAACGAGTTATCTTCAAATCAATGCGAAACACGTGATTTAGCATCAAATGAATGCGAAGTAGAAGGCTTAGCTTCAAATCCATGCGAAACAAATGGTTCAGCTTCAAATAATTGTGATATACATGATTTAACTTCAACTGCAGGCGAAACAAACGAGTTGGCTACAAATCCAAGCGAATGCATGATTTAGCTTCAAATCAATACGAAGTAGGAGGCTTAGCTTCAAATCCATGCGACACAAATGATTTAGCTTCAAATACTGGCGAATATAAGTGACATTGGTTCAAATGCAGGCGAAACAAACGAGTTATCTTCAAATCAATGCGAAACACGTGATTTAGCATCAAATGAATGCGAAGTAGAAGGCTTAGCTTCAAATCCATGCGTAACAAATGGTTCAGCTTCAAATAATTGTGATATACATGATTTAACTTCAACTGCAGGCGAAACAAACGAGTTGGCTACAAATCCAAGCGAATGCATGATTTAGCTTCAAATCAATACGAAGTAGGAGGCTTAGCTTCAAATCCATGCGACACAAATGATTTAGCTTCAAATACTTGCGATATAAGTGATATAGCTTCAAATGCATGCGAAACAAACGAGTCAGCTTCAATTCATGTGAACCACATCATTTAGTTTCAAATTCATGCGAATCAAATGGTTTTGCTTCCAATACATGTGATAAACATGATTCAGCTTCAACTGCATGCGAAACAATGAGTTAGCTTCAAATCCAAGAGAACACATGATTTAGTTTCAAATCAAAGGAAGTAGAAGGCTTAGCTTCAAATTCATGCGAAACGAATGATTGACCGTCAAATACTTGCGAATATAAGTGATATAGCTTCAAATGCAGGCGAAACAAACGAGTTAGCTTCGAATACATGCGAAACACACGATTTAGCTTAAAATCAATGCGAAGAAGAAGCTTCAAATACATGTGATATACATTATTTAGATTCAACTGCATCAGAAACAAACGAGTTAGTTTGAAATCCATGCGAAACATATGATTTAGATTCAAAACAATGCGAACTAGAAGCCTTAGCTTCAAATCCATGCGAAACGAATGATTGAACTTCAAATACTTGCGAATGTAAGTGATATAGCTTCGAATTCAAGCAAAACAAACGAGTTATATTCAAATTCATGCGAAACACATGATTTATCTTCAACTGCATGCGAAATAAAGGAGTTGGCTTCAAATCCATGCGAAACACATGATTTAGCTCCAATTCAATGCGAAGTAGAAGGCTTACTTTCGAATCCATGCGAAACAAATGGTTTAGCTTCAAATATTTGTGATATACATGATTTAGCTTCAAATGCAGGCGAAACAAACGAGTTAGCTTTAAATCCATGCGATAGAAACGAGTTAGCTTCAAATCCATGAAAAACAAATGATTTAGCTTCAAATCAATGCGAAGTAGAAGGTTTATCTTCGAAACCATGAGAAACAAATGGTTTAGTTTCAAATAATTTTGATATAAATGATTTAACTTTAAATTCATGCGAAACACATCGTTTAGAATCATATTCATGCGAAGCACATGGTTTAACATAATATTCATGCGAAACAAATTGTTTAGCTTCAAATACTTGTGATATACATGATTGAGCTTCAACTGTATGTGAAACAAACGTGTTAACTACAAATCCAAGCGAAACACATGATTTAGCTTCAAATCAATTCGAAGTGGAAGGCTTAGCTTCAATTCCACGCGAAACAGATGGTTTAGCTTCAAATTCTTGTTTTATATATGATTTAGCTTCAACTGCATGCGAAACAAACGAGTTAGCTTCAACTCCATGCGAAACAGACGAGTTAGCTTCAAATCCAAGCAAAACACATTATTTAGCTTTATATGCATGCGAAACACGTGATTTAGCATCAAATCAATGCGAAGTAGATGGCTTAGCTTCAAATCCATGCGAACAGAATGATTTGGCTTCAAATACTTGCGAATATAAGTGATATTGCTTCAACTGCATGCGAAACACACAAGTGGTGCGACACAAATGTTTTAGCTTCAAATACTTGTGATATACATGATTTAACTTTAACTGCATGCTAAATAAACGAGTTATCTTCAAATCCATACGAAACACATCATTTAGCTTCAAATCAATGCGAAGTAGAAGGATTAGCATCAAATCCATGCGACCGAAATTATTTAGATTCATATACTTGCGATATATGTGATATAGCTTCAAATGAAGGCAAACCAACGAGTTAGCTTCTAATCCATGCAAAACAAATACCTGCGAATATAAGTGATATAGCTTCAAATGCAGGCGAAACAAACCAGTTAGCTTCAAATCGATGCGAAACATATGATTTAGCTTCTAATCAATGCGAAGTAGAAGGCTTAGCTTCAAATCCATGCTAAAAATGAATTAGCTTCAAATACTTGTGATATACATGAGATATATTCAACTGCATGCTAAACAAACGAGTTACCTTCAAATCCATGCGAAACACATGATTCAGCTTCAAATCAATGCGAAGTAGAAGCATTAGCATCAAATCCATGCGACACAGATTATTTAGATTCATATACTTGCGATATAAGTGATATAGCTTCAAATGCAGGCGAAACAAACGAGTGAAATTCAAATCCAAGCGAATCACATGACCCAGCTTCAAATCAATGCGAAGTAGAAGCATTAGCTTCAAATCCATGCGAAACGAATGATTGACCTTTAAATACTTGCGAATATAAGTGATACAGCTTCAAATGCATGCGAAACAAACGAGTTTGCTTCAAATCCATGTAAAACACATGATTTAGCTTCAAATCAATGCGAAGTAGAAGGGTTAGCATCAAATCCAAGTGAATCACATGATTTACATTCAAATCAATGCGAAGTAGAAGGCTTAGCTTCAAATTCACGCGAAACGAATGATTGACCGTCAAATACTTTCGAATATAAGTGATATAGCTTCAAATGCAGGCGAATCAGACGAGTTAGCTTCGAATACATGCGAAACACAAGATTTAGCTTCAAATCAATGCGAAGTAGAAGGCTTAGCTTTAAATCAATGCAAAACAAATGGTTTTGCTTCAAATACTTGTGATATACATGATTTAGCTTCAAATGCATGCGAAACAAAGGAGTTATCTTCAAACCCATGCGAAACACATGATTTAGCTTCAAATCAATGCGAAGTAGAAGGCTTAGCTTCAAATACATGAGAAACAAATGGTTTAGGTTCAAATACTTGTAAAATACATGATTTAGAATCAAATGCAGGCGAAACAAACGAGTTGGCTTCTAATCCAAGCGAATACATGATTTAGCTTCAAATCAATACGAAGTAGGAGGCTTAGCTTCAAATCCATGCGAAACGAATGATTTATCTTCAAATACTGGCGAATATAAGTGATATTGGTTCAAATGCAGGCGAAACAAACGAGTTATCTTCAAATCAATGCGAAACACGTGATTTAGCATCAAATGAATGCGAAGTAGAAGGCTTAGCTTCAAATCCATGCGAAACAAATGGTTCAGCTTCAAATAATTGTGATATACATGATTTAACTTCAACTGCAGGCGAAACAAACGAGTTGGCTACAAATCCAAGCGAATACATGATTTAGCTTCAAATCAATACGAAGTAAGAGGCTTAGCTTCAAATCCATGCGACACAAATGATTTAGCTTCAAATACTTGCGATATAAGTGATATAGCTTCAAATGCATGCGAAACAAACGAGTCAGCTTCAATTCATGTGAACCACATCATTTAGTTTCAAATTCATGCGAATCAAATGGTTTTGCTTCCAATACATGTGATAAACATGATTCAGCTTCAACTGCATGCGAAACAATGAGTTAGCTTCAAATCCAAGAGAACACATGATTTAGTTTCAAATCAAAGCGAAGTAGAAGGCTTAGCTTCAAATTCATGCGAAACGAATGATTGACCGTCAAATACTTGCGAATATAAGTGATATAGCTTCAAATGCATGCGAAACAAAGGAGTTAGCTTCAAATCCAAGCGGAACATATGATTTAGCTACAAATGAATGCGAAGTCGAAGGCTTAACTTCAAATCCATGGGAAACAAATGGTTTAGCTTCAAATATTTGTGATATACATGATTTAGCTTCAAATGCAGGCGAGACAAAGGAGTTAGCTTTAAATCCATGCGATAGAAACGAGTTAGCTTCAAATCCATGAAAAACAAATGATTTAGCTTCAAATCAATGCGAAGTAGAAGGCTTAACTTCAAATCCATGCGACACAAATGATTTAGCTTCAAATACTTGCGATATAAGTGATATAGCTTAAAATGCAGGAGAAACAAAGGAGAGAGCTTCAAATCCAAGCGTAAGACATGATTTAGCTTCAAATCAATGCGAAGGAGAAGGCTTAGCTTCAAATCCATGCGAAACAAATGGTTTAGATTCAAATACTTGTGAGATACATGATTGAGCTTCAACTGCATGCGAAACAAACGAGTTAGCTTCAAATCCAAGCGAAATACTTAATTTTGCTTCAAATCAATGCGAAGTAGAAATCTTATCATCAAATACATGCGAATCAAATGGTTTAGCTTCAAATTTATGTGATATACATGATTTAGCTCCAACTGCATGCGAAACAAACAAGTTAGCTTCAAATCCAAGCGAAACACATGATTTAGCTTCAAATCAATGCGAAGTAGAAGCATTAGCATCAAATCCATGCTAAAAAATGAATTAGCTTCAAATACTTGTTATATACATGATTTAGCTTCAACTGCATGCGAAACAAACGAGTTAGCTTCAAATCCATGCGAAACACATGATTTAGCTTCACATTCATTCTAAACACATGGTTTAGCTTAATACTCATGCGAAACACATGGTTTAACTTAATATTCATGCGAAACAAACTGTTCAGCTTCAAATACTTGTGATATACATGATTGAGCTTCAACTGCATGTGAAACAGACGTGTTACTTTCAAATCCAAGCGAAACATATGATTTAGCTTCAAATTCATGCGAAGTAGAAGGTTTATCTTCGAAACCATGAGAAACAAATGGTTTAGTTTCAAATAATTTTGATATAAATGATTTAACTTTAAATTCATGCGAAACACATCGTTTAGAATCATATTCATGCGAAGCACATGGTTTAACATAATATTCATGCGAAACAAATTGTTCAGCTTCAAATACTTGTGATATACATGATTGAGCTTCAACTGTATGTGAAACAAACGTGTTAACTACAAATCCAAGCGAAACACATGATTTAGCTTCAAATCAATTCGAAGTGGAAGGCTTAGCTTCAATTCCACGCGAAACAGATGGTTTAGCTTCAAATTCTTGTTTTATATATGATTTAGCTTCAACTGCATGCGAAACAAACGAGTTAGCTTCAACTCCATGCGAAACAGACGAGTTAGCTTCAAATCCAAGCAAAACACATTATTTAGCTTTATATGCATGCGAAACACGTGATTTAGCATCAAATCAATGCGAAGTAGATGGCTTAGCTTCAAATCCATGCGAACAGAATGATTTGGCTTCAAATACTTGCGAATATAAGTGATATTGCTTCAACTGCATGCGAAACACACAAGTGGTGCGACACAAATGTTTTAGCTTCAAATACTTGTGATATACATGATTTAACTTTAACTGCATGCTAAATAAACGAGTTATCTTCAAATCCATACGAAACACATCATTTAGCTTCAAATCAATGCGAAGTAGAAGGATTAGCATCAAATCCATGCGACCGAAATTATTTAGATTCATATACTTGCGATATATGTGATAAAGCTTCAAATGAAGGCAAACCAACGAGTTAGCTTCTAATCCATGCAAAACAAATACCTGCGAATATAAGTGATATAGCTTCAAATGCAGGCGGAACAAACCAGTTAGCTTCAAATCGATGCGAAACATATGATTTAGCTTCTAATCAATGCGAAGTAGAAGGCTTAGCTTCAAATCCATGCTAAAAATGAATTAGCTTCAAATACTTGTGATATACATGAGATATATTCAACTGCATGCTAAACAAACGAGTTACCTTCAAATCCATGCGAAACACATGATTCAGCTTCAAATCAATGCGAAGTAGAAGCATTAGCATCAAATCCATGCGACACAGGTTATTTAGATTCATATACTTGCGATATAAGTGATATAGCTTCAAATGCAGGCGAAACAAACGAGTGAAATTCAAATCCAAGCGAATCACATGACCCAGCTTCAAATCAATGCGAAGTAGAAGCATTAGCTTCAAATCCATGCGAAACGAATGATTGACCTTTAAATACTTGCGAATATAAGTGATACAGCTTCAAATGCATGCGAAACAAACGAGTTTGCTTCAAATCCATGTAAAACACATGATTTAGCTTCAAATCAATGCGAAGTTGGAGACTTAGCTTCAAATCCATGCGAAACAAATGAATTAGCATCAAATACTTACGATATAAGTGATATATCTTCAAATGCATGCGAAACAAACGAGTGAGATTCAATCCATGTGAACCACATCATTTAGCTTCAAATTCATGAGAATCAAATGGTTTGACTTACAATACTTGTGATATACATGATTTAGCTTCAACTGCATGCGAAAGAAACGAGTTAGCTTCAAATCCATGCGAAACACATGATTTAGCTTCAAATCAATGCGAAGTAGAAGGGTTAGCATCAAATCCAAGTGAATCACATGATTTACATTCAAATCAATGCGAAGTAGAAGGCTTAACTTCAAATTCACGCGAAACGAATGATTGACCGTCAAATACTTGCGAATATAAGTGATATAGCTTCAAATGCAGGCGAATCAGACGAGTTAGCTTCGAATACATGCGAAACACAAGATTTAGCTTCAAATCAATGCGAAGTAGAAGGCTTAGCTTTAAATCAATGCAAAACAAATGGTTTTGCTTCAAATACTTGTGATATACATGATTTAGCTTCAAATGCATGCGAAACAAAGGAGTTATCTTCAAACCCATGCGAAACACATGATTTAGCTTCAAATCAATGCGAAGTAGAAGGCTTAGCTTCAAATCCATGCGAAACGCATGATTTAGCTTCAAATACTTTTTTTATACACGATTTGGCGTCACATGTATGAAACATCATCAAGTTAGCTTCAACTGCATTCGAAACAAACGAGTTAGCTTCAAATCTATGCGAAACACATGATTTAGCTTCAAATTCATTCCAGACACATAGTTTAGCTTAATACTCATGCGAAACACATGGTTTAACTTAATATTCATGCGAAACAAATTGTTCAGCTTCAAATACTTGTGATATACATGATTGAGCTTCAACTGCATGTGAAACAAACGTGTTACCTTCAAATCCAAGCGAAACATATGATTTAGCCTCAAATCAATGCGAAGTAGAAGGCTTAGCTTCAAATCCATGCGAAACGAATGACTGAACTTCAAATACTTGCGATTATACATGATATAACTTCGAATACAGGCGAAACAACCGAGTTAGTTTCAAATCCATACCAAACACATGATTTAGCTTCAAATCAATGCGAAGTAGAAGGCTTAGTTTCAAATCCAAGCAAAACACATAATTTAGGTTCAAATCAATGCGAAGTACAAGGATTAGCTTCATATCCATGCGAAACATATGATTTAGCTTCAAATTCATTCCAAACACATGGTTTAGCTTAATACTCATGCGAAACACATGGTTTAACTTAATATTCATGCGAAACAAATTGTTCAGCTTCAAATACTTGTGATATACATGATTCAGCTTCAACTGCATGAGAAAAAAACGTGTTACCTTCAAATCCAAGCGAAATATATGATTTAGCTTCAAATTCATGCGAAGTAGAAGGCTTATCTTCGAAACCATGCGAAACAAATGGTTTAGTTTCAAATAATCTTGATATAAATGATTTAGCTTTAAATTCATGCGAAACACATCGTTTAGATTCATATTCATGCGAAGCACATGGTTTAACTTAATATTCATGCGAAACAAATTGTTCAGCTTCAAATACTTGTGACATACATGATTGAGCTTCAACTGTATGTGAAACAAACGTGTTAACTACAAATCCAAGCGAAACTCATGATTTAGCTTCACATCAATGCGAAGTAGAAGAGTTAGCATCAAATCCAAGTGAATCATATGATTTAGATTCAAATCAATGCGAAGTAGAAGGCTTAGCTTCAAATCCAAGCGAAACACATGATTTAGCTTCAAATCAATGCGAAGTAGAAGCATTAGCATCAAATCCATGCTAAAAAATGAATTAGCTTCAAATACTTGTGATATACATGATTTAGCTTCAACTGCATGCGAAACAAACGAGTTAGCTTCAAATCCATGCGAAACACATGATTTAGCTTCACATTCATTCCAAACACATGGTTTAGCTTAATACTCATGCGAAACACATGGTTTAACTTAATATTCATGCGAAACAAACTGTTCAGCTTCAAATACTTGTGATATACATGATTGAGCTTCAACTGCATCTGAAACAGACGTGTTACTTTCAAATCCAAGCGAAACATATGATTTAGCTTCAAATTCATGCGAAGTAGAAGGTTTATCTTCGAAACCATGAGAAACAAATGGTTTAGTTTCAAATAATTTTGATATAAATGATTTAACTTTAAATTCATGCGAAACACATCGTTTAGAATCATATTCATGCGAAGCACATGGTTTAACATAATATTCATGCGAAACAAATTGTTCAGCTTCAAATACTTGTGATATACATGGTTGAGCTTCAACTGTATGTGAAACAAACGTGTTAACTACAAATCCAAGCGAAACACATGATTTAGCTTCAAATCAATTCGAAGTGGATGGCTTAGCTTCAATTCCACGCGAAACAGATGGTTTAGCTTCAAATTCTTGTTTTATACATGATTTAGCTTCAACTGCATGCGAAACAAACGAGTTAGCTTCAACTCCATGCGAAACAGACGAGTTAGCTTCAAATCCAAGCAAAACACATTATTTAGCTTTATATGCATGCGAAACACGTGATTTAGCATCAAATCAATGCGAAGTAGATGGCTTAGCTTCAAATCCATGCGAACAGAATGATTTGGCTTCAAATACTTGCGAATATAAGTGATATTGCTTCAACTGCATGCGAAACACACAAGTGATGCGACACAAATGTTTTAGCTTCAAATACTTGTGATATACATGATTTAACTTTAACTGCATGCTAAATAAACGAGTTATCTTCAAATCCATACGAAACACATCATTTAGCTTCAAATCAATGCGAAGTAGAAGGATTAGCATCAAATCCATGCGACCGAAATTATTTAGATTCATATACTTGCGATATATGTGATAAAGCTTCAAATGAAGGCAAACCAACGAGTTAGCTTCTAATCCATGCAAAACAAATACCTGCGAATATAAGTGATATAGCTTCAAATGCAGGCGAAACAAACCAGTTAGCTTCAAATCGATGCGAAACATATGATTTAGCTTCTAATCAATGCGAAGTAGAAGGCTTAGCTTCAAATCCATGCTAAAAATGAATTAGCTTCAAATACTTGTGATATACATGAGATATATTCAACTGCATGCTAAACAAACGAGTTACCTTCAAATCCATGCGAAACACATGATTCAGCTTCAAATCAATGCGAAGTAGAAGCATTAGCATCAAATCCATGCGACACAGGTTATTTAGATTCATATACTTGCGATATAAGTGATATAGCTCCAAATGCAGGCGAAACAAACGAGTGAAATTCAAATCCAAGCGAATCACATGACCCAGCTTCAAATCAATGCGAAGTAGAAGCATTAGCTTCAAATCCATGCGAAACGAATGATTGACCTTTAAATACTTGCGAATATAAGTGATACAGCTTCAAATGCATGCGAAACAAACGAGTTTGCTTCAAATCCATGCGACACAAATGATTTAGCTTCAAATCAATGCGAAATAGATGGCTTAGCTTCAATACCAATGCGAGACAAATGGTTTAGCTTCAATTACTTACGATATACATGATTTAGCTTCAAATGCAGGCGAAACAGACGAGTTAGCTTCAAATCCATGCGAAACAAACGAGATAGCTTCAATTCCATTCGAAGCGCATGATTTAGCTCCAAATCCATGCGAAATAGAAGGCTGATTTTCGAATCCATGCGAAACAAATGGTTTAGCTTCAAATACTTGTGATAAATGAATTTGCTTGAACTGCATGCGAAACAAATGAGTTAGCTTCAAATCCATGCGAAACAAACGAGTTAGCTTCAAATACATGCGAAACTCATGATTTAGCTTCAAATCAATGCGAAATAGAAGGCTTAGCTTCAAAACCAATGCGAAACAAATGGTTTAGCTTCAAATACTTGAGATATACATGATTGAGCGTCAACTGAATGCGAAACAATCGAGTTATCTTGAAATCCAGGCGGAACACATGATTTAGCTACAAATCAATGCGAAGTCGAAGGCTTAACTTCAAATCCATGCAAAACAAATGATTTAGCTTCAAATATCTGTGATAAAAATGATTTAGCTTCAAATGCAGTCGAGACAAACGAGTTAGCTTTAAATCCATACGAAACAAACGAGTTAGCTTTAAATCCATGAGAAACCCATGATTTAGCTTAAAATCAATACGAGGTAGAAGGGTTACCTTCGAATCCATGCGAAAGAAATGGTTTAGCTTCAAATACTTGTGATATACACGATTTAGGTTCAACTGCATGCGAAACAAACGTGTCAGCATTAAGTCCATACGAAACACATGATTTAGCTTCAAATCGAAGCGAAATACATGATTAAGCTTCCAATCAATGCGAGGTAGAAGGCTTAGCTTCAAATCCATGCGAATCAAATGGTTTAGCTTCTAATACTTGTGATATACATGATTTTGCTTCAACTGCATGCGAAACAAGCGAGTTAGCTTCAAATCCATGAGAAACACATGATTCAGCATCAAATCATTGCGAAATAGAAGACTGATTTTCGAATCCATGCGAAACAAATGGTTTTGCTTCAAATACTTGTGATATACATGATTTAGCTTCAACTGCATGCGAAACAATCGTGTTATGTTTAAATCCATGTGAAACACATGATTTAGCGTCAAATCAATGCGAAGTAGAAGGCTTAGCTCCAAATCCATGGGTATCAAATGGATTAGCTTCAAATACTTGTGATATACATGATTTAGAATCAACTGCATGCGAAACAAACGAGTTATCTTTAAATCCATGTGAAACACATGATTTAACTTAAAATCAATACGAAGTAGAAGGTTTATCTTCGAATCCATGCAAACAAATGGATTAGCTTCAAATATTAGCGATATACATGATTTAGCTTCAAATGCAGGCGAAACGAACGAGTTAGCTTCGAATACATGCGAAACACACGATTTAGATTAAAATCAATGCGAAGAAGAAGCTTCAAATACATGTGATATACATTATTTAGATTCAACTGCATCAGAAACAAACGTGTTAGTTTCAAATCCATGCGAAACATATGATTTAGCTTCAAATCAATGCGAACTAGAAGCCTTAGCTTCAAATCCATGCGAAACAAATGACTTAGCTTCAAATTCATGCGAAACACATGGTTTAGCTTAATATTCATGGGAAGCAGATGGTTTAGATTCAGATACTTGTGATAAACATGATTTAGCTTCAACTGCATACAAAACAAACGAGTTAGATTCAAATCCAAGCGAAACACATGATTTAGCTTCAAAATCAAGCGAAGTAGAAGGCTTAGCTTCAAATCCAAGCGAAACACGTGATTTAGATTCAAAATCAAGCGAAGTAGAATGCTTAGCTTCAAATCCATGCGAAACGCATGATTTAGCTTCAAATACTTTTTTTATACACGATTTGGCGTCACATGTATGAAACATCAAACAAGTTAGTTTCAAATCCAAGCGAAACACATGATTTAGCTTCAAATCATTGCGAAGTAGAAGGCTTAGCTTCAAATCCATGCGAAACACATGATTTAGCTTGAAATCAATGCGAACTAGAAGGCTTAGCTTCAAATCTATGCGAAACAAATGGTTTAGCTTGAAATACTTGTGATATACATGATTTAGCTTCAACTGCATTCGAAACAAACGAGTTAGCTTCAAATCTATGCGAAACACATGATTTAGCTTCAAATTCATTCCAAACACATGGTTTAGCTTAATACTCATGCGAAACACATGGTTTAACTTAATATTCATGCGAAACAAATTGTTCAGCTTCAAATACTTGTGATATACATGATTGAGCTTCAACTGCATGTGAAACAAACGTGTTACCTTCAAATCCAAGCGAAACATATGATTTAGCTTCAAATCAATCGAAGTAGAAGGCTTAGCTTCAAATCCATGCGAAACGAATGACTGAACTTCAAATACTTGCGATTATACGTGATATAACTTCGAATGCAGGCGAAACAACCGAGTTAGTTTCAAATCCATACCAAACACATGATTTAGCTTCAAATCAATGCGAAGTAGAAGGCTTAGTTTCAAATCCAAGCAAAGCACATAATTTAGGTTCAAATCAATGCGAAGTACATGGATTAGCTTCAAATCCATGCGAAACATATGATTTAGCTTCAAATTCATTCCAAACACATGGTTTAGCTTAATACTCATGCGAAACACATGGTTTAACTTAATATCCATGCGAAACAAATTGTTCAGCTTCAAATACTTGTGACATACATGATTTAGCTTCAACTGCATGCGAAATAAAGGAGTTGGCTTCAAATCCATGCGAAACACATGATTTAGCTCCAATTCAATGCGAAGTAGAAGGCTTACTTTCGAATCCATGCGAAACAAATGGTTTAGCTTCAAATATTTGTGATATACATGATTTAGCTTCAAATGCAGGCGAAACAAACGAGTCAGCTTCAATTCATGTGAACCACATCATTTAGTTTCAAATTCATGCGAATCAAATGGTTTTGCTTCCAATACATGTGATAAACATGATTCAGCTTCAACTGCATGCAAAACAATGAGTTAGCTTCAAATCCAAGAGAACACATGATTTAGTTTCAAATCAAAGCGAAGTAGAAGGCTTAGCTTCAAATTCATGCGAAACGAATGATTCACCGTCAAATACTTGCGAATATAAGTGATATAGCTTCAAATGCAGGCGAAACAAACGAGTTAGCTTCGAATACATGCGAAACACACGATTTAGCTTAAAATCAATGCGAAGAAGAAGCTTCAAATACATGTGATATACATTATTTAGCTTCAACTGCATCAGAAACAAACGAGTTAGTTTCAAATCCATGCGAAACCTATGAATTAGCTTCAAATCAATGCGAACTAGAAGCCTTAGCTTCAAATCCATGCGAAACGAATGATTGAACTTCAAATACTTGCGAATATAAGTGATATAGCTTCGAATTCAAGCAAAACAAACGAGTTATATTCAAATTCATGCGAAACACATGATTTAGCTTCAAGTCAATGCGAAGTAGAAGCCTTAGCTTCAAATCCATGCGAAACGAATGGTTTAGCTTCAAATAATTGTGATATACGTGATTTAGCTTCAACTGCCTGAGAAACAAACGAGCTGACTTCAAATCCAAGCGAAACACATGATTTAGCTACAAATCAATGCGAAGTTGAAGGCTTATCTTCAAATCCATGCGAAGCGAATGGTTTAGCTTCAAATACTTGCGAATACAAGTGATATAGCTTCAAATCCATGCGAAACAAATGACTTAGCTTCAAATTCATGCGAAACACATGGTTTAGCTTAATATTCATGGGAAGCAGATGGTTTAGATTCAGATACTTGTGATAAACATGATTTAGCTTCAACTGCATACGAAACAAACGAGTTAGATTCAAATCCAAGCGAAACACATGATTTAGCTTCAAAATCAAGCGAAGTAGAAGGCTTAGCTTCAAATCCAAGCGAAACACGTGATTTAGATTCAAAATCAAGCGAAGTAGAATGCTTAGCTTCAAATCCATGCGAAACGCATGATTTAGCTTTAAATACTTTTTTTATACACGATTTGGCGTCACCTGTATGAAACATCAAACAAGTTAGCTTCAAATCCAAGCGAAACACATGATTTAGCTTCAAATCATTGCGAAGTAGAAGGCTTAGTTTCAAATCCATGCGAAACACATGATTTAGATTGAAATCAATGCGAACTAGAAGGCTTAGCTTCAAATCTATGCGAAACAAATGGTTTAGCTTGAAATACTTGTGATATACATGATTTAGCTTCAACTGCATTCGAAACAAACGAGTTAGCTTCAAATCCATGCGAAACACATGATTTAGCTTCAAATTCATTCCAAACACATGGTTTAGCTTAATACTCATGCGAAACACATGGTTTAACTTAATATTCATGCGAAACAAATTGTTCAGCTTCAAATACTTGTGATATACATGATTGAGCTTCAACTGCATGTGAAACAAACGTGTTACCTTCAAATCCAAGCGAAACATATGATTTAGCTTCAAATCAATGCGAAGTAGAAGGCTTAGCTTCAAATCCATGCCAAACGAATGACTGAACTTCAAATACTTGCGATTATACGTGATATAACTTCGAATGCAGGCGAAACAACCGAGTTAGTTTCAAATCCATACCAAACACAAGATTTAGATTCAAATCAATGCGAAGTAGAAGGCTTAGTTTCAAATCCAAGTGAAACACATGATTTAGCTTCAAATCAATGCGAAGTAGAAGGCTTAGCTTCAAATCCACGCGACACAAATGATTTAGCTTCAAATACTTGCGATATAAGTGATATAGCTTCAAATGCAGGAGAAACAAAGGAGAGAGCTTCAAATCCAAGCGTAAGACATGATTTAGCTTCAAATCAATGCGAAGTAGAAGGCCTAGCTTCAAATCCATGCGAAACGAATTGTTTAGCTTCAAATACTTGTGATATACATTATGTAGCTTGAACTGCATTCGAAACAAACGCTTTAGCTTCAAATCCAAGCGAAACACATTACTTAGTTTCAAATCCATTCGAAGTGGAAGGCTTAGCTTGAAATACATTAGGAACAAATGGTTTAGCTGCAAATACTTTCGATATAAGTGATATAACTACAAAAGCAGGCGAAACAAACGTGTGAGCTTCAAATCCCAGCGTAACACGTAATTTAACTTCAAATCAATGCGTAGTAGAAGAATTAGCTTCAAATCCATGCGAAGCAAATGGTTTAACTTCAATTACTTGTGATATACATGATATTGCTTCAACTGCATGCGAAACAAACGAGTTAGCTTCAAATCCATGCGAAACAAACGAATTAGATTCAAATCCATGCGAAACTCATGATTTAGCTTCAAATCAATGCGAAATAGAAGGCTTAGCTTCAAAACCAATGCGAAACAAATGGTTTTAGATTCAAATACCAATGATTTACATGATTTTGTTTCAACTGCATGCGAAACAAACGAGTTAGCTTCAAATCCAAGCGAAACACATGATTTAGCTTCAAATCAATGCGAAGTAGTAGGCTTAGCTCCAAATCCATGGGAATCAAATGGTTTAGCTTCAAATAGTTGTGGTATACATAATTTAGCTTCATCTGCATGCGAAACAAACGAGTTAGCTTTAAATCCATCAGAAACCCATGATTTAGCTTAAAATCACTACGAGGTAGAAGGGTTACCTTCGAATCCATACGAAACAAATGGTTTAGCTACAAATACTTGTGATATACTAGATTTAGCTTCTTCAGCATGCGAAACAATCGAGTGAGCTTTAAATCCATGCGATAGAAACGAGTTAGCTTCAAATCCATGAGAAACACATGCTTTGGCTTCAAATCAATGCGAAATAGAACTCTGATTTTCGAATCCATGTAAAACAAATGGTTTAGCTTCAAATACTTGTGATATACATGATTTAGCTTCAATTGCATGCGAAATAAAGGAGTTGGCTTCAAATCCATGCGAAACACATGATTTAGATCCAATTCAATGCGAAGTAGAAGGCTTACTTTCGAATCCATGCGAAACAAATGGTTTAGCCTCAAATATTTGTGATATACATGATTTAGCTTCAACTGCATGCGAAACAATCGTGTTATGTTTAAATCCATGTGAAACACATGATTTAGCACCAAATCAATGCGAAGTAGAAGGCTTAGCTCCAAATCCATGGGAATCAAATGGATTAGCTTCAAATACTTGTGATATACATGATTTAGATTCAACTGCATGCGAAACAAACGAGTTAGCTTCAAATCCATGCGAAACACATGATTTAGCTTAAAATCACTACGAGGTAGAAGGGTTACCTTCGAATCCATACGAAACAAATGGTTTAGCTTCAAATACTTGTGATATACATGATTTAGCTCAACTAAATCGAAACAAACGAATTAGCTTCAATTTCTAACGAAACACATGATTTAGTTTCAAATCAATGCGAAGTAGAAGGCTTATCTTCAAAAACATGCGAAAGAAAAGGTATAGCTTCAAATACTTGTGATTTACATGATTTAGCTTCAACTGCATCGAAACAAACAAATTAGCTTCAAATCCAAGCGAAACACATGATTTAGTGTCAAATCAATGCGAAGTAGAAGGATTATCTTCAAATCCGTGCGAAACAAATGGTATCGCTTCAACTACTTGTGATATACATGATTTAGCTTCAACTGCATGCGAAACAAACGAGTTAGCATCAAATCCATGCGTAACACATGATTTAGCTTCAAATCAATACGAAGTAGAAGGCTTAGGTTCAAATCCATGTTAATCAAATGGTTTAGCTTCAAATACATGTGATATACATGATTTAGCTTCAACTGCATGCGAAACAATCGAGTTAGCTTCAAATCCAAGCGGAAGACATGATTTAGCTTCAAATTCTTGCGAATCACATGATTTAGCTTCAAATTCTTGCGAATCACATGATTTAGCTTCAAATCCTTGCGCAACAAATGGTTTAGCTTCAAATACTTGTGATATAGATGATTTAGCTTCAACTGCACGCGAAACAAACGCGTTAGCTTCAAATCCAAGAAAAACACATGATTTAGCTTCAAATAAATGCGAAGTAGAAAGCTTAGCTTTAATTCCATGCGAATCAAATGCTTTAGCTTCAAATACTTGTGTTATACTTGATTTAGCTTCAACTGCATCGAAACAAACGAGTTAGTTTCAAATCCAAGCGAAACACATGATTTAGTTTCAAATCAATGCGAAGTAGAAGGCTTAGTTTCAAATTCATGCGAAACGAATGATTTATCTTCAGATAATTGCGATATATGTTATATAGCTTCAAATGCACGCGAAACAATCGAGTTAGATTCAAATCCATCCGAAATACATGATTTAGTTTCAAATCAATGCGAAGTGGTAGGCTTAGCTCCAAATAGATGCGAATAGGATGGTTTAGCTTCAAATACTTGTGATATACATGATTTAGCTTCAACTGCATGCGAAACAAACGAGTTATCTTGAAATCCAAGCGAAGCACATGATTTAGCTTCAAATCAATGCGAAGTTGAAGGCTTAGCTTCGAATACATGCGAAGGGAATGATTAAGTTTCAAATACTTGCGAATAGAAGTGTTATAGCTACAAATGAAGGCGAAACAAACGAGTTAGCTACACATCCATGCGAATCACTTGATTTATCTTCAAATTCATGCGAAACACATGGTTTAGCTTAATATTCATGCGAAACAGATTGTTTAAATTCAGATACTTGTGACAAACATGATTCAGCTTCAACTGCATGCGAAACAATCGAGTTAGTTTCAAATCCATGCGAAACACATGCTTTAGCTTCAAAGCAATGCGAAGTGGAAGGCTTAGCTCCAAATCCATGCGGATCAAATGGTTTAGCTTCAAATACTTGTGATATACATGATTTAGCTTCAACTGCATGCGAAAAAAACGAGTTAGCTTCAAATCCAAGCAAAACACATGATTTAGATTCAAATTCATGCGAAGTAGAAGGCTTAGCTTCAAATCCATGCGAAACAGATTGTTTAGATTCAGATACTTGTGATAAACATGATTCAGCTTCAACTGCATGCAAAACAATCGAGTTAGTTTCAAATCCATGCGAAACACATGCTTTAGCTTCAAAGCAATGCGAAGTGGAAGGCTTAGCTCCAAATCCATGCGGATCAAATGGTTTAGCTTCAAATACTTGTGATATACATGATTTAGCTTCAACTGCATGCGAAAAAAACGAGTTAGCTTCAAATCCAAGCAAAACACATGATTTAGATTCAAATTCATGCGAAGTAGAAGGCTTAGCTTCAAATCCATGCGAATCGAATGGTTTAGCTTCAGATACTTGTGATAAACATGATTCAGCTTCAAATCATGCAGGCGAAACAATCGAGTTAGCTTCAAATCCAAGCGGAACACATGATTTAGCTTCAAATTCTTGCGATTCACATGGTTTAGCTTCAAATCCTTGCGAAACAAATAGTTTAGCTTCAAATACTTGTGATATAGATGATTTAGCTTCAACTGCACGCGAAACAAACGAGTTAGCTTCAAATCCAAGAGAAACACATGATTTAGCTTCAAATCAATGCGAAGTAGAAGGCTTAGCTTTAAATCCATGCGAATCAAATGCTTTAGCTTCAAATACTAGTGTTATACATGATTTAGCTTCAACTGCATAGAAACAAACGAGTTAGTTTCAAATCCAAGCGAAACACATGATTTTGTTTCAAATCATTGCGAAGTAGAAGGCTTAGTTTCAAATTCATGCGAAACACATGATTTAGCTTCAAATCAGTACGAAGTAGAAGGCTTAGATTCAAATCCGTGCGAATCAAATGGTTTAGCTTAAAATACTTGTGATATACATGATTTAGCTTCAAAGGCATGCGAAACAAACGAGTTAGCTTCAAATCCATGAGAAACACATGATTTAGCTTC
This sequence comes from Megalopta genalis, assembly GCF_051020955.1. Lineage (NCBI taxonomy): Eukaryota > Metazoa > Arthropoda > Insecta > Hymenoptera > Halictidae > Megalopta > Megalopta genalis. The sequence continues at coordinate 775,195 of NW_027476135.1, forward strand.
AAAACAATGCGAAGTAGAAGACTGATCTTCGAATCCATGCGAAACAAATGGTTTAGATTCAAATACTTGCGATATAAGTAATATAGCTTCAAATGCTGGAAAAACAAACGCGTGAGCTTCATATCCAAGCGCAACACATGATTTAGCTTCAAATCAATGCGAAGTAGAAGGCTTAGCTTCAAAACCAATGAGAAACAAATGGGTTAGCTTCAAGTACTTGTGATGTACATGATTTTGCTTCAACTGCATGCGAAACAAACGTGTGAGCTTTAAATCCTTGCGAAACTCACGATTTAGCTCCAAATCAAAGCGAAGTAGAAGCATTAGCATCAAATCCATGCTAAAAAATGAATTAGCTTCAAATACTTGTTATATACATGATTTAGCTTCAACTGCATGCGAAACAAACGAGTTAGCTTCAAATCCATGCGAAACACATGATTTAGCTTCAAATTCATACCAAACACATGGTTTAGCTTAATACTCATGCGAAACACATGGTTTAACTTAATATTCATGCGAAACAAACTGTTCAGCTTCAAATACTTGTGATATACATGATTGAGCTTCAACTGCATGTGAAACAGACGTGTTACTTTCAAATCCAAGCGAAACATATGATTTAGCTTCAAATTCATGCGAAGTAGAAGGTTTATTTTCGAAACCATGAGAAACAAATGGTTTAGTTTCAAATAATTTTGATATAAATGATTTAACTTTAAATTCATGCGAAACACATCGTTTAGAATCATATTCATGCGAAGCACATGGTTTAACATAATATTCATGCGAAACAAATTGTTCAGCTTCAAATGCTTGTGATATACATGATTGAGCTTCAACTGTATGTGAAACAAACGTGTTAACTACAAATCCAAGCGAAACACATGATTTAGCTTCAAATCAATTCGAAGTGGAAGGCTTAGCTTCAATTCCACGCGAAACAGATGGTTTAGCTTCAAATTCTTGTTTTATACATGATTTAGCTTCAACTGCATGCGAAACAAACGAGTTAGCTTCAACTCCATGCGAAACAGACGAGTTAGCTTCAAATCCAAGCAAAACACATTATTTAGCTTTATATGCATGCGAAACACGTGATTTAGCATCAAATCAATGCGAAGTAGATGGCTTAGCTTCAAATCCATGCGAACAGAATGATTTGGCTTCAAATACTTGCGAATATAAGTGGTATTGCTTCAACTGCATGCGAAACACACAAGTGGTGCGACACAAATGTTTTAGCTTCAAATACTTGTGATATACATGATTTAACTTTAACTGCATGCTAAATAAACGAGTTATCTTCAAATCCATACGAAACACATCATTTAGCTTCAAATCAATGCGAAGTAGAAGGATTAGCATCAAATCCATGCGACCGAAATTAATTAGATTCATATACTTGCAATATATGTGATATAGCTTCAAATGAAGGCAAACCAACGAGTTAGCTTCTAATCCATGCAAAACAAATACCTGCGAATATAAGTGATATAGCTTCAAATGCAGGCGAAAAAAACCAGTTAGCTTCAAATCGATGCGAAACATATGATTTAGCTTCTAATCAATGCGAAGTAGAAGGCTTAGCTTCAAATCCATGCTAAAAATGAATTAGCTTCAAATACTTGTGATATACATGAGATATATTCAACTGCATGCTAAACAAACGAGTTACCTTCAAATCCATGCGAAACACATGATTCAGCTTCAAATCAATGCGAAGTAGAAGCATTAGCATCAAATCCATGCGACACAGATTATTTAGATTCATATACTTGCGATATAAGTGATATAGCTTCAAATGCAGGCGAAACAAACGAGTGAAATTCAAATCCAAGCCAATCACATGACCCAGCTTCAAATCAATGCGAAGTAGAAGCATTGGCTTCAAATCCATGCGAAACGAATGATTGACCTTTAAATACTTGCGAATATAAGTGATACAGCTTCAACTGCATTCGAAACAAACGAGTTAGCTTCGAATACTTGCGAAACACACGATTTAGCTCCAAATTAATGCGGAGTAGAAAGCTTATTTTCAAATCGATGCGAAACGAATGATTTAGCTTCAAATACTTGCGAACATAAGTGATATATCTTCAACTGCATGCGACACAAACGAGTTTGCTTCATATCCAAACGAAACACTTTATATAGCTTCAAATCAATGCGAAGTAGAAGGCTTAGCATCAAATCCATGCGAATCAAATGATTGACCGTCAAATACTTGCGAATATAAGTGATATAGCTTCAAATGCAGGCGAAACAAACGAGTTAGCTTCGAATACATGCGAAACACACGATTTAGCTTAAAATCAATGCGAAGAAGAAGCTTCAAATACATGTGATATACATTATTTAGATTCAACTGCATCAGAAACAAACGAGTTAGTTTCAAATCCATGCGAAACATATGATTTAGATTCAAATCAATGCGAACTAGAAGCCTTAGCTTCAAATCCATGCGAAACGAATGATTGAACTTCAAATACTTGCGAATGTAAGTGATATAGCTTCGAATTCAAGCAAAACAAACGAGTTATATTCAAATTCATGCGAAACACATGATTTAGCTTCAAGTCAATGCGAAGTAGAAGCCTTAGCTTCAAATCCATGCGAAACGAATGGTTTAGCTTCAAATAATTGTGATATACGTGATTTAGCTTCAACTGCCTGAGAAACAAACGAGCTGATTTCAAATCCAAGCGAAACACATGATTTAGCTACAAATCAATGCGAAGATGAAGGCTTATCTTCAAATCCATGCGAAGCGAATGGTTTAGCTTCAAATACTTGCGAATACAAGTGATATAGCTTCAAATCCATGCGAAACAAATGACTTAGCTTCAAATTCATGCGAAACACATGGATTAGCTTAATATTCATGGGAAGCAGATGGTTTAGATTCAGATACTTGTGATAAACATGATTTAGCTTCAACTGCATACAAAACAAACGAGTTAGATTCAAATCCAAGCGAAACACATGATTTAGCTTCAAAATCAAGCGAAGTTGAAGGCTTAGCTTCAAATCCATGCAAAACAAATGATATAACTTCAAATACTTGTAATACTCATTATATAGCTTCAACTGCATGCGAAACAAGCGAGTTAGCATCAAATTCAAGCGAAACACATGGTTTGGCTTCAAATTCATGCAAAGTAGAAGACTTAGCTTCAAATCCATGCGAAACGCATGATTTAGCTTCAAATACTTTTTTTATACACGATTTGGCGTCACCTGTATGAAACATCAAACAAGTTAGCTTCAAATCCAAGCGAAACACATGATTTAGCTTCAAATCATTGCGAAGTAGAAGGCTTAGCTTCAAATCCATGCGAAACACATGATTTAGCTTGAAATCAATGCGAACTAGAAGGCTTAGCTTCAAATCTATGCGAAACAAATGGTTTAGCTTGAAATACTTGTGATATACATGATTTAGCTTCAACTGCATTCGAAACAAACGAGTTAGCTTCGAATACTTGCGAAACACACGATTTAGCTCCAAATTAATGCGGAGTAGAAAGCTTATTTTCAAATCGATGCGAAACGAATGATTTAGCTTCAAATACTTGCGAACATAAGTGATATATCTTCAACTGCATGCGACACAAACGAGTTTGCTTCATATCCAAACGAAACACTTTATATAGCTTCAAATCAATGCGAAGTAGAAGGCTTAGCATCAAATCCATGCGAATCAAATGATTGACCGTCAAATACTTGCGAATATAAGTGATATAGCTTCAAATGCAGGCGAAACAAACGAGTTAGCTTCGAATACATGCGAAACACACGATTTAGCTTAAAATCAATGCGAAGAAGAAGCTTCAAATACATGTGATATACATTATTTAGATTCAACTGCATCAGAAACAAACGAGTTAGTTTCAAATCCATGCGAAACATATGATTTAGATTCAAATCAATGCGAACTAGAAGCCTTAGCTTCAAATCCATGCGAAACGAATGATTGAACTTCAAATACTTGCGAATGTAAGTGATATAGCTTCGAATTCAAGCAAAACAAACGAGTTATATTCAAATTCATGCGAAACACATGATTTAGCTTCAAGTCAATGCGAAGTAGAAGCCTTAGCTTCAAATCCATGCGAAACGAATGGTTTAGCTTCAAATAATTGTGATATACGTGATTTAGCTTCAACTGCCTGAGAAACAAACGAGCTGATTTCAAATCCAAGCGAAACACATGATTTAGCTACAAATCAATGCGAAGATGAAGGCTTATCTTCAAATCCATGCGAAGCGAATGGTTTAGCTTCAAATACTTGCGAATACAAGTGATATAGCTTCAAATCCATGCGAAACAAATGACTTAGCTTCAAATTCATGCGAAACACATGGATTAGCTTAATATTCATGGGAAGCAGATGGTTTAGATTCAGATACTTGTGATAAACATGATTTAGCTTCAACTGCATACAAAACAAACGAGTTAGATTCAAATCCAAGCGAAACACATGATTTAGCTTCAAAATCAAGCGAAGTTGAAGGCTTAGCTTCAAATCCATGCAAAACAAATGATATAACTTCAAATACTTGTAATACTCATTATATAGCTTCAACTGCATGCGAAACAAGCGAGTTAGCTTCAAATTCAAGCGAAACACATGGTTTGGCTTCAAATTCATGCAAAGTAGAAGACTTAGCTTCAAATCCATGCGAAACGCATGATTTAGCTTCAAATACTTTTTTTATACACGATTTGGCGTCACCTGTATGAAACATCAAACAAGTTAGCTTCAAATCCAAGCGAAACACATGATTTAGCTTCAAATCATTGCGAAGTAGAAGGCTTAGCTTCAAATCCATGCGAAACACATGATTTAGCTTGAAATCAATGCGAACTAGAAGGCTTAGCTTCAAATCTATGCGAAACAAATGGTTTAGCTTGAAATACTTGTGATATACATGATTTAGCTTCAACTGCATTCGAAACAAACGAGTTAGCTTCGAATACTTGCGAAACACACGATTTAGCTCCAAATTAATGCGGAGTAGAAAGCTTATTTTCAAATCGATGCGAAACGAATGATTTAGCTTCAAATACTTGCGAACATAAGTGATATATCTTCAACTGCATGCGACACAAACGAGTTTGCTTCATATCCAAACGAAACACTTTATATAGCTTCAAATCAATGCGAAGTAGAAGGCTTAGCATCAAATCCATGCGAATCAAATGATTGACCGTCAAATACTTGCGAATATAAGTGATATAGCTTCAAATGCAGGCGAAACAAACGAGTTAGCTTCGAATACATGCGAAACACACGATTTAGCTTAAAATCAATGCGAAGAAGAAGCTTCAAATACATGTGATATACATTATTTAGATTCAACTGCATCAGAAACAAACGAGTTAGTTTCAAATCCATGCGAAACATATGATTTAGATTCAAATCAATGCGAACTAGAAGCCTTAGCTTCAAATCCATGCGAAACGAATGATTGAACTTCAAATACTTGCGAATGTAAGTGATATAGCTTCGAATTCAAGCAAAACAAACGAGTTATATTCAAATTCATGCGAAACACATGATTTAGCTTCAAGTCAATGCGAAGTAGAAGCCTTAGCTTCAAATCCATGCGAAACGAATGGTTTAGCTTCAAATAATTGTGATATACGTGATTTAGCTTCAACTGCCTGAGAAACAAACGAGCTGATTTCAAATCCAAGCGAAACACATGATTTAGCTACAAATCAATGCGAAGATGAAGGCTTATCTTCAAATCCATGCGAAGCGAATGGTTTAGCTTCAAATACTTGCGAATACAAGTGATATAGCTTCAAATCCATGCGAAACAAATGACTTAGCTTCAAATTCATGCGAAACACATGGATTAGCTTAATATTCATGGGAAGCAGATGGTTTAGATTCAGATACTTGTGATAAACATGATTTAGCTTCAACTGCATACAAAACAAACGAGTTAGATTCAAATCCAAGCGAAACACATGATTTAGCTTCAAAATCAAGCGAAGTTGAAGGCTTAGCTTCAAATCCATGCAAAACAAATGATATAACTTCAAATACTTGTAATACTCATTATATAGCTTCAACTGCATGCGAAACAAGCGAGTTAGCTTCAAATTCAAGCGAAACACATGGTTTGGCTTCAAATTCATGCAAAGTAGAAGACTTAGCTTCAAATCCATGCGAAACGCATGATTTAGCTTCAAATACTTTTTTTATACACGATTTGGCGTCACCTGTATGAAACATCAAACAAGTTAGCTTCAAATCCAAGCGAAACACATGATTTAGCTTCAAATCATTGCGAAGTAGAAGGCTTAGCTTCAAATCCATGCGAAACACATGATTTAGCTTGAAATGAATGCGAACTAGAAGGCTTAGCTTCAAATCTATGCGAAACAAATGGTTTAGCTTGAAATACTTGTGATATACATGATTTAGCTTCAACTGCATTCCAAACAAACGAGTTAGCTTCGAATACTTGCGAAACACACGATTTAGCTTCAAATCAATGCGAAGTAGAAGGCTTTGTTTCAAATCCATGCAAATCAAATGGTTTAGCTTCAAATACTTGTGATATACATGATTTAGCTTCAAATAAATGCGAAGCAGAAGGCTTAGCTTGAAGTACATGAGAAACATATGATTTACCTTCAGATAATTGCAATATAAGTGATATAGCTTCAAATGCAGGCGAAATGCGCGAGTTAGCTTCAAATCAATGCGAAGTAGAAGGTTTATCTTCAAATGCATGCGAAACAAATGGTTTAGCTTCAAATACTTGTGATATACATGATTAAGCTTCAAATGCAGGCGAAACAAACGACTTAGCTTCAAATCCATGCGAATCACATGAATTAGATTCAAATCAGTGCGAAGTAAAAGGCTTTCCTTATAATCAATGCGAAACAAATGGTTTAGCTTCAAATACGTGTCTTATACATGGTTTAGCTTCAACTGCATGAGAAACAAACGAGTTATCTTCAAATCCAAGCGAAACACATGATTCAGCTTCAAATCAGTGCGAAGTAGAAAGCTTAGCTTCAATTCCATGCGAAACAAATGGTTTAGCTTCAAATACTTGTAGTATACATTATTTAGCTTCAACTGCATCCGAATCAAACGAGTTTTCTTCAAATCCAAGCGAATCACATGATTAAGCTTCCAATTAATGCGAAGTAGAAGGCGTAGCTTCAAATTCATGCGAAACGAATGATTGACCTTCAAATACTTGCGAATATAAGTGATATAGCTGCAAATGCATGCCAAACAAACAAGTTAGCTTCAAATTCATGCGAAACGCATGATGTAACTTCAAATCAATGCGAAGTAGAAGGCTTATCTTCAAATTCATGCGAAACAAACGAGTTAGTTTCAAATCCATGCGAAACACATGATTTACTTTCAAATTAATGCGAAGTAGAAGGCTTAGCTTCACATCAATGCGAAACAAATGGTTTTTGCTTCAAATACTTGTGATATACATGATTTAGCTCCAAATGCAGGCGATACAAACGAGTTTGCTTCAAATCCATGCGAAACGAAAGGTTTAGCTTCAAATACTTGCGAATATAAGTGATATAGCTTCAAATGCAGGCGAAACAAACGAGTTAAGTTCAAATCCATGCGAAACACATGATTTAACTTCAAATCAATGCGAAGTAGAAGGCTTAGTTTCAAATCCATGCGGATCAAATGGTTTAGCTAAAAATACTTGTGATATACATGATTTAGCTTCAAATGCATGCGAAACAATCATGTCGGCTTCAAATCCAAGTGAAACTCATGATTTATCACCGAATAATGCAGGCGAAACGATCGAGTTGTGAATGGAGTGAAGTATAAAAAGTTATTTATGCGATGCGGTTATTGCGTGGATCGGCGAGATTGTTCGTCGACTATGAAAAATGTTGTCGCAAATGGATCGAGATGAAGCGAGCATTGGAATCTGAATTTGCTAAAACTGCAGATAGGTACAAGATACATACAGAGTTGTCACGTAAAATTAAAAGATCGAACGAGTCGTATCAAGAATACATTTATCAAATGTTGAAGATTGCGAAGCAAGCGGACATGGAAGTATCAACAGTTATTAAGTATATTATTGACGGAGTTCAGGATTTCGAGACAAACAAAACGATATTGTACGGTGCTAGAAATATACGTGAGTTGAAAGAAAAATTCGAAATTTACGAAGACATGAAGGAAAAATCAGGAACGAAAAACAGGTGACCTGAGGAGAAGAAGAAGACGACCGTCCATGGAACCTCATCACAAGGTGAATCACAGCAAGTGGCACAGCAAGAAATACGGCGATGTTTTTTGTGTGGAAACCGATACCATACGGCTGCAAACTGCCCGACGAAAGAAAGAGGACCCAAGTGTGTCTGAAGCGTCGAGAAAGAAGCGAGTTAAAGAGGTGCAGGTTGGAAATTGTAAGTTGACAGCGTTAATAGATTCTGGAAGCGAACTGAATTTGATGCGAGCGGATTATTATGTTAAAATTGGTGCTCCTAGATTGAATAATAAGATTTTGCAATATTGTGGTGTCGGAGCAGAGAGCAACCACACATTAGGGGAATTTTCAACAACTATTGCAATAGATCAGATAACATATCGAATAAATATACACGTTCTACCCAATACCTTGTAGTCCCATAGTTTAATAATCGGTACAGAATTTTTAGATTCCGTAGAACTAAGTACGAAAGGAGGAGAAATTTTTATTAAAAAAATAGATTTGCCGGAAATATTTAATGTCAATGTCGAGGCTATAGTTGACAATGTAGATTTATCACACATTGCGATTCCTGAACATAGAAAACTTATAGAAGATTGTGTTGCAAGTTATAAACCATCTAAAACGAAAGAAGTAGGGATTAAAATGAGCTTGATACTGCAAGACGAGATCCCAGTGTACGAGAGACCGCGAAGATTGTCTCCCGGGGATAAATCTGAAGTTGATAAACAAATAACGTCATGGTTGAAAGATGAAATAATTCGAGAGTCTTGTTCAGATTACGCAAATCGAATTGTACTAGTAAAGAAGAAGGATGGTTCAACTAGAATTTGTGTTGACTACAGATAGCTTAATAAAAATATTGTAAAAGATAGATGTCCCCTACCTTTGATACGGGATCAATTGGATTTATTAGAAGGCGCGAAAGTATTTAGTACGTTGGATCTCAGAAATGGATTTTTTCATGTTCCTATTGATGAGAGTAGCAGAAAATACACCGCCTTCGTGACTCCCACCGGTCATTATGAATTTCTAAAGGTACCGTTTGGGTTATGTAATTCGCCAGCCGTCTTTCAAAAGTTTATAAATGCAGTGTTCAAAGAGATAATTGCAACCGGGGTCGTTTTGACATACATGGACGATTTAATAGTACCTTCTTCTGATTTCTCACGCGGTATCGAGAATCTCAAATTAATATTAAATGTTGCTAGTGAGAATATGCATTATTGATTAATTGGAGCAAGTGTTGTTTTTTGCAGAAAACAGTAGAATATTTAGGTCACATTGTTGGAAACGGTAGCATTCGACCGTCAGAACGAAAGAGTAGTGCTGTTACGAATTTTCCGAGACCTAGATGTGCTAGAGATGTTCAGAGTTTGCTTGGTTTAGCGGGAAATTTCAGAAAGTTTGTGTACCAATACTCCGTTATTGCGAGACCATCGTCGAATTTATTAAGAAAAGATATCAAGTTCAAGTTTGAAGCGAGTGAACAAGAAGCTTTCGATAGGCTAAGATTAGCTCTAAGCGGAAAATCTGTACTAAAGTTGTATTGTGTGGGTGCAGAGACAGAAGTACATACAGACGCATGTAGTATGGGATATGGTATGATATTGTTGCAGCGCGATAGCGAAGCGAGTGGTAAAACTACTCCAGCCAAAGAAAAGTATACAAGCTACGAGCTTGAAGTTTTGGTAATTGTAAAGGCGTTGATGAAATTTCGTGTTTATCTACTCGGCATTTCATTTAAAATTGTGACGGATTGTCAAACGTTTGCGTTAACGATGAGGAAAAAGGACTTATGTGAGCGTGTGGCCAGGTGGGCGCTTCTCTTGGAAGAGTTCGACTACAGCGTGGAGCATAGAACGGGAAGAAATATGGCACATGTTGACGCGCTATGCCGAAACCCACTACCTACAATTATGCTAGTGGGAGAAAACGAACTGGGGATTATCGCAAATTTGAGAAGAGCGCCGGTACAGGACGACAACTTGAGGAAAATTCGAGATAATATTGAGCGGTTCGAAGGCGATGCGTACCCGTTGCGAAATGATATTCTGTATAGAGAGGTTGATGATACGCCGTTGGTAGTTGTGCTGAGGACAACGCACATCCAGATAGTTCGACAGGCGCACGAGCACGGTCATTTCGGTATTTCCAAAACAGAGGCGCTCGTAGAGAGAGATTACTGGTTTAAGGAGATACGGAAAAAGGAAGCAGCACGATATAGAGAGGGAGTGAAAAGGACACAGGCTCTCTGATCCGGGGTTAAAATTCTACCCGAAGTTTCTTGGACCATACCGTGTGACAAGAATACTGCGGAATGACCGCTACGAAGTGCAGAAGGTGGGTAATCATGAAGGGCCGCAGGAAACATCCACTGCAGCCGATTACATGAAGCTATGTGTACCGACGAAGAGGACGATTTTTCCGGTGAAAGTGAAAGTTCGTACAGTGGCGATGAGAACATCTGTGGGCAGATGTCCGGTCAGGACGAACGAGTGTAGTATCGTAATTTAGTGGGTACGTTTAGGATGAGGAGGAGTGTTAGGCTTAGGAGACCGTAGTTTTAAGACTTTGTATTTATGGTAGGCAATAGAAGAGAAACGTTGGCGAAGGCCGGGTCAGATAGGAAAAACCCTTGGCGACGGAGTGCCGGCGGATGCGATTGTCACGTTTTTGGAAAAGGCAGGCGTTGTGTCGAAGGAGCGTGTATGGAGTGGACAGGGTGTGTTCGAGAGTCGTCGAGAGAGGAGCGTTGCGAGTCGTAGAATTAACTGAAGTAGTTGTAATCCTAATTGTAGATACGGTACGCGATATTTCCTGTTTTCATCACGTTTAGTTCTTTCCTAATCAATACATATTCTATATTGTTTAAATATTGAACAAATTTCTACATTTCAATATTTTCTTCTTCTGAGACCGGAAACGGCGTCTGCTTCGCACAGATTCAAGAAAATTCACGCGTTTTCACCGCCGGTATCCCGCATCTGCATCGCAAATGCGGGTCGATAGACACTTTTCCGTGGCCGCGACACGGCGGTCGATGGAACTCCGATGGCGGCGCTAATTAGTTATCGCTCGAAATATTCGAAATAAGGAACGTCGCCGAGAATTCTCTATTTTCATCGGAAATATTGTTGCGCTTTTATTTTATTCGCACGGTAGAATCTGGATTATCCGAAGCTGCAATATCTGATTATTCTAAATACGACTGCATATTCGAGCCTGCACTACGATTTCTTTCTGCACTGAATTAACACTTCTTCGTTTTCATAATTTGTCTGATAATAATCTGTCATTCGTAAACTTTGATCACAGATGAATCAAATTTTGTTTCGATTTGCAAGAAATGAATAGCACAGTGGAGATTCTCTTATCTGAAGGTTTCTGTTTGTAATATTTGCATTTATGACAAAAGCAACTAGGTCGAATACAGCACGTTGTAAATGCAATACAAAAATTCAATAGTATTTATAATAACGTTCTCGTTAATATCAACTGAATGGAACTGTTGAGAATGAAAATAAATTTTTATTTAACTCCTGCTCGCTGCGATCGAGGTGGAGAATTTCTATTTTGCATTAAGATCCGCGGTCTACTCGTAATACAACCGGTGAATTTCCTCTGCGAGCAATCTGTGAGTCTTGACAATAACATTTTCCAGCGTTGCAGAATCTAATTCTAAAGGTCGGTATGCAGGTTGATAGCCATTTCTCCCGGTTTCCGCCGTGAACGCATTACAGTAAAATTTCCCCAATTTTTCATCAGCTTGTGAACAAAAGTGAAGAATTTGGAAGAAGGAGATTCGATTATTCGAGCCTCGTGGCTCGTTTTTGTAACAATAATAATATTTACATAATTATAAAAACGAGGTGCAAGGCTCGAATAATCGTATCTTGCCTTCCCAAATTGTCCATTTTTGTTTACAAGACGAAGGAAAATTAGGGAGAATTTACTGCAATAATCGGACGATCGTCCGCACTTGAATTACGGGAATCAATGAAACGTCATTGGGGCTTTTAATTGGGTGCCATAAAATAGCAAGTACGGGGACAGAATTGCAATATTTTTGTCGGATTTTTATCTGCGATATTTCGGCAAATTAGTCGTTACAATGTCGGGCGTTCTGTTGCGCGTGATGAACGCGGAGACGGATAATGAAACGGGCAACGAACAGTTGCGCAACGTGCACGTTGCGCGATCGTTATCCGCGTTCCTACGAAAATAAAGAAAATTCAGATATGATAGAGCGATTGTTTGAAAAATTTCGCGGGATGTGCGCGTTAATGCTTGTCAGGACTTATGGACACGCGGACGCCGTTGGATCAGCATCGACGTATGCAAATTTATTATATACGGTGTAATTATAAACACGTCCACATAACCATAACTGCACAGAGTATCGACACTTCTCAATGTCGTTTCGACAATGCTGAACTTTCCTGGCACGAATGTTTTACCGATAAATCAGCGATTGCATTGAACGCAATGCATTTCGTGCTGCTTGCATTTTGATAATTTATAGCATTGCTATCTACAGTGTTTACACTAGAAGTCAACTTCTACATAAGTCTCACTTCACTGCATAATTAAATCGCTGTATCTTCTTTACTAGATATCAGTTGTTATTAAATATATTAAGGTTTTAATTTCTGTCAAAAATATATAAGTTAAAATTTCAAATTGAACTTCTATTAAAAATTTATTATAATTTAAAATCTCTAATTATATTACCATTGTAAATGTACCAAGATATTAAATTTCTATTAAATTCTATTACAATTTAAATCTATATTAAAAATTCTTTATAATTAAATTTTATATTCGTAATTTATTATAATTCGTATCACCCCTATTTAAAATTAATTATTCTGAATCTGTGTTAAGAAACTAATGAAGCTTAATTTGCGAATTTGATGTGTCTGTGATAAGTACACCGATTGTGTTATTTTACGTTGCCACGCTCGGTTACTACTGGAAGCAAGCGACCACAAATGCATTTGTCGCTCAACGCACTCCTCTTTTTTTCAATTTCGAACCGCCCGTTGTAACATGTGACAACTCGTTTAGATGTTATGAGGATGCTTCCCGTTGTCCCACAGCAATTAAAGTATCGTGAATTTCCTTGCAATACGAGGATCGAAATTTACGGGCTTGTTTTTCCCGAACTGGGAGCACTATACCTGCGAATCGCCCTAACGTATTTACTGTGTATATGAGACTATGCATCATGTGTCTAGGCGTTGCCGGCCCGAGAATAACGCTCGCAGTTTCCCATTGATGTTTTCATGTTCGCACTTTATTTTCTTCTTTTCCATTGTGTGCTTAGCAGCGTCGGAGAACTGCATGTTGACGATTTCCCGAACTCACGGCAGATTTTTCATACCCACTAAATCACGTATACTGCTTCCGGTGCGGTCTTTTTGCATTTCACCGGTCACACAACTCCGTTCGAAATGTTACCCGGCGGATCTGACTTTTGTGAGTTTGTAGCTCGCGGTGCAGCATTATTATGATGCGGTTTTCAAGCAACTGTCACTCAAACACTAACAGCATTATCGAGACCTAAAAATTCGAGAATATAATTTGGACATTCTAGAACATTGTTTTCTTCGTTAAAATTTGATATCCGATATCCAAGTATATTAAATTAATTATTAATTTCTTTCGTTAATATTTACCATTTCGATGGAATATTTCCTACCCTTGATTTATAATTATTGAACAGCGAATATTTGTGCATATTTTCATTATAATTATTTCATGAAAATCGGAAGAAGAAAATTTTCTTTGGGAAAACAGAGAGCACAGAATAATAGAACAGTGCATATTCGTTAATATGCCCGGATTGCGTCATAAATACATAAAGATTCGCCGGCTACCAATTAAATCTCACAGATACAACATAATTATATTTGAGCTTGATATATCTGTTGAGCCGTTGAAGATCGCCGAAAACGTCTGACGACAGCGATGAGTCCGTGCACCTCGAACCAATATTTGCTCCCTTTTACTGGTTTCGCCAGGTATCTTTGCCGAAATATTGGAAGTCGGGACGTGAGATCCAGGCCACCGATACAGACGGTCTAGGTTTATTCGCGGATGTATTCCTACATTCGTATGCCGAATGCTGCATAAGTCTAGCGGTTGAAATTCCCGTGGGATGCCTTTTGGCTATTTTACCGATTTCCTAAAAATCGTGCAAGAATACAGTTTTCGCCGGGTGTAAGTAGACACCGGGCATGAGCATCGGCTGGTTGTCGTTCCAGTATGCAGAAATTGCAATTCGTTTGTGCGAAATCTAAAGCCGGATACCATCAATTTATTCATTTAGAACTGAAGTTTTTTGCGCATTTTTGTCACGTACCGTCGGCGTTGGCATTTTCAGATGATTGATAGGACATCAAGAAACAGTGTAGAAAATGATTGAAAACATTATATTTAGTTTTCATCCAATTTCCTACCCTGAGATATTTTTTATTTTGCACGTGATTTGATTTTGCACCTCTTTCCAGGAGTCTGACATATGGGGTTTGGTTACTTTAAAGTGCTGCAACTTCGCGAGAAAAAAATTAGAGATGAAAGATCAAACTTTACTCTACTCTAAACGGCATCCCCGGAAAAAATTTGACAAAGTCCGTGCACTTCGTCAAACTTGGCAATTTTCAATATGATAAACAGGGATTCAGATTTAAATAGTTACAGTGGCGAGAGTGCGTAGAATATAAAATTGAGAAATATCGTCTTAAACTAGAGGTTTCAAGCTTTAATTTGAAATAAAAATCAATGATTTTTCGCGAAGTTATCGTCAGTCAAAGTTGACCAATTCTCATCCGATATGTGCCTATGCTGTAATCTTTCGGAGCAGTTTATTACCATAAATCTCAGTTATTAGTATCAAATTCTACGAGCCAAAATTTTTGCAATTAGCACAAGTACATAAATACTAATTTCAGAACCTAATATTTCAAGATTGCCCGCCATTATACATACATTATCGCATTTTGTTTCGTGTTTATTTCATCGGGACTTCGGAATCGGTTCTCCCAGCCAACGATTGAATATCGAGTCGGGCAATCGTGGTATCCTTTAAATTTAAATTTGACGCTTAAGATGGGGATCGGAGGTAATAGAGATGGAGTTCGGGTGAAGTATGCGTTATGGAGGGCGGGGGAAGGGAGAAGTACGAGTAGGAAAACTGGCTGATTCATAATCGGGAATGGACTGCGGAACAGCTAATTCCGAAAAGTAGTTGCTCTCGTCGCGGCGGGAGCAATAAAGCTGTTGCGCGCAACTATTCCTCAGTTCTGCTTTACACAGTTGCCTATGCGATAACACGACCACGATAAATAAATGCTGGAATGATCGTTTCTGGGCTTTCGAATTCAGATATAATCGCGGTCTATAAATTCTCTAAGTCGCCGCTTCGTTCCGCAGGATCCTTGCCAGAGGAAAAGGAACGCAACAGAAACTAGAGACTCTGTTCGGGACGTTATTTTCGATTATTTGTGGCCGAACCGTGCTTAAATAAGCAAACGGAAAGCGGTCGTACTTGAAAAGCGAGCTTCGGAATTATTCAAGGAAATCTCTTCAACGAACAATCGTTAAATTAATACACGGACTGTAGATTTTATGTGAAACGAGTCTGCGAGAACGTTTAAGGAATTTAATCATTAACTTAACCCTTAATTTAATCCTTAATCTTGAGTTTTTTCAAAAATGATTTTTACACTGGGGTCATGATAGACCCGACGGAAAAACTGTAAAAACGCTTTATTGATATTATATTCTTAGCTAATGAAATCATGTGAATTTAATTAAACTTTTACTACAATGAGAAATAAAAATACAATGACGGGATTATTCATCACTTCGATATTTCAGATAGAAAGTACTATTGAACTATTTTCAACTTGTTAGTATTATTAAGAAATTAAGTGAATATCTATTTAGCTCCTGTATTATGTAATTAGTGCAGTCAATTTTTATCTGCATAAAATCTGCATAAAAATCTGCAGTCTAGTAATATATTATCTTATTTGCATACATGTTATTTGACAAAATTATTTGCTATTTTATGTTAATATATAACTAGTCTTTCTCTAGATTATTTCATTATTGGAGAGAGAGAGAGAGAGAGAGAGAGAGAGAGAGAGAGAGAAAGTAAGAAAGAAAGAAAGTGAAAGAGAGAGAAAGAGAAAGAAATCCATTTGAAATAACGTTCCATTTAATAAAATAGATATCATCGAAGCTATTGATATCGATTTCTCGCAGCAGAGGTTCGAGATACTGTTTCTCGTCTGAGGTACTGTCTATTTAGCTGGTTCCGTGTGGTTTTACAGGAATCCCTTAGGAGCGAGCCAGGTTCATGTCAGGCAAACTTGGAGCTAAGTTCGCGGAACTCGATCCCGCCAACGAATATTCATTAGGACCGTATTAATTATGGTCAGCAAAGTGTTTAACTAATTAGCGCTTGTTCGGATGCGGAACTGGGAAGATGAAATTGTACCGCCACCGTCGATATCAATTATCCTGCTGGAGACAGAATTCTTGATAAGATTATCGACACGTAACCGGTTTCATGTAACGCGCGGCGCGAAGATGTATCCGAAATTGAGGTGTTCGGAGAGCCTGCGTTGTTCAAGGGAAACTACGTTACACTCTGAAATGTCTTTATTCCACGTGGAATATCATTGGATCTATCGTCTGCAAAGAGATGAGCAAACGGATTGCTGGATGCCGATGATTATTAACGGTGGAAGGTTTACGGGTGATTTTAATACGGAAGCATAATGAACGGTGGCAGTTTTTTTCTCGTTGCAGCGAATGACGAAAGTAGTATAGAAAGTAAATTAATTCAACATCTGTCTGCATATTGGATCATTTTTTATTGCGTCAGTAGAAATCGACTTGCAAACAAAGGATGAAGAATATGTTAAAAAAAATATGACTGAACTAATTACACTGCGAATTTTCTGCATTCGTGAATTACATTTTCAAACTAATATTAATTTTTATATCAATATAGCAATAGCATCAATATAGGCATTAATTATATTAATATTAATATATGCTATATTGATATAAAAATTAATATTAGTTTGAGTAGTAGTATATTACTAGTATATTAATATAAATATATTATATACTATATATAAATTTACTCATATATTAATATGTACTAGTTAATATATAAAAATCTTACTTTATACGTTAAATAGTTATCTAACTTAAATAGTTAACTAGGAATAGTTAATTAAGTCGGTAAGTGAGCTGTGAATTTTACTCGAACACAAAAGTGCATTATCAAAGGACAAACGCTTTGGTTTGGAAACAGCGAGGCAACTAGATGTATTCAACCCCTATACAGAAGTTTCGGGAAGTTTAAATACTTTATAACAGGGCTATCGATTAATTCTCTTTCAAATCCATGTTTCATTTCACCGTATTTCGAGAGACACGACCTTTTAAGAGTAACCAATCCTTTTCAACGGATTGTGTCGAGAGCAATGAAAACTGGAGTGCTTGATCTGTAGTGTGGTTCCAAAGAGGTCAATTGAATGACCTCTTGATGACAGTCGCAGGAATGATACCGTAGGATATCAACTGCGGAGAAGTGGCAAGCTTCATCAATATACATATTTGAGGATTCGTAGGAGACTCTTTCACTGCGTTAGAAACGCCGAGCATTGCCCGGGAAAAGCTAGGAATTCATCGGTATCATTTCGCTTACTCTCGACTATTCTCACGTCGTATCATTTGTGCCATAAATAACCGGAAAAATAATAACTGTATAATATATAATTAATAAATAATAAATACAATTAATAATAATAATATAATTAGTAATAAATAATATATCGAATTAACTGTATATCAATAATAAAACACATTACATTTTCTAATTGCAAAATAAACAAAATAAAACTGTATAAAAATTGAATACATCTCATTCGACAAATATAAATTTAATTGTGCCCGAAAACGAACCAAAGGCACAGCAAGTGGTCACCCACCGCACAGTAACCGGTTCCGCTAGCCTCCGAATATTTAAAATAGCGTTCACGTTCGCAAACCGATGCGTGAAATATCCGATGGTCAATCACCGTAATCCAATTAAAGCCCGCAACTTCATCAGCCGGCATTTTAAGCGTCATAACTACCTCCGTTAATAAAGAAGAATTGACGTAACTCGCGGACGATGGGTAAGACCTTTTCGTGTACGGATGATACGTTGGCCGTAATCTATCCCGTTGAAACGGGTCTGTTCCAAAGCGTCGACGAGCTCAAAGGTAGCCGCGCTCTCGGATCGGTCACGTAATTAAAATGGCACATAGACCGAGGCCGGACGAGAAAAGCCAGCGAAAGTAGGCTGGCCGCAGCAGTCCGATAACGATATTCGCATCCGGTTCCGTTCTACCCTCAAAGCAAGTAGGTTGCACCTGGCAGCGACCATCGACGCGAACGAGCTGGAAGCGGTTCCGCAATGCTTCTCGCGGCGACCTATCGCGATCATAAGCTGACTCCCTCGGTTGTCGCTACACGTGGAATCAAGTAGGCGCATACACTGTCGTTCATACCTATTTGGATCCTTTTTATAAGCTTCGCTATTTTTGCCAGTGTTATTTGAATTTATTATACAAAAACTGTCGGTTAGAATGTAATGATTTACATAGACTTAGGATTAGCACAGGGTAATTCACAGCAACCCGAAAATTGGCATTTTCAGGAGAAATTACTGTAGTTATGACGACTGTTTAGCGGTTTTA
This sequence comes from Megalopta genalis, assembly GCF_051020955.1. Taxonomy (NCBI): domain Eukaryota; kingdom Metazoa; phylum Arthropoda; class Insecta; order Hymenoptera; family Halictidae; genus Megalopta; species Megalopta genalis. The sequence continues at coordinate 794,208 of NW_027476135.1, forward strand.
GCATACTAACCTTGACAATTCAATGTTAATTAGTTTATCACTGCTAGATTACTGTAGGATTAGCCCAGGGAAATTCACAGCAACCCGAAATTTGGCATTTTCAGGAGAAATTACTGTAGTTATGATGACTCTCTTCAGCGGTCTTACCATAATAACCTTGTCAATTCGATGTTATTTAGTTCATCACTGCTAGATTACTGCTAAACGAAATTTGCAACCTCGAAACTCGAGTTTCCAGCACCAAAAACAGATTTCCGCTTCGCAATGCGACGTTTCGCGACTCGCGGCTCGTGCTGGTTATAATAAGTTCAGGGGCGTAAATTATGTCAAGTTGCGGGATCTCGGCAATCAGCCACAAAGCGTATTACAGGCGCGTTTATCTTCCGGATAAACTCGCGGATGTCAAGCGGGATCGGCGACGGTAAATATTGTACGGCCGCGTTTTCGGTGGAGCGCGCAACGTCTAATTGCGAGCGCGAATGTTGGATAATGCCGCGGATCCGGCCTTTTTGTTTCGCATCGGCTCGTTCCCGCTTCAATTCACCTTCATCCGCATCGATGCGCCCGACACCGGGATTTACAGTTAAACTAGCGAGCAGCCCGTTGTCTATGGGGGAGAGAAAAATGGAAAGCCCCGTCCCCTCTCGCTGTCAACCCTTGGGCATCGTTGAATTTTGCTTTTATTTTTCACGCTCCCGTACGATTTCGGCCAAAGGTGAACTTATCCGTTAATACCTGCGGAATAATGCGTCGAGTTCGTGCGAAAATGATTGCGGTTTACGAACGGTTTTTATCGACTTCTGTTGGTTTTTGCCGGTTTTTATCGGGCTCCGTTTGTTTTCGCCTTTTTTTAGCGATTCGAACTCCTAGCGGTTATTTTGAAGCGACGTTTTATCTGATTACCTTCGTAGCACGTTGATTTAAAGCGCGAAAAGTTCTAGCCAGTAGCAGCGTTTTGCTTTTCGATTCGACTGTCGGTATTAGATTGTCCTTGTAATTCTAGCGAAAATGGTGGAAGAGTTTATTTTTGCACGAGTTTGTTACATCGGTTTGGATTGGGGTGAAAAGCTGCAGAAACTGCTGGAAGTAATAACAAAGCGTTTGTTCGGTAAAAAAATCAAAGACATTTTTGTATTATTCGTCTAACAAATGATGCTGTTGTAAATGTTGTGTCATACTTAAACGAAACCAAATTGTTTAGCGAAATTATATAGTAATTTGAGAAGCCTTAATGAAGAAAATAATGTAAAAATGTAATGCGAGACTATTGTATATATTGCGTTATATGTAACCCTACACATATTATCCAATAAATTATCGCTAATTGATATTAAGCAGATGCGACATTAAATTAAAAAACAATGATTCCGTTGATAGCAAATACGTGTCTCTACTTCGAACAATATCAACTTTTTATTCTGATAATTTTCGGAATGTACGGTGTTAGAATTGTAAAGTGTTTTGCCTATTAGTGTTCGTTTAAATAAACCATCAATGCTTCGAATCTGTTAATTGTCTAGGAACCGTTTTTATTCAACGCTGATTTGATTTCCATCGTGGAAAGCATTGGCACCGTAGTTGGTTTAAAAATGTCTCTGATCATTCTTTTCCCCAATTCGCGTGGCCATTGCGATATGTGCGCGTGTCGGAGAAAAAACGGTGAGAGCTAAATTTGCGAGAGAAGTTCAGTTGTTCGAGGAGCTCGGGAGAAAATATGCTGGTCGTAGTCGCGATAAGTCTGAGACTCGAAATACAATGAATCAGCGGTCGACGCGTCCGAGGCAGTCTTCGGGGAAGTTTTGAAATGCAGGTACTCGTTATTAGGGAATGTTTTCGAAGAGAAGTACATCGATGGAAGTTTAAGTTAAAGCGGTACAGCGATTACATGTACCGCCGTAAACAATGTCAAGAATTGAGTCCCGAGATTGTCCGAACGTTGAAGAAACATCCGTAAAAGTTTCTAGCGCTCTGGCGAAACAATTTTATCGAAAGTAGATCATCATCATCGTTAGTAGATCCATTTATATTCTTCTGTCATTATTGCTAGACTGTCGATTTTGTGCATCTACATAATAATAATAATAGTAATGAGTAACCGCAATTTGAAACTGTAAAATAATTGAAAGCATTTAACAGTATCGTAATACAATCGATTTACTAAAACAATCAAACGGAAAGGAATTGCTAAGTAATTACAATTTGTTGCGACAAATGCGGAAAGTTTTTATCGTGCATAACAATCCCCAGCAAAATTATTGTACATTATATATCTTTCCCACTTATCAAATAGATTCGATTTGATATGACGAGTGCCTCTTTTTGCCACAGATATAAATTAATAATATATCAAGTTTTAATATGAATGACCAAGGAAAGTTATTATGCATTGAAGTTCTCGGCAACGTCAGAGAAAGTAGTTCAGAGACAAAACGCCTGTACCAGAAAAAAGCTGTTCACAGCAAAGAAAAGCTGCACAAATAACCTCCGATAATTGCCAGCGGAAAGAACTTGTAAAATATTCATTCGACACTTCTCGGCCATTATTATCGTTCGGTTTATTCCTCTGTTAGGCCTGTAATTTTACCGGGCCCGGTTGACCCCGGGGATCATACTATTAAAACCATTTATCTGCTCTCCTCGAAAAGTTCTCCGGGGATGAGTATTGTACTTTCCCAAAGTTATCTGGAGTTTCCAGCGGGGTCTTTCGACGGTCTCCTTTCTTTCATCTCGGTCGCATTTTTCAACGACTCTTATCAGTATTAAGTCGCGTTACTAATATCCCACGGTTCCTAGCTGTTATTCTTATGCAGTTACCGTTCGTATCTTCTTCACGAGTAAAATACTCCGTTTACGTGAGGACTCGCGACACCGTTGATTTATGGCGTTATCTTTTGCCAAGGAATTTTCAACACGGGTCGTGCGTTAAATCCGTAAGAATCCTCGGCCTGGGTATTTAATATTGATGTAATTTCTCTTTGCAAGTTGGTCTTGCGAAGTCTAGAGTCAGATTACAACTCTCGGTTTCGGCTAGTATTCTAAAAACTCGGTTAAGTTACATTCGGCTGTAGCGTTGTATAATTTAGTAAAATGGCAATTCTAATATACTGGCGGTAATGGAATTGTAGTTAAATCTTAATTTTAATGATTAAATTATTCGTTGAAGTATATTTTGACTTCTAAATTCTTCTACAAACTGTCTCAAAATTAGGCGGTGGCGGTCTGTGGCCACCCAGGGTTGAGAGGCGACCCCCGAACTAGTCCTCGCGAAGGTTGTTGCTACTACCGAGTCGATGGGTGCGTCGACGATGAAGGCATTTTAGACCGTCAGTGCGTCGTACATGTAGTACTTCGCATAATGGCGAGGCCCGAGATTAAGCATGCGGGCTGTGGCGTGTTCGTGTACAGCATTGAATATGCTGTACTACTCCCTAGCGGGGGACTGTTGTCACTTGTGGCTGCAGTCCCCCGCGTTACGTTATGCGGTTTTTCTGGTCTAATTGGAATGCCGCATTTTCGTTGTCTGAACACGCCACGAAGCAACACGCCGTCGGATTGAATGTTGCTGCTGAGTCGATAGGTGCATCGGCGATGAAGGCACTTGAGACCGTCAGTGCGTTGTACATGTAGTGCTTCGCATAATGACGAGGCCCGTGGTTAAGCAAGCGGGCTGTGGCGTGTTCTTGTGCAGTATTGAACATGCTGTACTACTCCCATCCGGGGGACTGTTGTCACTTGTGGCTTCAGTCCCCCGCGTTACGTTATGCGGTTTTTCTGGTCTGACTAGAATGCCGAATTTTCGTTATCTGAACACGCCACAAAGCAACACGCCGACGGAGTGAATGCTGCCGAGTTGACGGATGCATCAGATGCATCGGCGATGAGGGTATTTGAGACCGCCAGTGCGTTGTACATGTAGTACTTCGCATAATGGCGAGGCCCCTGAACTAAGCATACGGGCTGTGGCGTGTTCATGTACAGCATTGAATATGCTGTACTACTCCCTACCGGGGGACTGTTGTCACTTGTGGCTGCAGTCCCCCGCGTCACGTTATGCGGTTTTTCTGGTCTGACCGGAATGCCGCATTTTCGTTGTCTGAACGCGCCACGTAGCAACATGCCGCTGGATCTAGAAATCGGGATGCAACCAATCACCTGGGCAACCCAGGCCGCAAGGGGCAAACGTGCCCTAGCCACACTTGAACCTCCACGAGGCTCGACGAGTGAGCTGCGGTATTCAGCTCGGGAACCGACCTGCTGAGCCGGTAGAGCATAGAAAGGGCTCGGCACCACCAGTTGTCTGCTGACGAGAGTCCGCGTCCTCGTAGTAACTGGTAGCTCCTGCATGGCTTGGCATGTGGGAGCGCGCTTATTGAGCGTATCTCAATTCCGCGCCCATGGGGGCCGTGTGGATAAGCCTTTGGGCAGGTGCTGCACGTTAAATCACTCGAGACTTCTGTCTCAAAATTATTGTACAAGCGGGAAATAAGGGGTTCGCGTCATTTGAAACAACTTCTTCCTTAGCGAAAATTCAATCCACGGCTTGGTTTATGAGTTATTATCAAAAAACACTGACCAATCGGAGAGCGAGTGTGACCGCCGATCCGCCCTTGCGCAGCGGCAGTGGTCGTGAGAGTGGGGCGTAAGCCGTACGCGATCTCTCATTGGCCAGCGTTTTTCGTTAATAACTCGTAAACGAAGTCGCAGATTGCATTTTCGTTAAGGAAAAAGTTGCTTCAAATGACCCCCGGAATCCCTCATTTCTCGATTGTGCAATAATTTTGACATAACCTTGTACATGATCGTATGCAGAAAGTTCCTTCATTTAAACGCGGCGTTGAAAAGATTAGCAGAGTGATTATATGAATAGAAATAGAAACGTGATAGACAGAAATAAAGTAGAAATAAAGTAGAAATAAAATGAGAAAATGCTATTGTAACTAAGACAATTTACAGGTTCCCTCGCGTTTGAAAAGTGTGCGCATGCCATAAAGGCATAAAGATCCGCGGTCCAGTTGTAAGATGAAATATGAGCTCGTTTATATTGGCTCCGATTACGGTTTCTGTAGATGCCAATTATTACATCGGGACTCTATATCGATTCCATATCGGATTAAACATTCTATCTTCCAGTTCGGTTCTTTCCGCGTGAAACGAACTGTAACGAAGGAAATTAGCTTTCGCGTGCTAGTTTCATTTAACGCATTAATTTATAAACAGAAGGGGGAGCGCAGCTTAAAATTATTGAGTCGGAGCAATTTCGATTCGAAAGAGAATTATAATCCACAAAGGTGGGAACGGTTATTTTCTGGATTCCGGTTCATTTTGTTCCCGCATCGTTCAGAACGGAATTCAAACGTGATTGGCAATACAGTAATTACTCATTGGAGTTACAATAAAATTACAAGAGACGATAAGCGATGATAATTAACAAAGTTAATCGTTGAACAGAACCGGCGACGCATTATCGCTGCGACGAACAAAAATATTCTACGGTCGACCGCCAGAACCGTTGCAAAATTGATAAATATAATGTTGCATTTACATCAAAATGTAAATGGAGAGACAGGTCAAAATATTTTGCACGCGTCGTCGTAAACATGTCACCAGGGTTCTTTCTATCTTTCACGTCGAATCGAAAATAGCAATGATTTTTGCAAAATGCGTAAAGAGCGAAACAATATATTAAGAGCATATACCGTAAATGAGCATATAACGTAATGTTGTTCTACTTGTTGCAACGTATTTATAATGACGAAACAATTTCGTGGTTAAACATTTGTATATTTTATTAAATTGAATCAAAAATATTATAAAATATTAAATTCAGTTCTATGGAAAAATGCAGCTACTTATTTCTTGAAAGCGATATTATTCTTTAATTTTCATTTGATTCCAGCGATCGTCGTTATTCGATCATTTCGCGACAATTAAATATTCGCGCGAGTCGAATTATTTTCCCATTAACGTTCCCGAAGCAAGTATGTCATTCCCGTATACACCGTGCCTCGGGAAGCCCGGATTGCTTTAACGTGCCATTTCTTTACGTGAAGTTATTACGAAAAAACTGAGTGTGCCTTTTTGAAGCACTATAAATCTCTGTCCGTGTGAGCAGAACAGTAAAACGGCCCTCTATCAACGATTAATTGCAATAATGGCGTGTCGAGTGTAAGAGATTTTGCCGGAATCTGTGCTGTACCTGCGAGAAGATTAAATGACAATCCCCGGTTGATTAGGTCCAAAATATTGCAACGAAGTTTACATTTTGTCACAATTATGCCTTATCAATGAACAGTCGAGCCGACTCTCATCGCTACTCCGAGAAGAAATATTTCCAGTATTCCGATAAATCCTGGCCCGCGAAGGTTTACCAACCATTAATAACGGTACTAATCACTGCTCCCGCAGACTCTATCGCGTTGCCGAAAAGTGAAGGATGGTGTAGCCCCTGTAAGCTCGGCAAATGGAGGCACGTACTACACAATCGTGTTTACTATCTAGGTTGGATCACGATTTCGCGCATGAATCGCAGCATCTGGCGCATTTTAAATGCGGATCACTAATCTAGCTGGGCATGCGAATTCATGGTAATTAATTTTCGATTATACAAACATAGCCGGCATACGGGCCGGCGCAATGGCAGGCTTACATCCCGCGCGAGTCTCTGCCCTCGGAGGAATCATCGGACCGCGCATATTTGTGAATATTCAGCCGGCGCGATGCGCGCGGTCAATCGATAATAGGAAACAGGCACGAGAACGGCTTTCCGTGTGGATATCAATCCGTCGCGGCCACGCAAATATTTATCAGAATTGCCTAGTAAAATAAATTCCGGCGCCGGACCGTGCACACATGCGTCACCGACTACCGAACCGCCATAAATCCGTAGCTCTCATCGTCCAAGTATCAACCATTCACGGTGTTCGGGTTAACGACACGGCGAAAGAATCGTTCGGACGGCAAACCGTCGGCTGAAATATTCTATGGATCGTGCCGTGTACGCTCGTTTTTATAATCGGCTTCGAATACTCGATGTAGCGTCTTCGTTTGCAGTAGCAACGGACCACGTTTCTTTTTATTGGGTCTTCCGGAAAGTTCTGTCCGATAGTGTCACTTCAAGTTTCAATCCATATGCTCATGTTGATTTGAGACATATATGACTATCTCTCATTATCATTGCATTTACACACATGTACTCTCCTAAATAAACTGAAACAAAGATGTCTCATGTCATTATTAAGCGAGACGCGATCGTGAAAACATGGCTACCGATGATACTGCCAGACCACATGCTGCTTTGGCGACTCGTTAGAAAATCGCAGAGCTAGGCAAATTCTGTCACATCTATCATACTCCCCAGACCTAGCACCCTCTGATTGTCACTTGTTTCTCTCTTTGCAAAACTTTGTACAGGAAAAAAATTCAAAAATGTAGCTGATGTCAACCAAGCACTAGTTGAGTTCTTCGCCTCTAAAAATAAATCATTTTTCAAAACTGGCATTTACAAGTTGCCATCGCGCTGGCAAGAAGTCATAAGTAACGATGGAAAGTATATTCTACAACTTTCCGGTAGACCTAATAATCATTTCGCGCGAACTTGTTAGACGTTTTACGACCGTTTCGAATTCAGATCGATAGTTTCACGATATTTTTGTGACTGAGAACGATAATAGGATAGTTTAAAAAGATTCGCGCGTTATTTGTACCTAAGTAAAGTTATCGACGAAGATACTTTGTTGTAAGACGTGTTTTCTGAGAGATACTTATTTCGCATAAAAATCTGCAAACATTGTATGCGTGCGAGAAGCGTTCTCCTACATTTTTTTTCTCCTCAGACACATCTAAATCGTACATCATGTATAAACACATTGTGTAACGCGAAACACAGCGTAAATCGCCTGTCCGCCGGAATGCATGCCGGTTACACGTCCCCGTAAAAATACGAGATATACGGAAAGATACAAATTGCGCTGCCCTGTTTCTCGGTGGATTAATCGCAAAGAGTCGGCGTAATGCGCGGATATGACTCGTGTAGCCGTTACAGCTGCACGGCACGTAGTTTCCGAGTAAATCGAGTTTTAATGTTCGAACATGAGCTTTTTTGTTTTTTCTTTTGTCATTCCAAGCAATAGCAAAATCATTTAAATAAAATTCGAGTCGATTGGTCCAGTTCTAAAAAAGTTATTGTGTTTTAAAAGTTGTACGAACGTTAATGGCGATACAGTGACTGCCGTTAATGTTTGGAGAACTCTTCCGAAAGTTCTGATTGTTCTGATTGTCGCGAATGTTCTACACCAGACGTCTTTAAGACGTCTTAAAGACGTCTCTGTGCTTTTCTGGGCTGGAGTCCACTTGTACACCATTTTTCATGGACACTCTGTATGTACGTATGAAATGCGGATAAGTGAACTTTCATTTTGTCGGTGTAGAGATCTGCTATAGTTGTTCTTTACTCGCATTGGCTGCAGAGATCGTCAAATATGATGCCAAGTTATTCTTAGTTACGTCATATTAGAACTAATTAGAAAAAAAAATTGTTACTATAGAAGCAGCTGGTCAAAATACAACTATACAAGATACAATTTATTATTAATAGTCCTATGATAAACCTAAAAAAATATTGCTACTATTAAAGAAACTGGTCAAGATACATCAAAAAATTAAAAGTTATATACACTTACTTAACTAAATAATAATAATAATATTTATTTGCTGAAAGGAGCAAATGTCAGGTTAAACAATTTATTAATACAAAAAACACTACAATATAATAGACCTGCCACGCATTCGAGCACACGTCGAATTTGTCAAAGCTGGCCGAGCTTGTACATGAGGTGCGACCATTCTCACCTGAGTAGGAAATGGAACTGCTCTATGTACCGTCGCCCTCGGTTCTTTAACAGCAGCCGCAGCAAAACGTTCTCTCTTTCTCTGCACTATGCGCTGCTTGTAGTGTCTCGCGGTTCGTCTGAGTATAGGATCATCCTTACAGACATTCAACCACTTACCTGACACTCGAGCAGCGCAAAGCAGAGATCGAGGATCCAACGTGCGTACGATCAACTACGACACCTCCGGCGGAAGTTCGGAAATAAAATCCACCTTGGTAGGGTCGAGCCATCCGACCACATTAAGGAATTTCCTGAAGTACTCCATGTTGCTGATGCAGATACAAGGCGTATATATAGGTACATATATATCCCTGGTCACGCTTCACGCTTCGCGTGGTGGACTGGACATACACTTTCCACATAATTCTATCGAATTGTACTTAATTTAGGAGAAACTTGCATTCAGGCATACTGTGAAATGAGAATGCAATTTTTGCAGGGTTACTGTTACTATTGGTAAAAAGTATTCTATTCGATAGAACGGACGTCTGGCTTTATAATTACTATAATTATACAGTGTTTAATAGCTTATTATATTATTATAATATAGTATATTATATATATATATATATAAGTATAATATATTATATTACAGTATATTATTATAATAATTATAAAGATATATATTAAATTTTATACTAACTTTGTTTGTACATATATACAATATTATTATAATTATTATAATAATATACTGTTTAATAACTATATATATAAAGACAATATTAATATGAAATTATATATATTTTTATAAGATACGGAATAAAGAAATTATGTGATATAGTTTCTGACGTATAAACAAAAGAGCATCGAATATTTTGTACCGTTTGCTTTATTCTTGAATCATTTTTCCATTCATTTTTTATTCGCGTCGATCAACGTTAGAAACTTTCACAGTGACAGTAATTATTTCTATGTTAAAATTAAAAATAATCTTCGTTTTCAACGAAGACTGTAATAATTTACTTCAACAATCGCGTTTAAGCATTCTGCTGAAATATTTTCCCCGAAGAGAGGTACAACATTCTGATGCATTTTCTACGTATTACTACTAAGGAGCTTATGATATCCTAAATCCGTTTTGGCAGATTTCGAGGAATTGTCGGAAGCACTGCCTTGGCTTCGTACCTCATATGTAGCGCAACTTATCGCACCTGCGCGGAGCTCAGCAGTTTCCACTGCGCCCCGACCACATAGAACTTGACCGAAGGTGAAACTCAGCTCCGTAAGTTGTGTTCTACGATTGTGGCTTCGAAGCTCTCAATATCACGAGTGCATGCGAGCTGGGACCGTGATACGTAGCTATACAAAGTCCTTATTATTTCCGGGCGTATAATTGTAGAAATGATTTCGACAGTTCCATGTCAAACATGTGGGGATATATAGAACTGACACGGAATTATTTCGTCAAGCTTGAAAAGCCGATTTTAGTTAGAATGATCGTCAATGTAAAATAAATGCATCGTGGCGTATGAAGCTTTTGCATTTTATGCAAAACTTCTGTAACAGAAATATTAAAAATAATACGAATACTTGTTCGCTGCAAGCTCGACAAATTAAAATTTTCAGTAACATTATTTTATAAAGGGTAAAATTGGTATTTTTGAACGCGTGTCCTGATTTTGTACAATATGCTACAATAAGCTTGAAATATTCTTCCTTTTAGACAATAAATTGGAGATGATAGAAAAAGTTGTCTCGAGCAAATCAAAATAAAACTGGTGAAAAGTTCTCTTTGCTCCACGTTACGGAACAGCAAAATCTGTGTTTTTACTACAATTGAACTGATTTTTACCCATTAAAATTCACATAAACGTGCATAACAAAAATTGATTCATTATCTTTCTGTAGCAATTCATAGATTAATTCATAATATCTTTGTAATATTGTCGCACGTTGACCAGAAAGCATTTTATAGTTGACGTAAGAAATTTCGCCTTTCTTTTACCATTTTTGTACAAAAATTCACGAAAGTTTCCATAAAGATTCGCAGTCTACTTATTGGAACTAAATAATAAGCTTGCTACCGCAAGCTTGTCAAAATAGGATATTCTATTGTACGCCATTCTAATATATCTGCCGCGTCTTATTGCAACAGTCTTCACCCCATTCCTATTGTCAGCGTGGTTTGAAAAACCTCGCGGAATTCGTCGAAATACCACCTCGGCTTTGATCCAAGCGTGAGCCGCAATTCTTTGCACTACCGCGGGATTAGGTAGATTCCTTCGAACCGTCACTCTCAGCTCCTCAATACCTTCACCAAGGAAACGTTCTTTCATTTTTCTCTCCGCGCGTTCTTTGTAACGCATTGCAGTTCGTCCCAGGTTCGGATCTGACCTACAGACATTCAACTATTCCTGCGATACTTGAGCTGCGCCGAGAAGAGGTTCAGGATCCAAATTGCGCAGAATCAGCTGTGATACTACTGCAGGGAGTTCGGAAATGAAATCTACTATTTGCGAGCTGCTGCAGTCCAATCACGCGAAGGAAAGGTCCAGAGGCATTCCATGTTGTCGCTGTTTATTCAGGATTTCGAATGATTTGTTTTGTTAAAATCTCGAGAATTTTATACGGTCATTTTGAAACAGCCATTTTCCTTGGCACATCTGTATGTGAAAACTGAGCAATTACTAGCCTAGCAACGAATTTAAATCAGCAGACAAATTAAAAGTATTTATGAATGTCAATGTATTATAGTTTTAGCTTATTAGATTTTTCAACACTAAACCTACCGAGCACTAAAAGCGACGAATTTCTGTTGCCCTGTAAGAACGATAAAACCGAATCTATTTAGACTTCCCATAATTTTTATTACAACGAATACTCGGACTGTGAAATTCATTTAATAATTTCTTATGAAAAAGTCTCTATAATTTCAGCAATTTTAAAATATAAAATCTAAAACCGGTCATCCTGACCGTCTTGGTAGGTTTAGTTTAGAAAAAATGTAATCATTCGATTTCGACTCTCTTGCAATTGATACGAACAATTTTTATTTCGCGTGAAGATCCGCAGTCTAACAATAATGTACGAGCTACAGCAAATAAAAATTCGTTTATTTTCCTGTCGTCTGGAAAGTAAACGAATCATTCTATAAATTGAATATTATTGGCATTCCTGTTTCGATGGAATTTCATCTGTTGCGCGGTAGAGCCCCGATAGTTGCACGAAAGCACATGAAAGCTGCAAGTGACCAAGTTCCTGGAATTATCGAGGCGATCAATCAACTATACGGAATCACTCATCTCCACTATATACCATCGATGCTACTATATTAGACAACGTAGTACCTTGTGCTACGTGTTTCCCGTAATTACACAACAGCCACCGACGTATTTTGATCACATTCAACCGAGGCAAGTCACGTGCCGGTATCGAAACTGCAACTAGTGAGGTTCCAATGCAATTATGTTACAATATACAGCAGCGATTGTTTCTTTTTACACGATTCACTGCTATGTAAAAATGGAATAATAAATTATGCTGCATAAGTATCGGCGATCAGTTGTTATCAATTTCGTTTATTTATCATTTATTACTAATTCTGTTTATACTATATGGAATATATATTATAGTGTATATTTTATGATATATATTATATAGTATAATATTATAATATTGTAATATATATAATATTTTATTATATATTATAGTATACATTTTAATTATTTCAAGTATTATTTATTATGTATTATATATATATATAATACATAATAAATAATATATATATATATATATATATATAATAATATATAATAATATTATATATATATATATATATATATATAATACAAAATAAATAATACTTGAAGTAATTTATACCGTACCATTTACACTCTGCAGAAATAATGGTCAAAGTATTGCACTTTATGTTTTTTATCCAATATTTTTTAATAATGCCTTTTGTCTATATTCCTTATAAAATATCCATTTGAACCTTGTTGTTCAGTGCAACAGTACAAACTTTTCATACAGTTTTGCATTGATTCCGAAGTGATTATCAAAAGAGTATTCATTTCGTTTCACTGATCTTGATAAAAGTTGTTGTCTCATGCGGATCAAAAGTGATGCATATTCCTGAATAAAAGTTTATACACGCGTTTCGGGCATTGCAATATATTCTGCAATGCTGAGCACAATAAAAGAATAACTTCAGTATTGTTTCATAACTTCTCCGTGCACCGTGTTGCGTGATTGAAATGTTTCCTAGTAAAAATAAAAATACACGTATTCCCTCTCTCCTTTGTGCACGAAGAGAGTAATTTACATATCTGCAGTTTCTCTCGTCGATTCATCGTTTAAAAAAAAAAAACAAAGTTAGTAGAAGCATGGGATACAATATTTTATTAAATGCGCCACGTCCGTTGCACGAAATATGGAAAATATGGAACAAAGTAGAATCGCAAATTTTCTGATTATTAACGGTAGGGTTTATGTGACTGTAATTAACTGCCTTCGTAAAATTAATTTAATTCCCTTTGCAGAAAATACGGAATCGTTATCGATTTATAATGTTGATGGCACACATGTTAATAAAGAAGAAAATTTCGATTTATCCCGTTATATTTATTGACAACGTTAAACTTTCGAACATTGATCTTTGTTTTCGTTAATAACTCGTAAACGAAGCTTCGGAGAAAATTTTCGCAAAGGAAAAAGTTGCTTCAAATGACCTCAGGAACCTCCAATATCCGGATTACGAGACATATTCGGGACACCCTGAGTGATTCAAGATTCTGGGCTCGATAGTAATATATATATATAACTTCGATATAACTTCAAGATTTAGTAGAAAATATTATCGTTACTTTCGGGCCACTCTGTAGACACGCGAACACTCCGTAGATAGTACTGTAGTACCATTTACACGGCGGGTTCTTTCCTTAAGGCAGTTCCGGAGTAGAAACATGTCTCCGAAGGGGTGCACAGATTGTAACTCTGTAGCACGATGTGTATCGGATCTTGCTTTCATGGAGATACGGGGTTGGCCAACATCGCGACAGGATATGGTAGTTTGGTAGGTATGGCGCAGTTTAAACTCATCCATTAGTGGCTACTAGCCGGCAATGTGTTTCTAAGCAAACCGTAGAGACGAGATCCTGGAGTGGCGCAGTTTCCAGGAAACAGTCGTCCACCATAATACATTTTCTGCGACACTGCCATCGAACAAAATCTCCGCCGGCACAAATCTGGCCAACTTTCTGCGTCAACTGTTCCGTCTAGTTGCATAACAGGTTGCCCTAAACACGCTGCGATAGTATAAGAAGCCACTGTCTGATAATCACATTATCATGCTCGGCCAGAATGGTCTCTCTTCCGTCACGTAGGCAACGGAACGGAAATAATACTTCGTGACAAAATTGACGCTGCTAGTAAATTTATTTGATTAACCCTTAGCACTCGAGTGACTCAGAGGCACCACTAAAATTTGTTACATCACGTTTTAAGATAATGTTTATATTAATAAAGTTTAGATTTAAAAAATTATATAATATATAATAATTATATAATAATTATATAATAATTATATAATAACAGTAACTGTTGTGTGAGTTCCAAGAATCAATTTCATATGCATAAAATGCATTTTATCGTATAAAATAAAAAATACTATAAGTGAGAAAAATGATTATATTTACAGTTTAAATAGTTTCGAGTGCAAAGGGTTAACATTAGATTTACGGAACCTGTCAAAATAATGGGTCTCTAATTCTTTAATTTACGATTATTTTTATCGTATAGAGATACATTTACGAGTTATTTATTCAATTTATATGTTACTTGCGGCAAACGTTGCAATAATATTTGTTAAAAATCAGGACAAATGTCTCATTGTTACTTTTATAAACTGATAAAACGAAGGATACAGCGACGACGAACAAAAGTTATTTTACGCCGGGTGGAACGTGTGCTCTTATCATTAGAGCGCGGATTTTATGCATTTGTGACAAAAATGAGTAGGTCAAACGGAAAACGAAGAAGAAAAATAATTTAAACGATACAAAAATACCGTTATTTTATTTTCAACAGAATAAAATAATTCGAAAAAGAATGAAATCTCTACGTAGCTCCAAAATCTTGCAATTAATGCTGACAATTTCAATTTTTCATAAAATTTTCAGTCAATTTATCGTAGTCGTGTAACGAGTGTGCACAATTAAAATAATTAGTGAGTTTAACCAATACGCTCCACATAATTGCAAAACAGAAAAGAAAAGAATTTCGTACAATTAGATCGTTGATTATTTCCGTGCCGGTTGGTTAATTATCAAATGAATTCGTATCACACGAGTAATGCTAAGTACAATTTAATTATGTAAAATTAGTTGCATCTGTGTCCGGCGAAGCGGGCAGACATAATAATCGAGTGAAACACAGCCGGAGAAATTAATTTAATGTTGAGATAATTGATAAGAATTTCGTCCGTTCGATGCATTCTATTTTCCCATTTTATCGGACGCTTTAAAAGTCGACGATTTCCGTTGGGTATTATCCCTTCGAGTCGGGATAACTCGGCGAAATTCCACGACTTTTACGCGACCCTTAGAAGACTCTAATCTCCGTCGTTCCGTTTCTTTTTTGACTCGGTTAACGCTGGCGAGGCGATCTTTTTTCCGCGGGTAACAGCGGCAAACGACTTCCCCGGAAACAGTTGGATTCGGTCCGTTTTACTAACAGATTCAATTAATATATCCGGCCCCTTCGGCAGCATCCAAACGAGAGACGCTTCTGTCGCAGACAGGGGAGCGCGATTTCAGCCTGCAACATGACAATTCCAACGTAGCCGAGCTGGCACGGGAAGAAGCACGGTACTTAAAGATTAGCATCATCGTCGTTCCACGTTTTCAGCGCTCGCGAATCCCCCTCGGCGTCTAATAACACCTTGTTACAGTTCGGTTTCCGTTATCGAGAATGTCCACTTGCCGCATTAAAATATTTAAACGTTTAATACATTAGCGTCGAGGGAATCGGCGGAATAGACGAAGATTCAATATGGCTGACAGTGTATCGAGCGGGCTGCGGATTTTATGCGTGTGTGGCGAGAGCGATTGGCGGAATATGAAACACTAAATGCAGAGAATTTTATGCAATATTTTATTTATGCGGTATAAACATTCACTATCTTGAGAGCAACAAACAAGAGTTAACTAGACGTTCGTTTTCATTTTTGCGATTTTTGGTACGTTGAAAGCAATCTAACAGCACTGTTAATCGGTTACTTGTTTGTGACGAGTATACTCGTAACCTAAATTCTTGTTCTTTCTTTATGACGAATATACTCGTCGTAACATAAATTTTTGTGATTTCTTCATGACAAACGTACTCATTGTGACATAAATTCTTGCTATTTCTTCGTGACGAGTATACTCGTCGTAACATAAATCCTTGCTAGTTCTTCGTAACGTGTATACTCGTCGTGACATAAATTTTTGCTATTTCTTCGTGACGAGAATACTCGTCGTGACATAAATTTTTGCTATTTCTTCGTGACGAGTATACTCGTCGAAGACAGCTAACTGTTTAAAGAAGGATATATACTTCGATATTTATATCATATTTTATTTCATAGAAGTATTTAAACACAATATGAAGAAAATCAAACATATACAGTACAATTACAATAACTTACACCTTTCAAAGGGACTGCAACAATTTATTTTACCGAACATTGATCTTCATTCGTTCGCCATTTTGTTAAGCTTTTTCGCAAGCTTGACAGGAGATCTCGCTAATTCAGTACCAAAAATTCAAACAATTTCCGTATTTTAAGAACTTTTGTCTTTTGCATGTTTTATTTTAACAAATAAACAATCAATTTCAATTTAAATATAAAAATGTGTTAGACCTTATTCGACAAACATGAAGTTAATTATGATCCTTGAGCGTTAGATACAATACTTGACAAGTTTCATATATCCAAAGTAATATGTAATAATATTGTACAATATATTGTACATGTAATATTAATTTTGTAATAATATATTACAAATTATATTGTTAATAAACCCATAGGGTGTTTAACAGCTTAATAAAAAAAGAAGTTAATTACGTTCGAATATAAACAAAACACAAAGTAATTTACTACCACTCAGTAACTGGCCCCACCACCCTGCGCAGCTCCAACAGCCTGCCGTCGAGCTCGCAAAAACGGAGTTCTACAGGTAATGAAAATCGAGAAACTCGCCAAAGTAAATTTTCTCCGTTAACAACATCATTACAAGCTAAGATAAGAAGCCGTTTCCGACTAGTGATCCTTTTCCACGTAGATTCATAGCTCGGTCGAGCGCGCCCGGACTATAGATTCAATTAAGATGGGTTCGAGGCTCGTGAGGGGAGAGGGGATTACGATACACAACATTCCCTGAATGGAGAAAAATGTCTGTTCGCAGAGCGGGAGGTCTGGTATGAGGTTGCGACACACGCGATCGAGGCACGTATTCGCGTGTCGGCGGCGAGTTCGAGCGACAGCGTGACGACGCCGCCGTGCGGCGTGGCGCGGGGCGACGTTCTCTTCGTCGGTGACGGGATGGGGATGAACACACTGACGGCAGCGAGGAACCTCTCGAGTCAACGTCATGGAAACACGGGCGAGGAAGTGGAACTCGCCTGGGACAGCTTCCCAGCTGTCGCTCTGGCAAGGGTAAGTCTTTACGCCGGCGAGCGAGTCGCCGGGGCTCTCCTGCCACACTTTACCTCGTGGCGGGAGAGGCGTAATGGCAGGCTCACCTACCGGGCGACGCAGGTATTCACCGGGCATGGCAGCTTCGGTGTTTATTTGTGTCGCATCGGTCGGGAAGCGACGACGGTGTTCCACCGCTGTGGTGCGGAGGAGGACTCGGCGCAGCATACGCTGTAGGAATGCCCCACCTTTTCAGCTCTGCGCCGAGTCCTAAAACGGGAAGTCGGCCACGACCTCGCTCTCTCCAGCTTAGTTGGGGCCATGCTGGAGAGCCCTAGAAAATGGGCGGCAGCAATCTCCTTCTGTGAACAGGTAATGCTGCAGAAGGAGGCTGCCGGGCGAGGTCTTGAGCGGGACCGACTAGCTCGGGGGCTGCGTGTGCGCCCACGCCTCGAGCCCCCGAGCAGCTGAGGGTAGGCGGGCGGCGGGTGAACCAGCTCTTGCTAGACTTAGTGCCCGCCGCCCGCCAATAGAAGAGGTCCTCTCCTGTTGGGAGTGGGGGGTGACGACTCGCCTCTTCTTTGAGGTGACTGAGGTGACCATCGCTTTTCGCGTCCTCCTTCTTCGTCCCCTTCGCCCAGCCCCTTCTCGCACCACCCTCGCTCCGAGGATACAGGCCACCGTGGAAATTTCCACCTCCAGCCGACCGTGGAATATAGGATGGTACATTTATTAGTCGAAACTGTAGTAAATTCTACCTAATTGACGCTCAGATTGTGCACAAAAATGGGCAATTTGGGAGAGGAGATATGATTATTAAATACGATAATTATTACGATTATTAATTTCGATTATTACGATTATTAAACACGATTAATAAATGATCTTGTGGCTTGTTTTACAATTGTTTACTATAAAAACGAGCCACGAGGCTCGAATAATCGTATCTCATCTTCCTAAATTGTCCATTTTCATTTCGAAGCTGAGGGACAATTGGGGAGAATTTACTGTACCTCATGCGCAATTATTTCTTCATAATTACGCAATTATGTCTTCGTACGGTATAATTATTTCTTTATAGAGTTGAACAATAGATTGAAATAACAATTGTATTCCTTTTATGACATGTTATACATAATTTAATCACTCAAATAAAAAAGTTAAAAAGTATGGTTTCTGTTTTAAATTTCTCTTTACCATTTCAACCAATTTTAATTTATGTAAATATTGTTTCGGCGATTGTCTGCTAAATTGAGCCTCTTCACGATTCAATGTCATTACATTTTCTCCGTATTAAAAAGTGTCCGAACATCCACTGTAACGAATGACTGGGGAAGTTATTTTCACGTTTCCAATAAATCTGTTGTTGGAGGAAAAACTCTTATCCGCTTAATTAGCATTCGCAAGTCGCCGACGTGAAGATGGAAAGACGTGCCATATGTTTCTCGAAGAAATTATTCATTCCTACACCATTTACTTCAGCAGCTTTTTCGGACTCCGAATGAATCCAAATACGCATTGCACCATTCCCTGTGGCCGTATTATTAATGGGGCTTATTAAGCTACAGTCCTTCTTGCTGCTATCGTGAAGTATTGCACGGTGTCTCATTTGTGTTGTAAATCCAATTTTATTGAAATAAGAAAACGCAACTATTGAACGTTATATGAAAGTTCTGTCATCTTCGACGTCATTTGAAGGACGTAAATAAATTTTTTCAGAAGCATACTAGAAATTTAGAAAGACACAGGAACCTATAAATAAATTCGTAAAGAAAGGAAACTTACTTTATACAAAATAAAAATTTGTTGCATCTATTGTAAGTAATAAGAACCGCTTATGGACTTTTCATGTATATATATATATATATATTTTTAATAATTTCAACAAATTAAGGCGTATTTAAAGTACATTAAAATATTCAATTATTATTTATAAATATATAATTATTAAATTGTAGCTATTAACTTTTATAATAAATGCACGAAAAACTGCAGTCAGTTAATCTGTAATTATAATGCACCTTGAATTTACTTGGATAGTAAATGTACTAATTAAGCAGACTTCTTTTTATCGCTGCCTAATTTTTACCAGCGAAATATCTAGTCGATGAAAACCCGGATTAGAGGCTGGCGAGAATTTGCTCACAATAGAAAAGAAAATTCGCGTCCAAGATATTTTCTCTGAAAACGTTGCAACCACGGCGGTGTAATTTTTTCCATCGGAAAGTTCGGTTACACATTTCGGGGCGAGCAGAACTGCGAATTCGACGTCGATTCGCTTCTTTTTAGCGGCACAGTGAAGTTACTTTCAGTAAAAAAAGAAAAAAAAACAAAAACGAAAGTAAAGCAAATATTAAATTTCAGCTCTTAATAGATCGTGTATCTTAACCTGATTTTGAATGTTCCCGCATTAACCGCGGGTAAACGCGCGAAAATATCAAAGGCATGAGCGGAACGTTTTGATCCTTTGCTAACAAGTTCCCCGAGATTTAAGTACAATACATGTTAAAATGCTCGTTGGTGCTCCTTGTGAGCTTCGAGCTCTGTAGAATTTTGTACGTGGTGTGCCGTCCGATTACTAAGTCTCTTAGGTATCTCGTGAGTCCCTTATGGTCTCGCGTATCTCTCACGATGTCTCTAGAGTCTCTTGTGGTCTCTCCTGACTCTCGTGTATCTCCCGAGTCCCTTGTGGTTTCGTGTCCAGTGAGTCCCTTGTGGTCTCACGAATGTCTCTCGTTAGAGGAACGGGGTCATCCCTAATATTACCTCGGTCCTCCCTACTCTTCTTGACCTAGGGTGGGCGGCAAGGAATTACGGTCCAATCACTGCAATCACAGATCCATTGAGATTGCCCCAAAGCGGTGGGCCGGGAGTTAGCAGCGAGAATGGCAAACTAACACCTGCTAAACATCCCGCGCTGATGGGCCTACGTGCCCAAACAGTGCGAGACCCAACCGTAATTGACTGGACCGTAATCAAGGACCAGGAGACGCTATGACGGGGTCGCACGTGCCCCGGAACGGCCAAAGACAGACCCATACCGTCGGGATACCCAAGCACATGGCCCCTGCCATAAATCCTGGCCACTTGACAGCAACAATACACTTGGACTTTCTCTACTTATCCGAATCGTTTTGCTTCGTTATTCTTTTTGTCGGAAGACTGCACTTAGCTTTCTCTTTACGAGTGTCTGAAATATTCTAATTTAATTTTTATTAAGAAACTAAGAATTTTACGGAATTAAGAAGACATTTGAGAAATCGAAAACCGTCAGAAGCGAAAGAATACATTGAGACAGACCTGTGTACGAGTGAAGTTTTGCAATTAATTTAAATAAATTAGGAAACGGTCATTATATTGTACGCGACAAGGTTTGCTGAACATTTATTTTTACCGCACGTACTCGTTCGTTTTATTTCATTTGTTCCGGGTGTCGTCGAAAATGGAATTGAAATTCTATCTGCAACCCACAATCAACAACGTGTTAAAATTGGATGAGTGAGAATAATAAAAATGTTTGTTACAATTTCAACTTAATGGAAAACTTTCACATTGGAGAATTGAATAGTTGTGGTTGTTAATGAGACGTCTAATGAAACAATTATTTATTCATTCTTGTTTAAATGAAATAGTTTCACTGTTTCACTGATAATGTTGTAAAATGTATTTCTTTCCATTCAATCAATGTTTTCATTAGACTGACTTTTTGTCAGAAATTAAATTCGGAAAATGGGGGACGATTATTGAAATTACTAAAATATTTCTTCGTGAAATTCGAATGAACTTCTTGCTTGAAGCACATATTGCAAATATGAATAAATATGAATAGGAATTAAATATGTAAATATGTATATAAATATCACAAATATGAACAAATGCGAATCGGATTTAATATGTAAATATGAATATAAATATCACAAATATGAATAAACGTGAATATTAATTAATATGTAAATATGAACATAAATATCACAAATATGAATAAACGTGAATATTAATTAATATGTAAATATGAACATAAATATCACAAATATGAATAAACGTGAATATTAATTAATATGTAAGTGTGAATATAAATATCACAAATATGAATAAATGTGAATAGAAATCACCATGTAAATATGAATAAAGACATCACAAATATGATAAATCTGAATAGAAATTAATGCTCAAACAAGGATGTAAATATTGCAAATATGAATCTGAATGGAATTTGTACAACCTGCGACTAAACGCAATCTTGTCAAAAAAACCATACATCCGTCGATCGCGCGAAGTGCTCAGCAGTTTTATGGTTAAAACCGATAAAAAACACAACTCGAGGTTCCGAGTGCAAGCGGGGCCAGGTGAGAGAGCGTTAAGAGCGGTTGCTGGCGGAGCCACTAGAAAATCGTCTAGGCTGTGATCGTCGGAAGCTTAAGGTGACATCTCGGTGGCTTATCCGGGCTGAGACACCCCGTGCATCATCAGCGGCAGACTATTTCGCGGGCTCGACGCGCCGAGCAGAATTCGCGACACACCCTCGTTATACCATTCATTAAGAGACTTTGCGAGCATCCACGTTGGTCGTGCGACATCAAGAACTAATTTGAAACCGGCGGCGGATTCCGCGAGATTTGAAGGAAAACGATGCGTGAACGCCGCGCCGGTCTCATTTAATTCGCTCGTCTCATCGCGTCAAGCGTAATGTAAAGAAGTGCCTCGTTTAATCGCCGTCTCCCCACCCGCCCCTCCACCCGTTCCTCTGCCTTCGTTTGCCCGACTGCACTTTCCACTTTTCCCAGTGCCAGGCCGCGAAACGTGGCCTCTTTTTACCTCGCGGTCTTTTTTTGCCGGCTGCGCGGTTACCTCCATTCACGCCGTTGTACGCGGGATTTCGCGGTAAATTCCACGACAGTTATTGTCTAGACTAGAGCATTAACGAGGCCGAAGCCTGCTCTGACCGGGCGAAGTGGTGCTCACTTATGCATCGCTGTTAAGTTCATTGGACCGGGGAGTCAGAAGACCCGGTCTTAACTCATCTGTCGGCTGCAAGGAGTTGTATGTTTGTTTTAAGTATTTCGCCGGCTATAATGCCGGCGATAATAATATGAAAGTAGTGATGGTCGTTCTGCCAGGCGACCGCGGCGGCGGGTGCTCGGCACCGCACGCCAACCGCTACAACGGCATTTCTTGCCGTCTTGCCGCCCCCAAGATACCACACGACAGCAATAGTGCAGCGTGCTAGGCCAGCGGGCGGCTATTTACGTATTTGCTTCTGATAAATTTATAGAGCTGACTGCTGAACCCAACACAGCCAGCCCGTGTCATTGAAGTAATTTTGGCACCGCTCGACAAACCAAAGGGCTGCAGATGCATTCTACCCAGACAAGCCCGAAGGCCGCGGGTAGGAAATACACCACCGACAAGCCCGAGGGCCGCGGGTGGTAGTAGCAATAATACCGTCGACCACGGTAGCGGGCGCCAAGCGCCACACGCAAGCACCGCGTCGACCCAGCGTCACAGACCTGTAGTAGGGAAGTCAATTGTAATCATGTCATGCACCACCATGTTTATATCTATCATTGGCCCCTGCTCTTGCCTCTCTTGTCACCTGTTAGCGCGCACATGAACTTAACGAGATCCATGTCCAATTCTAACAAGTTACTCCTCTGCGCGCAGGTCCTAGCAAAAGAAACGCTCGCAGCTAACGCAGAGGGATGCCATTACCCTGTTTTGCCGCCCATACTGATGTGCGTTGCCCAGTCTCCGCCGCGAGGAGGCGGGGTTGGTCTTTGGAGACCAAATTCCACGACAATTCCTTCCAGAATCTCGAGAGGTTTCGACGGTACTTTCGAGCGCGGCTTATTATCGTGTCGATGTAAATGGCCGTTCGCCGCGCCAGCGAGAACCAAAGCGAACGGAACCGATATTCCGGTTTGGTGACGCCGTCTCGCAAAGCTTATCATCCCTTATACCAAGGCGGCTTCCGGGTTCCCCGCCGATTCTATTCTGTTTCCCTTTTGTTTCCACGCCGTTTATCGACCTGCCGCGGATATCTATTCTCGTACACGCAGC
Source organism: Megalopta genalis (assembly GCF_051020955.1). Taxonomy (NCBI): domain Eukaryota; kingdom Metazoa; phylum Arthropoda; class Insecta; order Hymenoptera; family Halictidae; genus Megalopta; species Megalopta genalis. Next base: position 817,770 of record NW_027476135.1, read on the forward strand.
GCGCAGCTCAGCTGTTCCGCTCCGGGAACATGGAACGTGCAGGGTCTTCGACGACTAGGATTACTGTTGGTAACGAAACGGCCGTTTCGGAGCTTTACGGAAAGAGGCATACGGATGACTTTTTTCCTCTGCCGATACATTCGTCTCCCCCCCCCCCTTTTTTACGTTTTTGTTTTTTAGGGTAAGTACGTCATTCACTGAGCCTATTACAGCGACGACCGATGTTCTAAAAAATCCGCAGTATTTTTTATCTGTGTTGCTCGTCTTGAACATTTCGATTGTACATCGATGTCTTTTGTATATGTACATATATCGATTCAAGTATAGATAGAACGCGAAATATTTAATAAAATATGCAAGACAGTTTTTCAGCGAGGTACTGTGTCCATCAAAGTGATGTTCGAAGTTTTCGACAAATTGAACGGTTTTTTTACCTATATCTCACTTTTTGATACATTTCAATTATTCGTTGGTGTCTTTTGCATTAGTACAAATTTGATCATTATTGAAATATAGAAGGAACACAAGATGTTTGGCAAAATACACAAAAGAGTTTTCGAGCGAACTACCGTGTCCACTAAGCAGTTAACTACTGCGTGATAATTATGTTTGTATTTGTCGAATAAATCATATTAAATTCTCGCATTCTTTTATTTTGTTCAATTTCCAATAACAAAAATGTAACGCATCTTATTGGATAAATACGGAATTAAATATACCTGTCAATTAGTGTAGGATAATTAATTTTCTATTTACCGAATATGTCATATTAAATATTCGTATTTTTCTTATTTTGTTCAATTTCCAATAGAAAAAATGTAACGCGTCTAATTCGATAAATATAAAATGAATTATCCCTGTCAAGGAACCAAAGGCACAGCAATCGGTCACCCCACAGTAACCGGCTCCACTTCCCTAACATTCGGCGGATACCGTCTGGAAACTGTGAACGTGACGCGGTTACACCGAAGTTAGCTATTATTTCTTTTTTATCCCTGAGCCATTCCTCTATTTCCCCACGCGATACCGAGTGTGTTTACTGGTACTTTCGAGGCCGGAATGCGCGACTGGTATTTCGGTATCATCCGCGAAGGATGCGGAATGATCGCGGAATGTGAGAATCGTCTGAATCTCGGAAACAGCGTTTTCGTCATGTTCGCGACATAAACCTGGTCGAAGAAGAGACAGAGGCGAGCCAAACTTTCTCGAGATGATGGAATTCCGTGGCGTACGCGCGGTCCCGAGTTTTGCTGGGACAAATTCCGCGCGTATACGCAATCGCCGTAAACGGCTCGAACGCAATTAGAGCCAGACGTTTCGCTTTGACTGAAGTCCTAACGGCACCGCATCCGACGAATCAATCCGGAACAGTAATTAAGAATGGCATCGTGGGACACCTTTGTGCGTATCGTCCTCGGCGGTCGTCCATCCTTTATAGTTTTCCCGTTAATTACGCGTGCCTGCCGCGACTCCAAGCTCACCGTCGCGGAGCTACGTCTACGACGGAAGCAATAAAATTGTAATCACGGACGTCGGTCTCGCAGTCGGGCAATAATACGATTCTTACGTTGCTCGAGGAAATTGCAGTGGATCCGTTGGACGCTGAGTATCCCCGGTGAGATTTATTCAACGTTTTCGACACATTTTTCTTGTACCGGATGCTCGGCGGAACGCGTTCCCCGCTACTCACAATGTGTTTAACGAGCGCAGAGTGTTAGTCGCTAAGGTAACTAGGTCGAGATGATCGAGTTAAGTCTAAAAGCGGCATTCGGCGTGGAAAGGGAAGGGAACGATAAGCATTTTATCTTTTGCACTGTGGAAAATGTTGAGTGACACGTGTACAAGCTCCCGATACCTTCCGGCGAACGTGTTTCGCGGTGGAAATAAAGCAATTGTCGTTGCACAAACTGTGCTCGCGCCGTTTAGGTAGATCTTTGATCATTCCGTTCGTACAGAAAATGGTTTCATTGCTTTTATAAAGGTGCTTACGGATCATTCGCGTTCAGGACTGCCATCGGAGGTAGACGAAAACGAAGTTCGAAATTTAAAAAATTTTTAAAATTGATAAAAATACAAAATTCATCGGTCCAAGCGATTTCTGAAATGTCCAATGTCTCGAGGTCAACCTAGAAACATATTGAAGCTTCAAATAGACCACTTTATGGAACTGGTAAGATATTAAGAAAGATATTTGTAAGTATTGGACGGAACTGGCGCTGTCGTTGATCTTTTTTTATTCGATACGAACAAATAATTGCTCCAGCTACAATTGAGCCGTTTATTTTGAAAGTGGCACAAGTTACTTTTTCAAAAAAATCGAGTTAATGGCAACACTAATTACAATTGAACGGTATCTTTTCATTAAAAAAAAAGTGACTTATGCCACTTTCAAAATAAACGGCTCAATTATAATTTGTAAACTCTTATTGACTGCTTGCATTCTTTGTTCTTCACATAAATTTCATTTCAGCTGTTAGCAAACAGTGAAACGAAATATGTACGTACTAGGATCGATGCTCCCTGGAAGTAGAAATATCCAGTGACTGTCAGACACGGTACAAATAACGATCTCAATAAATTTTCGTGCTCGACTCTTTTGCTCGCGTACAGTCATTCGATTTATACCGTATCTCTGACTATGAAAGTTCATCGACACGTTTGGTCGAACGAAAGGCCAAATATTTTTGCGTTCTGGTGTTCACGCCGTGACTTCCGGCCAGGGAAATGCCATAACGACGTATCTTCCTTCGGCTAAAAATCGACAAGAGGTCCATTTAGGACGAAAAGGTTTACTTTTGTAATATTCTGATATAAAAATAGTTTATTATCTAAGAATTTCATATTGAGTTCTCTGATGGATGATAATATATTTAAATAATACAATGATTAGATGATAAAACGTTTCGATAGCAGAATATTGGAATAATAAATGGTCTGATAAGACAATACAAGATGTATAAATTATAAAAGAGTAAAATATATATTTGGTATCTCTGTGCACACCATTTTAATTTTCTATTATATAAATATCGTCAGTATAGTCAAGCTTGAACGATAATAATTACTGGTTTTATTGACATACTGACGATATTTATAGGAAATAGAAATGGTGTGCACAAAGATACCGAATAGATTTTTTACTCTTTTATAATTTATACATCTTGTATTGTCTTATCAGACCACTTATTTTTGCAATATTCTGCTATCCAAACGTTTCATCATCTAATCATTGTATTATTTAAATATATTACCATACAGCAGAGAACTCGAATGAAATTCTTCCATCATAAACTATTTTTGGGTCAGTATATTACAAAAATAAGTAAATATCCATTGGATATCCATACTTGAACGATAATAATTACTGGTTTTTATTAGCATACTGACGATATATATAGAAAATAAAAATAGTGAGCACAAAGGTTCCAAAAAGATTTTTACCTCTTTAATAATTTATATATCTCGTACTGTCTTATCAGACCATTTATTTTTGCAATATTCGGCTATCCAAACGTTTTATCACATAATCATTATATTATTCAAATATATTATCATCTAGCAGAGAAGTCGAATGAAATGCTTAGATAATAATCTATTTTTGTGTCAGAATATAACAAAAGTAAACCTTCAAATAAGGAAGTACTATATTTGACCACTAGGTTATAAGAATTATCAAGAACCGATATACTTAAAAAATGATAAAGTAAGTAACAGCTTCAAGGAAACAAATAATCGCGGGCCAGAAACTGATCGCGACTAACTAAGATCAGAGTTACCGGGTACTATTCAGACTGTTCGGGGCATGGTACACCGAATCTTGATACAGATATAATTACAGAGTCATCCGATATTATTTACTCTCAGCCCCGTGCATTCATCCGATACGATTCAGGTAAGGTATTGTTATTCGATATGCGTAGTTCATTGGGGACACAGAAGGAGCCGACAAACGCAACCGTTCGTTCGGACCAACACAGAACTGCATAATCTATAGCCTATAGCATAGAATATGTAGATTCTATACCATCGACCTGGCTGCTATTTATGACGATCCTAGAGTGCCCAGATTTTTTTTAGCGAACTTTCAAGAGTTACCTCGCATGCGCGAAGTCGTAGAGCATCTTAGGGATTTCAGGATATTCTGGATATCCTAGTATTCCCTGTCCAGGATGGTCCCGAGGTCTTCGAAGCTTCTATGGAGTCCCCAACTTGCGAAATCCTTGAAATCCCTGATACTCGATTAGACCTGTTCGATACACGAAACCCCGGAAGTCGAGGTCCATAAGACTTTGCTCAGACCCCACATGTGTCAGATTGTGCTATTATTTCCCGGTTCGAATGGTATCGCGGCGGTCTTTACTGAAAGTACACAAAAGCGGAGTGGAGCAGCAGTTCGGATTGCCAGCCGAATTACCAGACTTGGTTATTGATAGAAACACACGTGCGTTAGTGAAATAATTTGCCCAGTCAAGTATATGAAAGAGCATGGTATTTAATAGCAAGTATACATAATGTAGTAGACATTACTACTTTCTTTGTCTTTTTAAGCAGGCTGTACTAAACGAATAACAAGTATAACGTTTGTATTTTATTGCGTGGGTATTATGTTCGTTATCAAGTTGGGTGAAACTCTCGACATACTTTTCTAAAGACAGTACTCCATACAGTACAAAACTAGCACTGGAATACCTCTGTTTCTTTTTTAATATGAAAAAATATTATTAACAGATGTCTCACGGTTAATAAGCTGAAAATGTCTATGAAACTGATATTTTTCTTGGTATCTTTCCTTCGAATCATTTCTCTATAAAACGAGATAATTTTTTTTCTTCTGACTTTATTTACTTTAATTCCTAGATACTGATAATGGAAGAATCGAATTTTGTTTCAACTCGTGACTGACTCATTTACTGCACTGCAAATGGTTAAAAACATTCTTGCTAAATCGGAATAATATTTTAAAAACTAACCAATTTACTAAAGTCATTAAACTTTAAAATATTGGGCAAATCTAGCAATCGATTGAAATGATGAAAAACATTGGAATAATGAATAAGGTTAAAAGCTGATGAAAATTTAGAGAATACTTGCCGTAGATCCCGGTAACACGGACGGCTGAAAATACCATCGAAATCTGTGCTCGACTCGCGTAGTTATCGCATTTCCATCTCGTACGTGCAAGCATTTATCCATCGAATGATTCCGCGACAATATTTCCAGCGGTCGCAGACGATTTACAACAGAAATGCAACGCGACAGAGTCGCATACTAAATTTCAGCCGCATTAAATACCGCGGCGCCGAATGCATGCCGCAGCACCCGCGACATTTATTTCGCGTCGCGCAATCCAATTTGCATCTGTTTCTCTTTACGCGTATCCACTTTTCGCGAACCATTCGAAACGCGCGAATCGGATTTCCGCGGCGAGGGGGGGAGGCGACGCCGAGCCCGGCACCGAACTTTCCAACAAACTCAATTGGGATTTCGTGTATCGTATCCTGGTCGATTAAAGACATGCTTATTATTCGAACGAAGTAATCGAGCTTTCCACGCACGGTTAAAATCCGGACGGCGTGCCGGTGCACGCGTTTCGCCTTTCGGAGTCGCAGCTTAGAAAATTTGCATAACGATATACAGACGTAATTGGAGCCTCTCTAATGCTGTTGTAGGTCAGATGAGCCAATTACTGTGCCTCGTTAGCGGACTCCTGGCGTTCCCACTGCTGAAAACAAATCCAGCAATTTAATGAACAGTTTTGAAGAACTCAAAGGTACAGAGTTTCTCAATAGAGATAACTGTATCAACAAAATTTCCTGTTTACGTTTCTTCTTCTCGAAAATACGATTTGATGATGATTCAGAGATGATTAAAATTTTCAGGTTATGTAGGTTATTTGAACAAATAATCACTGTTTTGTTCTCCGGTAATTTTAATTCGTTTCACCAACACAATTCGTTCACTATTTTCTCGAGTTTTGCTGAAAAATTCACGAAATCGATATAAAAAAGTTCAAACAAATTTTATAGTATTAGAAGAAATTAATTTGAATTTAAGTAGAAATGTTTGGTATATCTTTTTCGATTATGTTATTTATGCTTGAAAATATACAAAAGACGCAGTAATTGGCTAGCTCACAGTAATTGGCTCCAGTGTCCTACACGTTCAATTAGCGAGGCCCCCCTCGGCCTCGCAGTTGGACGAGTCGCAAGTGACCCTCGGGAACCCGTGAGGTCGCCGAAATATTGCCGTAGATCGGACGAAAAAATCGCGCGGCACCTAAAACCGGGAGATATATGTCCACGGATAATATGTGATCATTGCTTTTGCACCCATACTCCTTAGCCCTCCCGCGTTTTACGAGTGGAATTCTTCTTCCGCTCGGCCCCTTTTCCGAGTCCTTGGGGCTGTTCCTCCTAGATCAGCAGTTATCGTTCGTCCGCGCTAAATAAGGCGAACGCTGTGTCGCCGATGAATCGATCAACTCGGTGATCTATGTATCCTTTTTCTTGTCGCTACCGAAATTTGAGTTTTTTAGGCGAGCATTTGACGCGACATCGGCGTTGGAGTCGCCTCTTTGTCGCGCAAACTGTTGCGCGATTGCGTGTCCCTCGGCGACGAAAAGCGCGGTCGCAGCTGCGATAATTATGAACGAATGTGTCGGAAATTTGACGTCGAAGTTTCGCGACACCGCGAGTCAAACCTGAGAATTTTGCGCCCGATTGTTTGAGCCATTAAGCTTACGGCCAAGTGGCGTGCCTTACCCGAAGGATGTAATGTACCATTTGCCTTCAGATTCCGGCAAGCGTGTAACATAATATTCCTTGGAAATTGCACCAGCAAACTTGAATTTTTCACGCGTTTAACGCGCCAACCGCTCTCCAAATTGATGTCGGAGTAGTTAGTTCAAATTGAATCTGAAGTTTCAACATTCTTCCGCAGCGCCGGGAAAGAGGGTATTGATAATTCGCGTTAATCGAAGATTGAACATCATCGATCATACTTTCACTATACTTTGGTCTGTGTATACCTATTTTTACCACGTCACTTTTCTAATCGTTCTAGGGAAAGTTGAGAAGCCTTGCTGAGGAAAAGTGATTTAACTTAGAAAATTGTTTCGGATAGAAATTTTAAAAAGTGTCCTCTGACCCATTTCGTAGAAATAATGTTAAACGGAAATTTTGAGAGGTGTCTTTTCTCCCCTTTCGTAGAGATACTATTAAATTAACGTTGTATAAAGTGTCGTTTCACCCATTCCGTAGAAATAATGCTAAACGAAAATTTGATGAAGTGTCGTCTTTAACCCCTTATGTAGAAATACTGTTAAATTAAAATCTCATTTTGACCCCTCTCTCGACTCCTTTCTCAGAAATTAGGCGAAACGAAAACTTTGAAAGATATTTTTGACGCTTCTGTAAAAAAATAAATTAAAATTCAGATTTTTAAATGTGCTTTGGCGGCGGTCGTAGTGTGTGTGCTTGGGTGAGAAAAGGAGAGGGGAGGCGTTTCGTCCGGAGCCCGCTAGAGGATTCATCAGTAAGGCTATCCTAGCGGGCCCTTGCCTTACACGTGGTAGTAGGACGAAGTCTCTGTATATATAGGGATCGAGGCGGATCGGTTACTAGCGGGAAGAGGAGCCCTCTGCTGGCGAGTCTGGAGGTAGCCGCCACAGTGCTTTTCACTATTTTGGTAAAAAGTAGAGTTAATCGAATTGTTCGATTTATTTGCGTTTTCATAAATTCATATTCTTATATAATGACACACGAATACAATCTCGCAAATAAGTGAGCTTTAAGGATTGCACGAAATCAAGACTGTAATATCGCGTTCGAAAATTTATTAATATTACGTTTCGCTGGTAGTACGACGTGTTTCCCCGAGGTGCCCTTTCGTTCTACTTTATTTCGCACTTCTAGCGCTTCCTGCCGCTTGGGCTTTATCTGGTTCCCTTGTCCTTGTTGTTCGGAAACGAACAGAATCAGGAAAAGTTTCCGCACAGTCTTTTAAGACTTTTAGGACTTCAATATTGTCTCCGAAGTGGCTTATTACTCCTGCGAATAATATCCGTGGTACTGGAAACAGAATTTGCTCCGGCTCTATTTGCTGTTGCGAGGAATTCCTCGAAACTGGAATCAATTCAGAAACACATTGAATATCTGAAGCTTATATTATTATATAAGCTTCGGATATTATAATATCCGATATAATATAATCATTTATATAATAAAATTTAAATTTATATATATTATATAATAATATAAAGCTTATATTATAATATAATATTATATTATTAGAATTTACATGATGCCGTTAAGTCAATCAATTTTTGTGCACTGCAAAAATCAATCGATGGAACAATGCGGTGGTTATAAAAACTGTTGCTCTAATTTCACCGGTAATTACAAACATTTCATTTGCTAAAATAATGCAATTAATTGTTGAACAAACGAACGAAATATTTGTTGTTGGCATTTTTATACTTGTAATTTCATAACGTTAATATTAAACGTCGTCTGTGAAATTCTGTGCTGCATATAGTATTGCAAATGGTTCAAACAAATAATTCTTCCTAAAACGCGTGTATTTATATTCAAATGACATCTCTTACATGGAAATATTTCATATGAAATGTATTTAGACAATATATTGGGTTGGCAACTAAGTAATTGCCAATTTGTTCCATGAAATAAAAAATTTTTTTTTACTTGGAATGCAGTTTAATCTGTAATGTATTTTCCATTTTGTTCGCTGACTTTTTGCCATCTCTATGACAATTTGAAAATTCCACGCTTTCCGGCTAAAAACTGAGTTAAGTGAAATTTTACACCGTCATCATCATTAAAAGTTTTACCACGAAGGGAGTTATTCAGGGATCGAAATAAGTGGTAATCCGATAGCGTGAGATCAGGGCTATATGGTGGGTGCAACATCAATTCCCAACCAATATCCATCAATTTTGGCCGAGTGGACAAAGACATGTGCGGCCTAGCATTGTCCTGCTGAAAAATGACACCTTTACGATTGACCAATTCTAGTCGCTTTTCCTTGACCGCTGCATTCAATTTGTCGAGTTGCTAACATTCACGGATAATAAAAAATAACATAATAATAATAATAATAATGATTTTATAATATAACATTTACGGATATCATAAAAATGGGAGTGAGAGACATCTATAACTGAAATCGGCAATTATTTAGTTGCCAACCCAATAGAATAAAAGATATTGGTTCTATTGTACATTTATGCTATCTTACTCCACAATTATTCGAACCGACAAGCCAAATTTGAGAACACCGTCGAAATTAGTTTTCATTTGGTATTCCCGCGACGACTGCGATTATATGTTTACGACGGCGAAAAAAAATGGAAAATAAAGGGATTCTAAAAGTTTTCGAATGTTCCGAGTTATACCAGGAACAGAGCGAACTCCACTTATTAGCGGACGTAACCTATCTGTTCGTCCCTGGGATGAGTTACTTTTCCTCTTTCGGACTCTTTTTCAGTTCTCTTCCTACATCTATCCGTTCTGCTTAAACTTTCCGGGCAAGTCCTCAGGGGTTTCGAGCACTTTCCAGCGCTGACTGAACCTCGTGTTATTGTCATATGGATGTAATTCTTTCTTGCTGCGCGAAGTCGACGTGAACTCGATCATGTACGAATAGATTCTGCTGGACCCTTTTCATTCGTGATTTACGCGGTACCCATTCCGGTGCTCGTACATCAGTTTCTCCCTCGATCATTTCACTTTTGCAACGTCCTGTACACTTGCGAGGATCAGTCAATAATTAAGTTAACCTAAAAAATATGGGCAATTTGGGAAGAGATACGCTTAATCGAGCCTCGCGGATCATTTTTATAGCTGCCTGTTGTCGACGATTATGAAAACGATATGTAATCATATGATACATAATTCACCGGAAAGAATGGATCTCATGAAATCCCCCTTATCAGAAGCTCCGCCCGGTTAATTTGAACTTGACATGGTTAATCCTAAACGTGCGGACTGCACGTGGCAGCCCGTATTTTACGGTTCCGCGCGATTTCCGCCATAACTAATTAAACGTCGTATTAGGCTTCGACTTTCTGCCAGTTTCTTTCGACATTAAACACCTTTTCTCATTTATTACTGACTTCAACACATCGACTGCCACGCTTCGACAACCACTAAAATTTCACGAAATTAAAGTATTTCATTTCATTAAATTACGAATTGCCAAGCAAACTTGTATCTCGTGAATCGCATTTCCAATATTATTACGTTTCGCGGGTATTAATAAAATTAGGAAATTATGACGGATTAGCGTGAAAATCAATTTTCAAATCTGATAATTCAATCATTTTCGATCGCCCATATGTAGACGACGCGGCAGTCAAAGTGTTAAAGTACAAAAAAGAATTTTTAAGAGAAAAATTTACAAAAGATATTTAACTTATCAATTAATTCGTTCGATAAATAAGAGCAAAGTTTGTAATTTACTAATATAAGAAGGGTATACTATTTCCCTTTGTTTTACTGTTCTTCCTTTCACATGTATGTGTAATATTTAATTAATGATCCTTGATTGCAATTGATCCTTGTTTCCAATGTATCATTGTTTATACTTTCTAGTGAGTTTGTTAGTTAACTATTGCAGCTCGTAACTGTACAAGTTGTACGTTAACCTACACCTAAATGAACTAGTGACGTCACGCAGAAGCGTTCTTTCATTCCGGTTCGTTCCTTTTGTTTTCAAGAACACGAATCGAGCGAGCCCAGCACGCTCTAAATTACACTAAAACCACACACAACGTATCTCTTGACTGACTTTCTCAGCTACTTGGTCCCGGCAAACAGTTTTTGTTGGAGGCGGTGGCGGGATCACGTTCAGTTCGCCGAAGATACCGTAAAATTTACAATCAAGATGTTCACCCGAGGAAACGTATATCGAAAGGGATTTGCATTTGAAAGTGTGAATTCTGACACCGAAATTAGGCTGTTCATAGTTCGTACATCAAAGTTCAGCCGGCGAAGTTCCCATCTCGTCTCGGAACTCCCCATCGCGTGCGCGCGGGAACAGATTTACGTTCCGAAATTTCGCGGAAACTGCAACCGTCAGCGAAAGTTCGACGGCTCCGGTCCTCGAAACGTGGCCAAATAAAAGTCTGTGTGTTTGACGAAAGCGGGGATCCCGGAATTCGCGTTAACGCTTTTCATTAAAAATCGACGTCAACCTGGCAACGGTTGATGATCACTTGCGAAACGGTATATCTCGCCGCGGTTGCAGATCCGGAAAGTCATTACAACTTGACACACTTTTACAATGTTTTTTACGAGTGCTGCATTGGAGCCTGCACGTCACGTGTATCCTGTCTTACAAACGACGACTGTTCATATAGGGTGTCTCGTGAAAACGAAGCGAGAATACTGTCTATGGGATCGATGACCGAGAACCATGTTAGTTCGGAAATTATTCACACTAAATAGAGCACTCGAAGTGACTGACCTGCGTTATTTAAAAAAAATGACATTACTGCATTTATTTAAACTTACTAAAGAAAATGTAGTTAATTATTTTCTGCGAAAGTAAAATAGATTTTCTACGTTTTTAAAAGGAAAAGTGAGAAACCGATTATTATTACTATGAACAGGGTTTGATAGATTTAGTGTTAAAACGTGATTTCAGAGATCAAGCTAAGATGGTGAGTGTCTTTTTTTATTATTGTTGATGCCACAGATCCACACTTATATGTTAGTACGTTACTTGTGTATATAATTATTATTAATAGTTCACCATGATATAAAGCAGGCAAAGAACAATAAAGTAAATTATTCTTGAACTTGTACAATTTAGAAGAATTTCACATTACAAATTGATGAATTAGTAAACGCAATATTAAAATATTGCAAAATTAAAATATTGCAATAAAATGAAACGCTTGAGCCACCTTGTACTGCTCATCTCTGGCAAACCTCTGGAAAAACATTCGATGAAACAAACCGTGCATTTGCAAAATTAATTATCAACGTATCGGTTGCAGAAAATATTTTTATTAGCGCTAAAAGCCGGTTCAACAATAACAGCTCCGCTCGCACAAATATATTAAACGTATTGACAACGGTTCCGCGAATGTGGGCCGGGTAAATACCATAATGAACAATATATACGAGAACAGTAGCGAACCAACGTGGAGAAATAAGTGGAAAATTCTGAATAGAATTTTTCCCAGAATCCCTTCATATTGCTCAATTGAATACGGATTTTAACTAGGCCTGCGAGTCGTTCTATACGATTTCATTTGCAGCTTTGCACGAAAATGACAAATTACATTTTATACCCATTGTCGCTTGACAAATTTCTGTTTTCGCGCTCTGCGATTTATCTCTGTTATTTCCTGATGTGGAAAAAATGTACGAAAATAGTTGTTGGTGCAAATTTTTGGGAAAATTTAGACAATTTTCAATTTCGTAGTTCCCTTGGAATTATTTCGAATTTTCTGCGCGGAGTTATTTTTAAGGCTGCTTTTTTAAACAGCTTTAATAATACGATGGTAAAAGGCAATCGGTATTATTAAAAAACACGAGAAAATAACATTGTAGTTTCGTCATTATTTTGCATCTAGAGATTCATATTTCCTAGTTTCGAGTTTCCAGTTCTTGTATAATGGTGCACAAAATTCGAGCGAACAGAGGGTTTACAGAAATACGCGAAATCCTAATGAACTAATAGCAAATGAAGATATGGTGATAATTTATTGCGTGCATTTAACGGCGTCTTTCGCCAATATTTTTTTCTATTTATTTAATGGCGCTTCGTTCAATTAAGCTCACATGTATTAACCATTTATAATCGAATTGTTCGGATAGTTGTAAGCGAATAACGGCTCGGTTTGCATATCAAACAAAGTAGCAATATGCTCGATCCAGTATAATCGTTGATCTCCGGTAAAAAAATTGTCGTCGGGTCAATTATCTCGCGTGATGTTGGCGAGATCAATTGCTCGTTTCATCGGTTGCGCCCGTTTGCGGAATAACGATTTATCGGCGGATTGCGCACCGGGTGACGTTTATCAGGATAATAATTAATCGAAGGATGGCGTAAATGAATAATGGACTTCCGAAACCGTTGGCATTAAAGTGACACCGTCCGGACGTTCGCTATTCTTGGAATCTCCGCAACGCGTAAATCGTAGGAATGACCGCCTCTATCTGTTAGTGTTTCAGAAGTCAGACGCAACAATCGAAACGATAAACCAAAAAATTTTGCTTTCTCGTGTCTACGATAATCGCTCTTGGAAGCTGTAGAGTCGAATACGGAGATTTCGTAAAATCTTGCATATAATTTTTGGTCGGATTAGTATACTCAGTAAGTATAGCGTTGTGTAATTGAAAATGGAAACATTACAACTACAAAAACAACTAAACATAAGAATCTAATTAGTTTCGAAGATAATTTTCGAGACGCCGCACATTCCAGAGGGTTGTTTCAACCCTCTCGAATTCAAGTATCACTTAACTTTCCTGCTATATTTGCTTTTAACAACAGAAACCTGGACGGAGTACGTGAGAATTGAAGGTATGCAGTCGGGCGAAATCCCTGGTGGGGAAAATGAAGCGGGATAAAGCATACATTCAATATTACAAAGTTCCGGGGTAACATTCCTGCGGCACGGAGGAAACACCATGGTTAAACAAATCGGAAGTCGCGGGCAACACAACGTTTCCCATTGAAAACTGGAGCAAAATTCAAGGGAGAATTTTAAGGGACGTGTCACTCACAGTGTCGCTAAGGTAAGGACCACTCAGGCAAAAGTAAACGAGCAGAAAACAACAGATTTCTTTAAAAAGCAGAGAGCAAAGAAATAAACGTGCAGCAGGAAGAACATAAGGTAAAGACACTTTGCATCAGAGAAAATAGTATCGTGCAACATTTCCGTCGTCGTCGTCGTCTGTGCCGTCGGGGCTCTGTAAAAGCCATTTACGTTCAACTTGGACGGGTAGATGTACATGCGTAGAGGAGAAGATAGAGATACAAGCGTAGAGGTAGATGTAGAGGTACATGCGTAGAGGTAGAGGTAGAGGTACATGCGCTGAAGTCGAGGTGTAGGTAGAGGTACACGCATAGAAGTAGAGATAGAGGAACATACGTAGTGGTACAGGTAGTGATACAGGCGTAGAGTTAGAGGTAGAGGTACATGCAAAGAGGTAGAGGTAGAGGCGTAGTGGTAGAGTACATGAACCTCTATCTCTACCTGTACGCATGTACCTCTACCGACGCATGTACCTCTAACTCTACCCCGACGCACGTACCTCTACCTCTACACCTATACCTCTACCTCCATCTCTATCTCTACCCTTGCGCCTGGTACCTCTACCTCTACCTCTACGTATGTGCGTCTACCACTACCTCTACCTCTACCTCGAGCTCTGTGCATGTACCTCTACTTCTACCTCTACGCATGTAACTCTACCACTACCTCTACACATGTACCTCTTACTCTACCCCGACGCATGTACCCCTAACTCTAACCCGACGCACGTACCACTACCTCTACGCAAGTACCTCTACCTCTACGCATGTACAACTAACTCTACCGCTACGCATGTACCTCTACCTCTATGCATGTACCTGTACCTCTACTTCTACGCCTGTACCACTACCTATACATCTACCTCTACCCTTGCGCCCGGTACCTCTACCTCTACCTCTACGTCTGTACGTCTACCTCTACCTCTACCTCTAGCTCTACCTCTACCTCTACGTCTATCTCTACTCTACCTCTACCGCTACGGCTGTACCTCTACCTCTACCACTACCTCTATGCCTATACCTCTACCTATACACCTGTACCTCTAACTCTACTTCTACGCATGTACCTCTAACTCTAAACCGACGCATGTACCTCTACCTCTATGCATGTACCTCAAACGCTACCTCTACGCATGTACCTCTACCTCTACCGCTACGTATGTGCCTCTATCTCTATCTCTACCTCCACCTGTTACCTCCATCCACCTTACCAACCTCCACCTTTACGTTGTTTCACTTCGTTTCGCATTCATCATTTACGTTATTTTACGTGTTTTACTTTGCTTTACGTTATTTCGTCTTGTCTCACGTTGTTATTTATTACAGTTTTATGTTCTTCTGCGTTCTTATGCTTTGTTTTTAGGTTGTTTTATATTGTTTTACGTTGCTGTACGTTGCGTCAAGTTGTTTTTTTTGTTTCGCATTGACGATTTACATTATTTTACTTTGATTTTATATTGGTTTACGTTGCTTCACCTTGCTATACGTTGTTTTAAGTTGTCTCACGGTGTTTTTTAAATAGTATTACGTTGTTCTACGTTGTTATACATTGTTTTTACGTCGACTTATACTGTTTTACATTGGTTTATGTTGTGTTTCGTACTTTTACTTTGTTTCGCATTCATGATTTACGTTGTTTTACGATGATTTACGTTGTTTTCTTTGTTTGGCGTTGTTTTTAAAACCATATTGCTGTGTTTTACGTTGTTATACATTGCTTTTACGTTGTTCTATGTTTTATGTTGTTTTACGTTGTTTTACGTTGTTTTACCTTGCTTTACGTTGTTTTACGTTGTCTCAAGATGTTGTTTAAAACAGTATTACGTTGTTCTATCATTGCTTTACGTTGTTTTATTTTGTTTTACATAGCTTTACGTTGTGTGACGTTGTTTTACTTTGTTTCGCATATATGATTTATGTTTTTCACGTCGTTTTACCTTGTTTTTCTTTGTTTCGCGTTAATGATTATCGTTTTCTACGTTGTTTTGCTTGTTTTTCTTTGTTTCGCTATAATGATTTACGTTGTTTTACTTTGTTTTTACGTTGTAGTACATTATTTTACCTTCCTTTACGTTTATTTACGCTTTCTCACGTTGTTGATTAAACAACCTCGATTATTACGTAAAACAAGCTAAAATAACATAAAAACGTCGTAAAAACAAAATAAAACAACGTAAAACAACGTAAATTATCAATGCAAAACAAAGAAAAAGTTAGTAAAACAACGTAGAGCAATGTAAAACAATATAAAACAACGTAACAACAATGTATAACAACGTAGAACAACGTAATACGGTTTTAAAAAACAACGTGAGACAACGTAAAAAAACTTAAAACAAGATAAAACAAAGTAAAACAACGTAAATCAACGTAAATCATCAATGCGAGGCGAGCAAAACAACGTAACGCAACGCAAAGCAATGTAAAATGATATAAAACAACATAAGAATAATGTATAACAATGTAGCTCAATGTAATACGGTTTTAAACATCAACGTGAGACAACGTAAAACAACGTAAAGAAGGTAAAACAACATAAAACAACAGGAAAACAAAGTAAAACAACGTGAATTAATGTAAATCATCAGTGCGAAACAAACGAAAGCAAGATAAAACAACGTAAAACAATGTAAATCATCTATGCGAAACAAAGTAAAACAACTCAACACAACGACAAGCAATGTGAAACTCTATAAAACATTGTAAAAACAACGTATAACAACGTAGAACAACGTAATATTGGTTTAAGCAACAGCGTGAGGCAACGTAAAACAACGTAAGACAAGGTAAAACAACGTAACATAGCGTAAAGTAATGTAAAACAATATAAAACAACGTAAAAACAATGTACAACAACGTAGAACAACGTAATACGGTTTTGAACAACAACGTGAGACAGTGTAAAACAACGTACAGCAAGGTAAAACAACGTGAACCAACGTCAAAACAAAGCAAAACAACGTAAAAGAACGTAAATCATCTATGCGAAACAAAGTAAAACAACGTAACACGTAAAGTAATGTAAAACAGTATAAAACAATGTAAAAACAATGTACAGCAACGTAATACTGTTTTAAACCACAACGCGAAACAAAGCAAACTACGTAAAGCATCGTCAAACATTTTAAATCGTCAATGCAAAACAAAGTAAATCAACGTAACACAACGTAAAGCAATGTAAAACAATATAAAATAACGTAAAAACAATGTATAGAAACGTAAAACAACCTAATACTCTTTTAAACAACGACGTGAGACAACGGGAAACAACGTAAATCAAGGTAAAACAACACAAAACAACGTAAAAACAAAGTAATGCAACGTACAACAACGTAATGCGAAACATACGATTAAGAAACAACCCACGTGATCAAACGATCTAGTTTCAAAGCTATGCGAATTAGAATATTTATCTACAAATTTACGCAGAACACGTGATTTAGCTACAAATCAATGCGAAATATATGATGTAGCTTCAAATGCATACCAGACAAACGAATTTAACTTCAAATTGATGCGAAACACGTGATTTAGATTCAAATTCATGCAAAACACATGATTTAGCTTCAAATTCATGCGAAACCTGAAGATTTATCTTCAAATCTATGGATAGAAACGATTAAGCTACAAATCCATGCGAAATAAACGATTTATCTACAAATCCATACGGACCAAACGATTAGCTTCAAATGCATGCGAAATAGAAGATTTATCTTTAAATTCATCCGAATAAACGATTTAGCTTCAAATGCATACAATATAAATGATATAGGTTCAAATCCATGCGAAACAAACGATCTAGGGTCAAATCTATGCGACATAGATATCTTCGCTTCAAACTCAGGCGACATACACGATTTAGCTTCAAATCTATGCAAAATAGAAAATTTTGCTTCAAATCTATGCGAAATAAAAGATTTCTCTTCAAATTGATGCGACACAAACGATTTAGTTTCAAATTCATGCGGAACATACGATTTAGCTACAAATCCATGCGAAATAGAAGATTTAGCTTCCAATCCATGCGAATCAAAAGATTAAGATTCAATTCCACGCAAAACACACGATATAGTTTCAAATTCATGCGAAACATACGATTTAGCTTCAAATCCATGCGAAACACATGATATAGCTTAAAATCCATGCGAAATACATGATGTAGCTTCAAATGCATACCAAACAAACGGTTTAACTTCAAATTGATACGAAACACGTGATTTAGATTCACATTTAAGCGAAACACATGATTTCTCTTCAAATTCATGCAAAACACATGATTTAGCTCAAAATCCATGCCAAATGGAAGGTTTAGATTCAAATCCATGCGAAATAGACGATTTAGCTGCAAATCCAAGCGAAACAAACGATCTACCTTCAAATCTTTGCGAAATAGATGACTTGGCTTCAAATTCATGCGACACAAACGATTTAGTTTCAAATTCATGCGGAACACATGATTAGCTTCAAACCCATGAGAAATAGAAGATTTATCTTCAAATTCATGAGAAATAAACGATTTAGCTTCAAATGCATACGCGATACAAACGATATAGGTTCAAATCCATGCGAAACAAACGATTTATCCATGCGAAATAGAATATTTAGTTTCAAATCTATGCGACACAAATGATTAAGCTACAAATCCATGCGAAACAAACGATCTAGCTTCAAATCTACGAGAAATAGAAGTTTGGCGGCGGTTCAAAGTGTCGTTGTCGTGGAAAGGAGAGGGGACACGTTTCGTCCGGGGCCCGCTAGAGGACTCATCAGTAAGGCTATCCTAGCGGGCCCTTGCCTTAGACGTAGGGGTAGGACGAAGTCTCTGTGTATATATAGGAATCGAGGCTGATCGGCTACTAGCGGGAAGAGGAGCCCTCTACTGGCGGGTCTGGAGGTAGCCGCCACAGAAGACTTGGCTTCAAATTCATGCGAAACAAACGATTTAAATTCAAATTCATTTGGAACACATGATTTAGCTTAAAATCCATGCGAAGTACATGATGTAGCTTCAAATGCATACCAAACAAACGATTTAACTTCAAATTGATACGAAACACGTGATTTAGATTCAAATTTAAACGAAACACATGTATGTCAAAACGACCCCGGTTGCAATTAACTCTTTGAAGGCTGCATTTATATACTTTTGAAAGACGGCTGACGAATTACATAACCCAAACGGAACCTTTAAAAATTCATAATGACCGGTGGGAGTTACGGGGGCGGTATATTTTCTGCTATTCTCATTAATGGGAACATGAAAAAATCCATTTCTGAGATCCAACGAACTAAATACTTTCGCGCCTTCTAATAAATCCAATTGATCCTCTATCAAAGGTAGGGGATATCTATCATTTACCATTTTTTTTTATTAAGCTGTGTGTAGCCAATACAAATTCTAGTTGTGCCATCCTTCTTCTTTACTAGTACAATTGGACTTGCGTAATCTGAACAAGACTCTCGAATTATTTCATCTTTCAACCATGACGTTATTTGTTTATCAACTTCAGATTTATCGCGGTCTCTCGTACACTGGGATCTCGTCTTGCAGTATCAAGCTCATTTTAATCCCTACTTCTTTCGTTTTAGATGGTTTATCATTTGCAACACAATCTTCTATAACATTTCTGTGTTCAGGAACCGCAACGTGTGATAAATCTACATTGTCAACTATAGCCTCGACATTGACATTAAAAATTTCCGGCAAATCTATTTATTTAATAGAAATTTCTTCTCCTTTCATACTTAGTTCTACGGAATGTAAAAATTCTGTACTGATTATTAAACTATGGGACGACAAGTATTGGGTAGAACGTGTATATTTATTGGATATGTTATCTGATTTATTGCAATAGTTGTTGAAAATTCCCCTAATGTGTGGTTGTTCTCTGCTCCGACACCACGAAATTGCAAAATCTTATTATTCAATCAAGGAGCATCAATTTTAACATAATAATCCGCTCGCATCAAATTCAGATCGCTTCCAGAATCTATTAACGCTGTCAACTTACAATTTTCGACTTGCACCTCTTTAACTCGCTTCTTTCTCGACGCTTCAGACACACTACTCACAACCCTTGCTGGCCCATTCGCACCGTTACAGCTTGACGCAACATGCCCATAGCCTTGACACTTAAAACACTTGGGTCCTCTTTCTTTCGTCGGGCAGTTTGCAGCCGTATGGTATCGGTTTCCACACAAAAAATATCGCCTTAATTCTTACCGTGCCACTTGCTGTGATTCACCTTGTGACGAGGTTCCATGGACGGTCGTCTTCTTCTTCTCCTCAGGTCGCCTGTTTTTCGTTCTTGATTTTTCCTTCATGTCTTCGTAAATTTTGAATGTTTCTTTCAACTCACGTATATTTCTAGCACCGTACAATATCGTTTTGTTTGTCTCGAAATCCTGAACTCCGTCAATAATATACTTAATAACTGTTGAGACTTCCACGTCTGCTTGCTTCGCAATCTCCAACATTTGATAAATGTATTCTTGATACGACTCGTTCGATCTTTTAATTTTACGTGACAACTCTTTATGTATCTTGTACGTATCTGCAGTTTTACCAAATTCGGACTCCAATGCTCGCTTCATCTCGACCCATTTGCGACAACATTTTTCACAGTCGACGGACAATCTCGCCGTTGCACGCAATAACCGCTTCGCATAAATAACTTTTTGTACTTCACTCCATTCACATAGCTCCGCCATGTCTTCAAACTCTTCGAGCCAACAACGAATGTTTGCTTTATCGTCTCCGCTAAATGTACGCATGGACTCCACAACATCCCTGAATGTTAACGCCTGCATCCGACGCACGCATCGTCTCACATCGCTTCCTTCTTCTTCATCTTCACTGCCATCAATATCATCTTCTTCTTCGGCATGTTCGATTTGCAACATTATGGCTGCTTTAAGCCGATCTTGTAGTTGCTTTTTATTTCCCGACGTCCTCAGCTTGCGGCTCTTCAATTCTTCCTTTAAACCGGTTAACTTCATTGTTAGAATTTCCTCTAATTTGTCAGCAGATAGGCTTGCTTGTGATACTTCGACAACGGTATCGTTTCCTTCAGACATCTTGAAAGGTTTTTCAATGCACAACACAACAACTAAAGTTCAACTCTCAACTCCTACAGTCACAATATCATTGTTATCATTCAACGCTACCTTTTCCTCAAATCCCGGCTGAGCCCTCAAAATTATGTAGAAATTGTCTAATATTTAAACAAT
Organism: Megalopta genalis; assembly: GCF_051020955.1. Classification (NCBI taxonomy): domain Eukaryota; kingdom Metazoa; phylum Arthropoda; class Insecta; order Hymenoptera; family Halictidae; genus Megalopta; species Megalopta genalis. The sequence goes on from NW_027476135.1 coordinate 838,788, forward strand.
ATAGAATCTGTATCGATTAGGAAAGGACAAAACGTGGTGAAGACAGAAAATATCGCGTACCGTACCTTCAACTAGGATTACAACTACTTCACTTAATTTTACAACTTGCAACACTCCTCACTCGACGACTCTCGTACACTCTTTGTCCACTCCAAACACGCTCCTCCGACACAATGCCTGCCTTTTCTAAAAACGTGCCAATCGCATCCGCCGGCACTCCGTCGCCAAGGGATTTTTTTCATCTGACCCGGCCTTCGCCAAAGTTTCTCTTCTATTGCCTACCATAATTACAAAGACTTAAAACTACGGTCCCCTAAGCCTAACACTCCTCCTCGTCCTAAACGTACCCACTAAATTACGATACTACAATAGTATAGAATTGTATAAAATAGTACAGAATTCGTTAAAAATCATTAAAATATCTTACAGTATATATCATCATTTACCCGCCGGAGCGGGAGGCGGTCGAGTGCTTCGAGCTCCAGGCCCGGGGATTAGCGCTCGCCAGATGGCATGCGGAGCTTTGCTCCCATGCCGGCGAGCGCGTCCCTGGGGCTCTCCTGCCACACTTCACCTCGTTGCGGGAGAGGCGGTTTGGCAGGCTCTCCTACCGTGCAACGCAGGTGTTCACCGGGCATGGCTGCTTCGGTGTTTACCTGTGTCGCATCGGTCGGGAAGCGACGAAGGGGTGCCACCACTGTGGCGCGGAGGAGGACTCGGCGCAGCATACACTGGAGGTATGCCCCGCCTTTTCAGTGCTGCGCCGAGTCCTAAGAAGGGAAGTTGGTCGCGACCTCGCTCTCTCCAGCTTAGTTGGGGCCATGCTGGAGAGCCCGACAAAATGGGCGGCAGCCATAGCCTTCTGCGAACAGGTAATGTTGCAGAAGGAGGCTGCCGAGCGGGGTCGCCGAGCAGCTGAGAATAGGCGGGCGGCGGGTGTACCAGATCTCTGGTTCAATTGCCCGCCGCCCGCCAACCGAGGATGTCCTTTTAGAAGTGGGGGCGACGAAAAGTCGTCGCCCCCGACGGCCGCCGGTGCGGCCGTCATGACGAGGCGGTGTGGAGTGCGGTCCCCCGCTCCGCCGAATCAAGATGATTCATGGGGGGAGGATTAATCTCCCCCCGGGATGCGGCCAGCCACCGCTCCATCCTGGTGGCCGGCCAGGCGAGGGGGAGCCGCGGTCGTGTTCTTGAGAGTTCCCGTGGCTCCCCCGCTAATCGCCAGCGCCCTAGGCCTCCGTGGGGGTTTTAGCGGGTCGAACCCCGCACTACCCCCGCCCCGCCCTTCGGGCGGGACGGGGGTGTCTGACCAGCAGATTTCCCCCACGATAAATAAAAAAAAAAAAAAAGTATATATCATCATTTTCTTCATTTATTTTGACAATTATTCAAAACTATTTTCTACATTTATTTTGTAAATTGTGCAAAATTATTTTCTCCATTTTTTTCGACAATTGTAGAAAACTATTTTCGTCATTTATTTTAGAAATTATGTACAGAAATGTTCCCCATCTATTTGGGAACTTATTTACAGGTATATTCGAAAACAAGTTTCGAATGCTTTAAAAACTTAATTGCCTGATGAAAATTTGTTTTATGAAATTTTATACTTGATTGAAACCGGAGAAAGATTGGACACGTTTGTTTCATTGGAAGATTGATAGCGTCGACAGCACGGGAAAAGCGCAAGCATCAAGCTGTAACGGTTGCATAATTACCGTTACGTCGAATAATTATTTTAATGAGCTGAAGTGTAGCAAATTAGTTTCAAACACGTTTCGAGCGCACCGGCGCCTCTGTTACTACCCTCCTCCGTCCGTGTGTCCGCAATAACGAAATTTTCTCGAGGCTTTTAAATGCTGTGTACTTGCTGCAGAATAAAAGCCTAATTAATTACCATCCACTGGAATGCCGCGTGCTCTCTGTGATTTAATTCGAGTCTCAAAAACGAAGAAAATTATTTCGATAAAAATTATTTCGATAAAATTGAAAGAATTCCTTTAGAAACAGCACTTAACAGACGACATCTTTTTTTTAATGTATTAGAAATCTCGGTTTTCAAACTTATTTAGTAATAGGATTTTAAAAAAATATAATAACTATCGAAGACAGAAATAATTGTTAAATATGCACCTAGAAAAATTCATCCAAATAATCTTCTAATACGTCCAGAAACTATTTCTGATACTTCTGCAATTAAATAAAATGGAATTTGACTGAATTCGATTGATATACTGGTAATTAATGTTGAACAAATAGGTGAAGCTACTTTAAATATAAATTTCATCGATTTTCGATAATTTAAGAATTTTAGAAATAAATTTTTCTACTGATGTTATTAAATTAATAATAATTTTAATCAAAATTCTAAGTATGTAAATATGGAAAAATTGATCACAACATTTAAATGCAATATTAACATTATTATCGATATAAATAAGTAATAACCAAAACTAAGAAATTATTTATTTGATAATTTAATTAGATATATAGAATGTTGCAGATTAACAATATTAGAAACAATATTAACAGTATTATAAACATGAATAAATACAAATTCAAGCTACGAGATCTTTTATTACTGAGGACAATATTAACACTATTGCAGATATGGACAAATATCGATTGAAAATAGAAACTTCTGTGGCGGCTACCTCCAGACCCGCCAGCAGAGGGCTCTTCTTCCCGCTAGTAACCAAGCCGCCTCGATCCCTATATATACAGAGACTTCGTCCTACCCCCACGTCTAAGGCAAGGGCACGCTAGGATAGCCTTACTGATGAGTCCTCTAGCGGGCCCCGGACGAAACGTCTCCCCTCTCCTTTTCTCGACCAAACACACACAACGACCGTCGCCAAACTTCTTTATTAAATAATTTAATCATATCGCTAAAATGTCGCAAGTTAATAAATATTATAAATAACATCACATTATTATACATATTTTTAGCACACGTACTGCCGAATCAGCTACGACATTGTTACAAATATAAATAAGTAAAAATGAAAACTAGACAATTCTTTATTAAACAATTAAATCAAGTGTCTACAACGTTGCAAATTAATTTGCTATTCAGCTGACGAGCTAAATGAACCAATTCGTAGGAAACGCGTCAGAAGATCGTTCCTGGATCAACGATTCCAAGAAAATTAAGTTTCAAACGAAAATGTCCGATGGATGCCGCGATCGAGCGCGGGAAATTCAAAAGCTGCCGGCGATGAGAATCGAATTCAAACCACTGGCAGAGAGCAGTTTACATATTTAATGGCGTGTGATTAAAGAAACCGCGCACAGTGAAAATAAATGCGTAAAGCTTCCGGAAACTCGACGGTTCCCGTGGGATGGCGGCTGATTAGGCGAACAGCGTTGCTTGGCACTGCGTCGGAACTCTCGTACAACGTAATGGCGGTTAATATCTCTATCGATTGGAATTGAAAACGGCGAAATTCCTGATATCCGAGATCGCCGACGAGCATTTGTATAAATTCGTTATTAAAATGAAAATACTCCGGGCCGCCGTTTCGGTTTTACGTTCTCGCTCCGCCATGACCGGGAAGGTTCAAAGGATGATATTTCAGCTGCGCGAGAAATGAACTCGCGAGCTGCGGTCTCCGTTGCATTTTTTCGACCAACTGCAAAATTTTTTTTTGAAATTTTTGACGGCAAAAGTTATGTATATACACAAAAAATTGTGTAACAATATGATTATATACAAATTATGTTTCGTTGTTAAAATATTTTATATTTTTTAAAAAGTCCGAAAAGGGGATTGCGACAGGTTGCATGAATACAAAGAAAGAAAAACATTTTTTTTTATTGTGTAAAAAACAAAAGACCGAGTAAGTAATACATAGTTACTATAAGCTCTACATTACATATTTATGTATGGTATTTAATTATAATATAAAATCCGAACCAAAAATGTCATGCTTCAAATATGATAATTTTGTCATGTTCAACTTATTATTATACGATTATAATATTGTTGCGAAGTACACAATTTCTCTCGCGTCGCGGCATTTTATTTACAATAAAGGATATTAACTATAACACAATTCGATACAATAACAATTCAGGTCTTTTAGAAGTAGGATGTTGAGTTGTCCTTTCAGAATCCTTGTCGTAGACAGCGAGCGGTGCCATGGCGAACAACGCTGTCATTGTTTTTGCTCTTCTATATAAGCACGTTCGTTAATAGAACGATCTTCCATTTAATGGGCAAAAATGTCGGATTACGGAAGCAGGTGAAGTCGTATTTTTAAGTTAAAAAGCAAACCGGTCGCCGAAGCGCGCACAAAGTTTTTGTAATCTCGTTGTTCTTCCAGCGAGAGCGAGGGGGGGGGGGGAGACTTAACGCCGTGCTTTCTTTCGATCTTGATCCTGATTTATCTGAACTTTGACGCTCCCATTTGTCCTTCTTTACGCCGCCAACACGCGGTTCCGGCTTCTTAAGCCGGTGGTCGCATTTCCGGCGTTGTCGTCCACGGTTACCATGTCGTGCGATCGATCTTCATTCAGCTGCAGTTGGTCAGGGGCTTCGGTAATTAATTCGCTGAATCTGGTCGCTACTTGCTTCCATTTCAGCAGGTCAGCTGGCTGCAATGGTAGACGATCGATCAATCCCCGGGAAAATCTATGTAATTTAGACCACGATTTGTTCTCCTTCGATTCGAGGAATCAGTCTTGCGAGCCCGTTAAATCGTGAGCGTTTCTACAACCCGACAAAGTATAATCCTCCCGGTCTCGAATATTAATTAACAAGAGCCCGGACTGATCGAATTCGGCAGCGATAAATAAAAATAGAATCTGCCCGACCTACATCCGTTCATTAACTTGCCCCGGAGAGCAACGCTCTGGGCCAGATGACATCAGCGAAAGAAATAGATCTGTTTCGAACAGTTTTGGTATGAAATCCCGAGATTTCCATTCGGATTTCACCGTTGGGCAATTTTTGTCTTTGGCTCTTTAACGACAAGAGGAAATTCAGTAGGAAATTCGTTAGGAATTTTACTAGAAAAAATAACTTGGTTGTATTTTACGTACAAATATCTAACAATTTTAATATGTTTTAGAATCTTCGGTATTAAGTACACCAGAAAATTGACTAGGAATATCACTAGAAAAAATTATTTGTTATGTTCAGATTTATGTATTTTATGTATAATTTTCCATCGATGTTTCCGTATTTTTTAAATTTTCGATATAAAGTTCTGTAGAAAAATCATGAGAAACTAACTAGGAGATATACTAAGAAATTTACTACATATGATTACTAGGTCTATTAAGATTTATGTATTTTATGTATAAATTTCCATCAATGTTTAATCAGTTGAAAATCTTTGACGGATGATTTTTCTAGAAACTTCACTGGGAAAGTCACTAGAAAACTCGCTAGTAAATTCGCTAAGAAAAATTACATTTTTATACAGATTTTTATATGTAATTTTTATATTTAAATGTCCATTAATGTCGATAAATTTTAAAATCGTAATAATACTGACGCGATAAATGTTTTTATATAATAGTAATATCTTGAATATTAGTAATTGTATGCAAGAGAACATTTGTGTATGTTTTATGCAAATTTCAGCTGAATGCTTACACATGTTATTAGACCAACTGGACTAATTCACTAACTGGACAATTCACTAAAAGGTACCGATCGAAAAGATATAGCGATGTTTTTGGAACCTCGTGTAGCACCTAGTCTGGAGTGATTAATGGATTCAGGTTGGTTACCTCGCTAGCAGACGACGAAAATAAGAAATTCCATTAACACTTAACCTGAATCGACCAAGCAGGGCTCCTGGGTTAAAAGAACAGATTCTTATAAAAAAGAGGATCCAGTAAAAGGGTTTCTTACTGGCTTAATTTAAAATGGCCTCTAGAAAGTCATACTGATAATAATAGAAGAATCTTCTGCAGTACCAAGACTGGAGTGATTAATGATGTTATACATAACCTAAACTCATTCACTAGAAATTTAGAAATAACAAAGACATTATTTATAGAAGAAGGCTATATACAAACTAAGATTTGTACATCTCACTAGAAGGAAAAGGTCACTAGAATGTGAGTAGAATAATCCTAATTCTAACCTAAACTCATTCAATAAAAATTTAGAAATAACGAAGAAATTATTTATAGAAGAGAGTTATATACTAAAGAACTAGATACAAATTAAGGTTTGTATATCTTACTAGAAGATAAAGGCCATTAGAAACTTAGCAGAAAGTCATATCATAGTAAATATTTGGAACCCTACAGGCATGCCAAAATTAAACTATTGAAGCCCTAGGAGAAGCAGTGTAAAATTAAAGAATAACACAATCTGAAAATTTAGCTCAACCCCATCTGGGGGTAAGATAATTTCGAAGCAACGTGTAACCTCCGTGGCCGTATTTCTGGGATTCTACGTCATCTGCTAGTTAAGTGAGTCAAAACTCAAATATTAAAGCCGTAGGGGGCTATTATAATGTGCTAGAATTAGGAAATAGCCCGAACAGAGTCGGTGGTATCGCGATCCAAATATTAAATCCTTAGTGGGACTATTGTATCGCAGAATTAGAGGATTCCGCAAGTGCAGAATTTACATGAAAAGGAAGATGATATAAAGCAATCTTTAACCTTTATGGTTATATTTCTGGGATTCTACCTCGTTCGCTGGTCAGGTACCATACCCCAAATGTTAAGCCCTTGGGGAGACCATTATATCATAGAAGTAGAGTATTCCACAAGTGCAGAATTTATACTAAAAGGAAGATAATTTAAAGCAACCTTTAACCTTTACGGTTATATTTCTGGGATTCTAGATCGTTTGTGCTAGAGAGGGCTATTAAACCTGAAATATTAAATTCCCAGGGACGATATTATATCATAGAATTATTTATAGCTCAAATCGGGAGAAAATGATTTAAAGCAATCTAATCTGGATTCATAAATATAGGGAACAAAACTCTAATGTGGTAATGCAGTATCAATGGTACCAATATACGCACTGCCAAATTCTAGGATGTTAAAACCTAGAGTAATAAAATTTAGGATGACAAAGTCTATGCCCCTTAAAGCTAGTGTACCGACGCATTGAAACTAAGATCTAGGGGTGTTAAAGCTTAAGCTAGTATTCTAGAGTATTCTTTGGAAGTATATGTTTTCCTGGGGATTCACAAAAGAGAGACCCAAAATGTGGGATGTCACCTCATCTAAGGCCCCTAAATCTGGGATGCTACCATCTAGGGTCCCTAAAACTGGAATGTCACTATCCAGGATCCCTAAAAATGAGATGTTACCGTCTAGGATGCTTAAAAACTGGGATGATATCGTCTAGGGTCTTTAAAACTGAGCTACCACCATCTACGGCCCCTAAATCTATGTTACTATGATGCAATGTTCAACAATCTATGTTACTATAATCTAGTGTTCCAAAATCTATGTTGCTATGATCTACTGTTCCATAATCTATGTTACTATGATCTAGTGCTCCAAAATCTATGTTGCTATAATCTAGTGTTCTGTAATCCATGTTACTATGATCTAGTATTCCAAAATCTATGTTACTATGATCCAGTGTTCCAAAATATATGTAACTATAGTCTAGTGTTCTGTAATCCATGTTACTATGATCAAGTATTCCAAAATCTATGTTAGTATGATTCAGTGTTCCAAAATCTATGTTACTATAATCAAGTGTTCCAAAAATGTTGCTATGATCTAGTGTTCCGTAATCTATGTTATTATGATCTAGTGTTCCAAAATCTATGTTGCTATGATCTAGTGTTCCGTAATCTATGTTACCATGATCTAGTGCTCCTAAATCTATGTTATTATGATCTAGTATTCTGTAATCCATGTTACTATGATCCAGTGTTCCAAAATCTATGTTACCATGATTTAGGCTCCCTAAATCAACGTTACTGTGGTCTAGTGTCCCAGAATCTATCACACCGTGATCTGCAACATCAAAACCTGCGATTGTGAAGTCTGAGGTACCAAAATCCATCATTCTTAAACAACGTGGCGCGAAAACGATCTATTCGCGCACAGGATTAGTCCAGGATTGAAGAGTGAGACAGTCGGGGGGAATTTCGGGTTGTGTCAAAGGCAGATAGTCGGATAGGGGAACGTTTAAGCTTCGCGGTCATAGAACAGGAATGGGTGAGGTTAAGTCCCGGGGCTTACCGTTAAAGTGAAAAAGACAGAGCAGCGCTATCGGAAGCAGCGAACCGCGTAGTTCCGATCTCTCGGTCGGGGATGTCTTGGTAAATCAAGAAGCTTGCCCAGCAGCTCTCCGTGACGGCCGCCGACGTCCTGCCGTATTAAGCCCAGGGCGTCCCTCACAATCACATCGGCGGTCACCCCCGGATTGACAGCTGGTCGATGCGAAATTACCATTTAATCACCGCTCTTACGATTCTTGGCCCCCCGCCGGTAGTTATAGTCGTGCGGGGACGGATGGCGTCGGATTTATGGTAACCATTGGCCTGCGCTGCGTGCGCTACTTTCCTAGTTGATCGTGCTAAACGCTATTGAGGTTAGGTTAGTGGAACTTATCCGTTGTCGATGGTGATGATGTTCCGAGCTAATAAGGGGAACTTTGACTTTGGAACGACTCGATATACAATTGCGACCGTTAGTGCAACATGGCGGATGGTTGGGTTATGGTGCCAATGTCTTGTTATTTTTTGGTGATTTAACTAGTAGCGTTAGTTTTTGATTGTTCTGTTTAGAACGTTTTTGTAAATGCCTGTAGAAAATTGTATTTATGCAATTGTTTCGATGTAACATTGTTCTTTGAAATTGTTATTGCTATAGAATTGTTTGAAAAGCTGTTAAAGAACGCTTTGGAGGTTAGGTGTGTGACACTTGTCCGTTCTTGATGATTTTGTAAGTCAATAAGGGAAATTTGACTTTGGAACTATTCGATATTCAGTTTTCTGACGACTGCTGACTCAATTGGGACCGTTTGTGCAACATGGCGGACAGTTAGGTTATGGTGCCAATGTCTAGTTATTTTTTGGAGATTTAATTAGTAGTGTTTCAATATGGAATTATTTTTTAACTTTGTTGTTGCTGTAGGATTATTTAAACAATGGTTAAAGTGGAGAACTTTCTACATGAAAATAAGAAATGCTGAAATATTATTGCTTAAAGCGATTTTTCAAATAAAATTGTTTTGTAGGCAGAAATGAAATGTAAAATCTGAAAAACTTGGTTTTTGTTCGATTTAAAGGGTGCAATTTTTTCTGAGCAGATATAATGTAGGAGAATTTGCAAAAAAACAATCGAAAGGAAGGTACACCATGCGTCGAATTGGAAATTATTGGGTCTCAGCGTTCATTGATTCGAGTTTATAAATGACAAAAACGAGGAAATGCTACTTTATTTATGGAAGTCGATATTTATATTGCAGATAGGGACAGGCAGCGTAAAACGATTAATTAGCTGCGACGGAAATTGATGACTTACGTTAACAAATAACGGTACAAATGTGCGAAAGTTTCTGTGAACGACTGCTGTTCGTTTACTTTCCTCGACCAGTGCTATCAACAAATTAAAAAACCAAATTCCCAATCCTGTCCAGTTCGAGGACTGGATGCTTTCGTGATGAATATGGAGTGCCAGAAATAAGTAAATTGACAAATTAGTAAATTAAGAAGTTGAATAAACAAAATCAGGAATGATGAAATAAATAAATTAGGAAGTCAAAGATATGTGAAATAAGGGAGATAGGACATGACAGAATAAACGAAATAAGAGATGGCAAAATAAATAAATAAATGAAGAGAAACAAGAAATTGGTGGAAACCAGAATGAACAATTGAAGAAACACATAAATTAACAAATTACAAGCATTGAATAAACAAAGTCTGGAATGAGGATACAAAACAATTCAGAAATTGATGAAATGATGAATTAAATAAATTAAGAAATAATGGCAAAAAAAATTAAATGATTCACAAACTGACGAAAACAAAAATTAACCTATTAAGAAATGAAAAACTGGAGAAACGACGTGATAAATGAAGCAACGAAGAAACAAACAAATTAAGGAATACGGAAATTAACTGAAATTACTATAATACTTTCTGAAGCAACATTGAGAATGGCGTTTGAAAAATGTCGCAAAATCGATCTCGGGTGCGTGAATTTGATTCAAAAGTACCAATGCAGCGTCGGACCCTATTTTAATTACTCTTCGTTAGCATGGAGCTTGCAAGGATTTTTTCCAAAAGCGGTGCGCATCAAAGAACACGTCGAAGTACGAAAATGAAATTTTACAAACTGTCTGACACAGCGTGACCCCTTTTAATTATCGGGCACCGTTTCGAATCAACGATTGAGCAACATGGCGGAATTATTGCTTAACTCAGCGTTCGTCGTTTACTTGTTCATTTCATCAGCGTGCGCGTGCAATCGAAAAGAATGCGTTGTTATCCTCGCGAACGACCGAATTAAAAACACGTTAACACTTTTCCGGCAACCTCGCGTTGTTCCGCGTTCCCGTCAACTTTGATTCGCCATTCAGTTAAATGCGCAGACTTGCAGCAATGAATTTCTTTAGTCGTTGCGAATTCATTCGATTCAAATCTTGTTAAACAAAATATAAAAACGAAGATTTGTATATGTCTTTATATATTTATATTATATATTTTATATTTTATACTTTTTTATATTATATATTTTATATTTTATACTTTTTTATATTATATATTTTATATTTTATACTTTTTTATATTATATATTTTATATTTTATACGTTTTTATATTATACATTTCATATTTTATACTTTTTTATATTATACGCTTTGATAATAAACGCAGGCCATTTTCTATCGAATCGAATTTCTATCAAAAGGTGAAAAATTCATTTCGACAAAGTGAAATGTTGCAGAAGAAAATTAGGGGAGGGGTGCATATATTATTTAAATTATGCATATTGACTGTGTGTGTATTGACTGTATTTTATTATACTTTATAATAATATTATCGATAAGAATTCTCGAAACATTTTTCTCAAAAATATATGTACATATACGATTTAACAAATGCAATAAAATTAATATTTTTCCTTAAACATGTATTTGCAACCAGTGCAAGTGAAATAATGTGTACGCGTGTACATACAGGGTGCTCCATATAAAAGAAACCTTAAACTTATCTCCTTCATTCTATTTTTTTACCATAATAGTATGACCATTAAAGCATCTTTAGTTATATTGTTTTTCATTAGCATGAAGCGTATATTGGATAAAATTTAATGTTCCAGAAATATTTCTTACATGGCAGCTAGGAAGGTTAATAGAATGGTCTGTTTTAGGTGCGACAATAATAATATTATTCTTGTGAATAATGAACTACATTCTTCTGAGAAATATATGTGAAATTATTAAGAATAATATTGTTAGTATTAGCAATATTGGAATATAGAAATAAAGAAATAGAAACAAATACTAAAAATTGCTAATTAGAAAATGAAATTGAAAGTAACAAATAGGACAAAAAATACCGTAATTAGCATAATATTATGAAAAATAACTTATACGTGCCATTAAAATTAATAATATTAGAAAATGAAAATACCAAATGGAAACTAGACATAAATATTGCCTATTAAAAAATAAAAATGAACGTAGCAAGTGGTAAACAAAAATATAAATTGCTACCTAGAAAATAGAAATGAAAAATATCAAATGATAATTAAAACAAAAGATTGTCAATTTGAAAGTAAAAATAAAAGTATGAAGCAGTAAATAAAATAAGAACAAAATAAAAAGTGACTAATTAGAAAATAAAAATGAAAGTAATAACTAGAAGCTGAAATGAAAAATTGCTGAACAGAGTATAAAAATCGAAACTAATAGTAAATACCAAATTGAAAAATTACCAAATGAAAAAATAAAAATTGGAATAACAAATACAACATAATATACAAAACTGTCTACCAGAAAATAGAAATGAAAGTTCTGAGTAAAAACTGAAATTAAAAATTGCCAAATAGATTATAGAAATTAAAACTCCGAGTGGAAGCTTACATAAAAAATTGCCAAACAGATAGCAGAAATTGAAATGCCAAATATTATAGAAAATGAAAGTAAAAATTGTCAATTAGAAAATATAAAAATGAAAGTACTGATTTGGAAACTGAAATTAAAAATTGTCAAATAGAATACAGACATTAAAACATCTAGTGGAATCTAACATGAAAAATTGCCAAATAGATACTACAAATTAAAATATCAAATAAGAAATAAAAGTAAAAATTGCCAATTAAAAAATAAAAATGGAAGTACTGGTGCGTGTGTGTGTAGAAACGGAAATTAAATATTGCCAAATAAAATATAAAAATGGAAACTGATAAATTACAGTAACACGAACTGAAATGAAAAAATGCCGAATGGAAAATAGAAATAAAAACTTTCGTTAGTATTTGCACAAAGTAGAGAACTGATTCTGAGAATTGTCAACTAAAAAATATAAAAGAGAGCACCAAAGGTGAACAGAGAATATGACTCAAGATATGAAACGAAATAACAATTGCCAATTAGGGAGGAAAATTGAAAGTAGAGAAGGTAGGAAATAAAAATGGTGGACTTAGCATAAAATAATAATCTGTCTGTTCTGACCCACAACTTTTTTGCTATTTCATTAACATTGGATAGCGAAATCTAAACTTGTATTTTAAAAAATTGGAGTTTGAATAGTTTTCTAATTGTGGTTTAAGATGGAGACCTAACTTCCGGTTACTTTAGAATTTACCAAATCTAGCTTAAACCCTAGAAAACGCCATTTATATTTTCTAGTCGGATCTTCCTTCGGATACTTAATTTTGAAAATAAATTACAAAAGGACTGTGGAAAATGCCTCCCTCTCTTTAAGAATTATTTAAACATGTTTAAATGTTCGTAATATTGTAAAACAGTGTATCGTCGTAATCAGGAGAATTTGTAGAATTATTCTACGCAAATATCATGCGTGTGGCATTCACGGTTAAAGAAAAATGAAAAATTTTCAATTAAGAAGCTAAAAGAAGTTGTAGTCGACAGTTTGACGTTTCGTTTTAAAATGAATTTTTATAATCTAAAACAAATTTTAGATTATAATGATTTCTAAATTTGTGGTAAAATCGTAAAAATCGTTACGTACGCTCCTTGAGGAAGATTATGGTCTCCCTGACCGACTGCAGCGATTTCTTCGATATTATATCGTCGTCTGCGTCCTGTCTGCCAAGAAACATATCAGAAACTGAATTTCACAAAATTACAAAATTTTTTGATTTTTGATAGCCAAACATTACAATGACCTTTGAAAAAATATGTGTAAATATGCACAAAATAGCGATGATCTTCAATACTTGGAAGAAAATGATCTCGAAAGAAAAGAAGAACATCAATCGTAATATTCTTAGCTCTGAACTAAAGAAAGTTGGCACATATTTTTGATATCAGCAAAAATACGAAAATATTTTATTATACAGGGTAAAATAAAATAAACTAACTAAAATAACGAAATATTTAATTTCTCACTGATTTTAACCAAATAAATCGTACAACAATAAACCTAAATACATTTGACGATTTCTTTGAGTTTTATTAATTAGTCTATTTGGACATAAATACAAGTGATATTTGTTAGAATTTTATAAAATAACAAGAAATCCAGTAAAATCGAATGTAGTACTTCAGAACAGTCAATAATTTCATTCAACCGATCACAATAAATTTCATCGGGGAGCACATAATTATAAAATTCCAATGAAACTAATACAATAAATTTCATTAAAGTCCGCGTGTCCGCGATCAAATGAGGAACCCGGCGGAAGCTGAGAACCGGGTAGATCCGTGGCCATAAATAACGCAAAATAATATTCAGCCGGGTTAATTAAAAATAATATTTCATTGTGGACGCGGTGCGCGGCGCGGATCTCCATTATCCTCCGCCATTTTTAAAAACGCGATAGGACCGACCGACTCGTTTCCATTCCGAATTCCGTCAGGTAGTTTATTAAAAAGAAAAAATGAAACGCATAAAACAACGGAAAGAAATCAAAGCGTTCGGGCTAAGAAAAAACAATCAAGAGCGTGTTCGTGTCACGTTCGCTTTAACTGATTCATGCTAGCGATAATTAAACGCAAGCTCGGCCGCGTCGGCCGACTTGTTAGTCCCGAGATAATTATTGTTCGGCAGGCAATTATAATTCTTACTTTACTGTGTTGCCGGGCGTGTGATCGCCGATCTTAATGATCCTAATTGCACCTATAACCTTTCGCAGCGCGTTGATTTTGTAATTAAATCCGCGCAGATCGACGAGCTAGTCGCGAGCCATTTTTATCCGCTGATAAAACCGGAATACATTTATGAAATGTTACAGAATTATTTCTTCATTTATGAGGTTCTTGAGAATTAATTTATGAGAATTCGTGGATCGTATCGAGCAAAAATTTTAATAAAATAAATGATAGTACGTAATATGTAGTAAGAAGATTATGTTAGCAAACAAACTAATTTATTCAATAGATTTTAAACAATTTTAGATCAGTCTTCCATTTTAAACAATTTTAAATTAGCCTTTGATCACAAACAATATTAAATCAGTTTTCCATTTTAAGGAATTTTAAATTAGCCTTTGATCATAAACAATTTTAAGTCAGTCTGCGATTTTAGACAATTTTAAATCAGTCTTCAATTTTAAACGATTTTACACATTTTGTAGTCAAACCGTTAACCGTGGCGCAGGTAATAAGACTGGGGAAAAAGTGGGTAATTGGGTAATTGGTGTTGTGCAGAAGGTAAGGGGAATACGTGACGGTGAGAGAATTTTGGCGACCAGATGTAGGCAGCGTTGAAGGAAATATTACAGGCAGGAAATAACGGCTTTTCGGTATAATTAGATACTATTATTACGGTCGCTTATTTGTTTGTGGAAAGACGCTTGCAGTACAGATAGAGTCGTTTGGTAATTTTCGGAATCTATTGTATGGTAGGGACGGTGTTGGATCGAGCGGTCGAGCCACGTATGCTTTATTACTTTAGATAGCTTCTATATACTTTTAACGCGGAACAACAAGTCTTAGTGGGCATGAGGCGAAAAAAGATAGAATTACAATTGGATTATGTGCAAATGCGTTAGGCACACATAAGATTATGCCTATTGTAATTTATAAATATAAAAACCTAAGAGCTTTGAAACATGTACTTTCATTACCTTACAGGCAGGAAATAACGGCTTTTCGGATAATTAGATACTATTGTTAATTTTACTATTGGTAATTTTCGGAATCTATTGTATGCTTATGCCCCGACGGTGTTGGGTCGAGCGGTCGAGCCGCGTATGCTTTATTAAATAATAGATAGCTTCTATAATACTTTTAACGCGGAACAATTGCAGTTTCTAAGTTGATGGTTTTTTCGAGCCGTCTTCTTTCCGGCAATAAAGTCATTTCTGCATTTTCGAGTAATGCACGCCTCATCGGCAGCATTTTTTATAATAGGGTCATTAGCACGCACCGCTTCGGTCGCCCGTCCAGGGTTTCTTGCTACCTGCGGCACTGCGTGCTACGTCACTTTTACATCCCCTTTCATCGCGTCACTGGTCAATCAATTTCTATTCTTCGTTTCTTGTGTCATTGTGTCATTGAACAAAAAGTCTTAGTGGACATGGGGCGAAGAAAGATAGAATTACAATTGGCTTATGTGCAAATGCGTTAGGCACACATAGGATTATGCCTATTGTAATTTATAAATATAAAAACCTAAGAGCTTTGAAACATGTACTTTCATTACCTGTAATTTTTAAATCGCAGTCAAATGCACGGATGAGTAGAACGTTATTTTCAGATTGATTTGAAAACCATTTCGAACCATCAGTAAAACAATATCAGGAGGAAAACAAATATCGGAGAAAGTAAAATGATGTTAAATGATTGCGAAGCCTACAAAATTTCGCTACAAGAAGAGGAACATTTTAAAATTATATATTTACCACCTAATACAGCATTTGTTCTGGAACCAATGGATCAAGGGATCATAGGAAAAACAAAAAGAATTTTCCGGCACAAGCTTTTGCAAATTGTTTTAACATATGATCAGGGAATAAATGAATTTTATGACGATTACACATTAAAAACCTGTATTGACATTTTATCGGATTCGTGGTTCAAAGTTACAACAAAGAACATAAAAAATGCATGGAATAAACTGCTACATAATAGTAATCCTGCTGGCCCTCCAATTCAATCACACATGGGAGAGTTTGAACCTGATTGGCCAGAGATAATGAGTGCAATTACAGGAGAGCAATGCACCCTGATACATGCCACACAATTTTTATTAGACTGTGAGGAGGAAGAAAGAAGGAACGAAAACGAAAATACAGAACTGCAAAATGAACCAAACAACCACAATAAATTACATGCGGCCCTTAAGTTATTGACATCTTACAGTAAACATCATACGTATTCATATACAATGGTAAAAATTTGCAGCCAATTTGAATATGAATTATTTACAAATTAATGTTTTTTTTTACATTATTTGTTATGAGAAAATAGAGGAAAAACACCACCTTGTTATAACGACGTATTTTATTTATTACGTAATTTGCTAAAATAAAATGAATTACAGATTAATTATCAAGTAAATAAATGTTGTTCAGTCTCATTGCAAGGCTGGAAATCTGTTTCGGTTTCTTTCCGTATCCAGGAAGAAGATCCGAAAGAACGAAATTATTTTATTGTGAAAAGGTGAAAGTTTTAGTATTTAAGGTGTACCCGGTGACTATGCGACGCATCCCGATTGCCATAGCCAGGGTGGTACCAGCGATCGCGAACTCTCTGACCACCCTTCGTACCTGCGAAAACTGTGACAGCAGCGCACTAATTTGTATCTGATCGATTGTACCAAACCATCGGAAAATATCATTTAAGGCTACAAATTTGAATCTTTTGGGAGAATCAAATAAACATCATTGCCTAAACTTTTCACCATCGCACACCACGTGCATCTTGGCAGCGCATTACGCACAACGTCTATCGTCTTTGATTCTATTGGCAACACAAATATCTGTCCAAACTATATCACGTTTGGTCTCATTTGAATCAGAAATCCATCAGCAATATGTTAAAAAAAAATCAGTATTAAAATGTTAAAATTAAAAAAAATCTATGTCATTGTATTATGAGTTGTCTTCCGGGAATTCGAGTCAAAGGAGCCGGGGCGCGTGCCGCAGCACACGTGTTCACCGACTCGCATAGCGAGAAAATCGATAAATTACAGGGTCGCGCAATATCTCGGTGTCAGAAGTGGCATACTCAAGTCGCGCCAGGAAGAGAGACACTACTATACATGTATATACGGTCTAAGGACGTAACGCCCACGCGACACAATCTCTCAATAAGAGCGCGGTCCCTAGATCGAGACGTTCGATCTCAATCCATAAAACCGCGGTGCCACCAGTCTGGCTCATAATGCGTCACGGCTGTCTGGCCTCGGAAAGCGACGGAGAGGCTCTTCGGAATCGAGCAGATAGCACCGTAGGACCGCTGTCAGCCGGCAAAGACCGAGCACCCGGCGATCTATCATCCGCGATCCTCTCCCGGGAACGATTGTTAAAGAGTTTCGAATGGCGGCCGGCCATTTGCGATCGATGGCCCATCCACGCGCGAGCGCGATATCGGTTTTTCCACCTAGAATTAGTATCTGGCTACGTTCAACCCCCCGTTTGACTCGGCAGCCGTTCCTCCCCGCCCCTCTCCATAAGAGACGAGAAGAATCCCGGGGGTTATAGGAAGAGGATTCTCGAGGTTCGAATCTCCTGATGATCGGTCAGCTTAGCTTTTTACGGGGGCCGTATGAAAAATCTATCAGGGTTAAAGCGTCGCTTATGCACACCGGCGCGGCTTTATCGGATGGATTCTCCTGTGAGGAACCGTTTCCGAGCGGCGCGCTGCTTTGAAAAATTCAGCCGCGTACCGGGCACTAATAGAGGACTTTTTGCAAGTTGATGAGCCATCCGAACCGGGCGCGCCCGTTAATTATTTTATGACGCGTCGTCCACGGGATTCGCGGCGATGCTGGGGGAGGACTTAGGCTGTCTTCCCACTTGGAACAGTTTTATAACCAATTTCAATCGACCGATTTCAATGAAATTTTCAGCGTGTACAGGGTGTTCCACGTAACCGTTGCCACGATTTTTTCCAGCATCTCCGGCGGTCTAACAAATAAACGTTTCGAACAAATGTTACTCGGTTTTTAGCCGGCTACGGATTGCGATATAAAAAGCTTCAGAAAGAAATAATTTACGTGAAGAAATCAAGGTCACTTTCATTTTTTTTTAAGTTGCACAAGACGAATTCGATGACCTGTTATACCACGACCTTCGGATGACCTTGACGTAACACAGTTTTCAATGACAACATATCACTTCGTTGATCGCATTTTTTGTGCGTCAAGGTTGTCCGTAGGATATGGTGTAACATATCGTTGGATTCGTCTAGGCACAAGCTACAATGATATGAAGTAAAAAATATTAGATGCAATTTAAGAAAATGAAGATGACCTTAATTTTTTGGAATAAAACACTTATTTCTGAAACTTTTTATACCGCATTATTCCGACTATTTTTTATTCATATTAACATTAGATTTACGGAACCCGTTAAAATGGCGTGTCACCAATTTTTTAATTTACAATTACGGCAAATGTTTCAACAACACTTGTTGAGAATCAGAATAAACGTCTTATTGTTACTTTTATAAACTCATTTAAAACAGCTGTTTTTTGTCTAGAAATCTAGTATTAAATAAATATTCCAAAATGTATAATCTTATCTACAAACATCAATTCATCGAACAGTAGTATAAATATTCAACAATAACATTTTTAATCGTCGTAAAATCGATGATAATATTATACCCTCTGAAAAGCGTTCCGTAATAGGTACAGTAAATTCTCCCTAATTGATGCTCAGCTTAGAAACAAAAATAGACAATTTGGGAAGAAGAGATACAATTATTCGAGCTTTGCGGCTCGTTTTTATAGTTAACGATCGTCACCAACTATAAAAGCGAGCCTCAAGGCCACGAAAGCATTCTTTTTGGAAGAAAATTGCTGCTATATTTTTAGACATAATCATTTCAAATTTATATTTATTTATATGTAAAAAGAAATTTGTATTCTAAAGATTTCTATTGAATTTTTAATGAAATAATCATCAATTATTAATGAATTGAAAATGAAATAAAAATTGAGACCATCTTCAACGAAAAATTTTAATTGTGACCAACGATGCCCTAAAATATTGGTAGCGGTACGGTAAATTTTGTTGGCGCCTCGGAGTCGCCATTCGAGTGCAAAGGGTTAGGTTTTAAAATCAATCGTACGTCAGCGGTGTCTGGCATTCTTCGAGCGTCATTTAAAAATGTTTATTGCTCCATGATATAGTAAAAAAATATACGGTTACGATCGCGAGAGTCTACAGAATCGTTCTACGAAAAATTCGTGCCTCTAGCGTCACAAGTTACACCGGGAAAAATTCTCAAACGCGATAATTTGTCTGCTGAAAAAGAAACTCATCTCCCAGCAATTCGAGTTTCAAACTGAAATCTTCGAAGAACCGACAAAGAGATCGAGAAAAGATCGTCTCGCGATGTGTAAATGAGATCGGAATTTACGAGATAAAATTCATCGTCGGTTATCATCACGGCCGGAAGCGTGACCGCGGCCTAATAAGTGTCCTCGAGCGGGTGGTTTCGCTCACCTTTTGGAGATCTGCGCGCCCATCGCGGCGATCACGGCCGATTGGCGGGAAATTCGAACGGGGTTCCAGCGCGTCCGCGGTGCGGCAACAGCAATCAACCGAATAATTTAAGGGTCCACGGTAGGTAACGGTAGGTTACGACGCGGATCGCGACTATATTTCCGTCATCGACGCGAACCTATCCGCTTAACGACCAGATTTCCCACGATGCGCAGCACGCACGCGTGTACAAATCGAGAGGACCGTTCGATACAGTCTTTTGTTCCACTGTCGCTATTAAAATAACGTGATTCCGCGAACGGCACCGGGACAGGAGCGTAATAGAAACACCGATACCGAACCGGCCGCGGCCGGCCGATCGTCACCGATTTTTCGATTTCCCGCTAGCTCCCGTGGACCCCCGTGGACCCCCATGAAACCAATATGGCTGCCGTGAAATAATGGGACAGTATAGACAATAGACAAATCAACTTTAAATTCATCGCGCCCTGCCAGCCGAGAATCATTCTCCCCGACGTGAAACAATTCGCTCGATTCCATTCGAAACGAGATTAGTTTTTTGGTTGATGCGCACATCGGGACGAACATGAATTCTTCTGGAAATTTGGCGGTACGTCATGCGGCCAGAATATGCCGTGAAATATGATCGCCACGTATCTTTCTTTTGGAAAATTTTAACGTTTTCGTAGAATTTTTAGTCCGTTCTTTTCTATTTCCCAGGTTTTATTCGTCGATTGTTATTTATGTATTTAACGTTGTTTTTATGTTGTATGGTTTTTAGTACGGTTATTTGATGCAGCAATGGCTCGAATGATTCTCAAAGCTAATTTAATAAATAATAATCGTGTTAAAGGAAGTGAGGGATATGTTTGTTAGAGAAATATGAAGAATATTATCAATAAGATACTCACCCATTTAGTTGTAAAATCCACTTTATGCACGGAAATGTGTGGGGGATAGTGCATTGACCACATTTACGTACTTTGTTAATCTTCACTGTACACCGCATGTTTAAAAATTTCATACGTTACACACAAGGTGTCATGCACACTAGAAAATTAAAACGGCCGTCACGGTTAAATTACTTACTATTTCGGGTCCGAAAAATTAGTAAATATTCTTCAGACGTTCTAAAGTAAAGGTGAACAGCGTTTTTCTTAAAAATATCACTGTAAAAAAAATCCGGAAAGTTCTCGCTTCGTGATTTGTTCAATACTTCGAACGCGGCTCGAGTCCGTCCCGACCATCTGTCAAAGTCTCTTTCTGCGGGCTCTCGAACTTCGCGCCGTCACCTCCCATTGGTCAGTGATTTCCGTTAATAACTCGTAAACAAAGACGCAGATTGCATTTTCGCAAAGGAAAAAGTTACTTCAAATGACTTCAGCTACCCCTCATTTTCGGCTGTTAGAATAATTTGTGGAACACCCTGTATATATAAATCATTTATATATATTTTATTGAACATTTATTAGTTAAATATCTCGAAGTTCGAAAAATCGGCAAAATTAGCCCAAAAGTGATCAAAAGTAGCTTCCTCAGATAAGAAAGTTAAACAACGAGAGTTTTTTACTTCGTTTTGTCATTCCAAGTATGTAATAGCAAAATTGTAACATTATCTATTATACAGGTCCCTCTATGATCTAAAAAAAATTCAAATCGTCTACTCTAATTTTAAAAAAGTTAAAATTGCGCCTTGAGAAGTGTTCGAATGTCAGTGGGAGTCACTGTATACATATAGCTGATGGCCGGCCTCGGCGACCAAGGGTTGTATTCGCGAGGCATTTTCATGCCCGGCATCTTTTTCGCCGGCATTGTTCGTCCTTGACGAATACGAGGTTCTCTGTTCTTCAGCAAGGGCGAAATGAACAGTCCTCCGAAGCATTGGCGGATTAATGCGTACAGGTGCCCGAGGCGCGATACAAAATTGAGATCCCCAATACGCTATGACACGCTATGACAAATAAAGCGATTATTAAAAAAAGTTTTATTTGAAAATAAAAACTTTATTTATGGCATTGAGAAATTAATTTCAATAACAGCTTTTCGGGACTTTTGCTAGTGCACAGTCGAATGCATGTGTAGATTTCAGCTAGCAACTTGCGTTCATTAGTCGCATATGCATTGCATTTATATCATTTTACTACATGAAATAATATCACGTCGTTCGTTTCAACAGACAGCTGTTATATTATGTACAAAAAAAATAAAATACTACTAATTTATCAATATGTAATTTAATCAAAATAATACATGTTTGCTGGCTTTAAATGGACTTACATCATTTTCATAATTAGTCAATTGTAATAATCATTTAATTTCAGTTATGAAATTTTAAATATCATTTGAAATATATTTTCTATTAATCCATATAATTTTGTTTATTAATAATAACAATAAATAAAATAGGAGTCTCGTTTCTTATTTTGAACGTCAAATATATTTATATATTGTTAAACTTAAAATAAGATATTGTTATTATTTATTTACCGTAAATAACCAGACCCTGTTTACTCCCGGTAGGTTCTGCTTTCCCTTGCAAATCATAATTTTCATCAAGGCTCGGTGCGAGCCTGTTTACAATGGTTCCTTCAATTGACTCATTTGCACTGGCTCGGCCTAATCCGCCGCTTCTCTTTTTTTTTTTAATTTAACTGAACGAGCCAATCCTTGCAAAATCCGTATGACACGACCGGTCATCGCAGGTACATGTGCTTACCTGATAGCCGGCAGCGGTGGCTAATGGTTTTCCACGGGAGACGTTTTTATACCTGGCGCATCTTTTCCGGTAGTATCCTTTTGTCATTGTTCGTCCTTGCTGATTAGGACGTTCTGTCCTTTAGCAAAGACAGTATAAATAGCCTGCCGATGTCAACGGAAACACTTATTCTGCGATCAGTGCAGCAACAACCAGCAATCAGCAAACAGCAGTGATCAGTGCGAAGACTTCGGCGAATTTTCTCAGTTAATTTTCCCAGTGAAGTATAGTGACAATTTCTTAGTGAACTAAAATGGCATGGTACGTACATTTTTGCTATATTTTTCCGCGAACATTCTTCAGTCACTTGTTTTGACTAATGTTTTCCGTGTGTCGGGTATAAGAAAGAACAATTTATTTTTACGAATTTAAATATTTATAAATAAAATATATTTTTCATCGAGACACGAATCAACCTCTAGTTTGGCCGGATACGGAGAATTCTCCCTAATTGATGCTCGGATAGTGCACGAAGATGGACAAGTCGGGAAGAGGAGATACGATTATTCAAATTTTTGTAAATTGAAATCTTGAAAATTATAACATTTAAATACTAGATAATTTAAAAAATGTACATTTAGAAATCGGAGAACTTAAAAATCGTGAATTTGTAAATCAAAGAATTTAGAGATTGAAATCTTAAAGATTAGATCATATAGAAATCAGCTAACTTCGAAATTGTAAATTTATAAATCAGAGAATTTAAAAACCGTCAATTTGAAAATCGGACGATTCAGACATTGGAATCTTAAAAATCAGAAACTACAGAAACCAGATAATTTCGAAATTATGAATTTAGAAGTATGCGCATTGAAACACCGTGCCATTCGAAACGGTTGGATCGAGAAATTGCAAGTTTCTCGGAACGGAAAAATGTGTTTAATCCTGGCGTATAAATATTTCCAATTTATTCGCTTATAAAAACGAGTCGTCTACAAAGTTGTCGATTCACCGATAACTATAAAAACGAGCCGCGAGGCTCGAGTAATCGTGTCTCCTCTTCCCAGATTGTCCATTTCTGTGCGTAATCCGAGCGTCAGTTAGGGAGACATTACTGTATCTCCAAACGTTTCTGCAAACTTGATTCGATTAAAGCTTCCGTCGTTTAATATACCGTTTAATATTACTATACCACACGCCATCAGAAGCTGCAAGATACGTGCATACTAATTAATTGTTTCTTTTCGTTCAGTTCCAGAACTACAACTGAATCCTGCATTCAGTGGGGCTCCATAAATGGTGGAGAAATCGAGTTCGAGTCTCTGACGGAGAATACTTTGGAGGGAGCATTAGAAGTAATAAGGAAAAGCTTTTTCCCCAACGAGAGCATCTGCAAAGGCATAAATCTGTTATCGGATCCTTGTAGCGTCAAAGCGCTCGAGGAGGTGTGTTTGGCAGTTACTAGAGACGGTGTCAGCCTTGTCGCAATCGAAGTCAAGACTCAGAAAGTTGTTGGTGTCGTTCTCAATAAAATTAAGAAAATAAAAAGAGATGAAATTGACCCGCGGTGGTTGTGGGGGCAACCACCGTACGATCGACTTCCCCCGATCATCAGGCATCCTCCTGAAATGACTTGGCTTGAGAGCTTCAGAGAAGATTGTGAACATCACACGGCCAATGCCTACCTAGATTTGATGATTGCTATAAACGACCAGATAAATTTATTCGAATATTATGATGTTGATTGTATTATGGAGTGTATGTTCCTGGCTACGCTGCCGGAGATGCAGCAGCAAAATATTGGCGAGAGCTTAGTGTGCTTGTCCGTGGATGTTGCCAATGCGCTGGGTAGTGGAGAAGATGTGAAAGTACCATTAGCCGATACTGGAGGTGATAGTATAATCCGTCATTACCTGGGCGTACCGAAGTTAGTGACTGCCGTCATGACTTGCAATTACGCGCAGATCATCGCGAGGAGGTGCCGCTTTAAGGTCTTTAAAAGGATCAATTACAGGAACTTTGGCTGGGATAACGTACCGTTCCGCGAGAGAATCGGGGATGAGCATCGTGACTTCACTGTAGTAGTCAAGAAAATAAAGAACTTGTACGATTCTTAAAGAAGATATCGCGATATCAAGAAAATTATATTTTATTTAGTATTTACGTGTGTTTAGCACGATTACGATAATATAATTTTGACCGAAGTTGTCAATTATTATCCTCGAAATTATCTTTGGAATTATTAATTTTGAACTTATCATCTTCGAAATTGTTATCTTCGACATTGTGATCATCTTCGAAATTATTATCTTCGAAATTATTATCTTCGAAGTGATCCTAGAAATAATTATCTTTGAAATTGTTATCCTAGAAATTATTATCTTTGAAATTGTTATTCTATAAAGTGTTATCTCCGAAATTGTTATCTTTGGAAATATAGATCTCGAAATTATTATCCTTGAAATTATTATCCTTGAAATTATTATCCTTGAAATTATTATCCTTCAAATTATTATCTTTAGAATTATCATCGAAATGATTAAAATAACACCAATTGACCAAAATATATTCGCTATGCATTGCTATTGGAATCTCGTCGATTTATCAATCGACTTATCAATGAAAAGTGTAGAAATAAAACAATGAAATTTATACTTTTCTGCCTGGTTACTCGTCGTTTAAGCCACTTCATGAAGGAACGGAGATCAGGCACTCGCGCATTTGCATCAACATTTGCATTGTTGCGGCGCAACGCCGACGTAAAATAAATAAAGCAAATCGCCGAGAATTCCGGAATTCATAAAGTTCGCACGGAATCGCAGTTATTCTTTTCTGATTATTATTCATGGTCGTGATGAATAAGTCGCGTCCGTTCCTTCGGAACCAACATCTTTTTCTGTGAAATATCAGCGGAACGATGCCGCCGTAGAAACAAATTGGAAATATTTATACGCCGGGATTAAACACATTCTTCCTTTCCGAGAAACTTGCAGTTTCTCGATCCAGCCGTTTTGAAAGGTACGATGTTTCAATGCGCATACTTCTAAATTCACAATTTCGAAATTATCTGGTTTCTGTAGTTTCCGATTTTTAAGATTTCAATTTCTGAATTGTCCGATTTATAAATTCACGATTTTTAAGTCTTCTGATATCTAAATTAACAACTTTGAAATCATTTGGTTTCTAAATTTCCTGATTTTTAAGATTTCAATTTATAAATTCTTCGATTTTTATGTTATTTGATTTTTAAGATTGCAATTTATAAATTCTTTGATTTTTAAATTCACGATTTTTATGTCATTTGATTTTTAAATTTAGAATTTTGAAGTCATCTGATTCCTAAATGTTTTAATTTTTGAGATTCCGATTTCTAAATTCTTCGATTTTCGAATTTGTAATTTTTAATTTTTCAGATTATGGTACCTAAATGTTTCGATTTTTGAAATGCGATATCTTGATTGTTATTTCGGAACAGTTTGTATTCCAATCGGCGATCTATGGATTATTGTAGAGTGGTTTAAACGACGCCGTTATTAACACTGTCCGGAGGTTTGTCGTTTTCACGTTCGAACTAGCCAGCGGTTAATCGAACCTTGGTAATGTCCCGCGTACACGCGGAATTAGAAACGTATAATTCCAATCCAATTCGCCTGCCACGTTGAATTTCATTTACACCGGCGCGACGGCGGTTTTGGTGCGTCCGATTTGATTAGCAGTAACAATTCGGTTGACTGCAGTTTGTTTAGACGATTTAGATTCAATGGATTCAATCCGCGAAGCCGCTCCAAAGGGAAACCGAACGGTTCGCACGATTAGCACTTTTCTTTTCGTTATTAGCTATTGTGATTATCTTGTGTTATTATCCACAGCTTGGTTGTGTTAAATACAAATTGTCTACGTCGATCGCGACATACAAATACAAACTCTATAATATGACCGAATTTGGCTTCCGATGATTCCACCATTTTGCATTTGAATAATGATGTTTCGTCATAAATTTATAAAATTCTATTGCCATTATTAACAATTGATCTTACTTTTCGTAGATTATTATTAAAAGAACAAGATTTGGAACGACTTTATCGCCTAATAAATGCTCTATGACGAAAGCTAACCCAAAATCGACAATTACTTTTTAGCAACGTACGCTTTCAAAATATGCAAATATCATAATTATACAAAGTTCTCGCTATTAATAATTGTGGCTTGTTAACAATTGTTGTTGTGATAAAATTGTTCGTAATTCATTGTAAATATATTGTCAACAATTGTTGCTGTAATAAAATTGTTCATAATTCATTGTAAATATAATGTTAATAATTTGTATCATTTGTCGTAGACAAATGTATACAAATTCTTGAGCAATTAATAAATTCTCAGTCTGCTTCATTGATAACAAATTTTGCAGTATGTTTTCAATTTCTTTAAAAATAAATATTGACGCAACGATAAAGAAATGTTCAGAATTTTATGAATATAATACGATGATAAATAAAAAGGGAAGTTTGTAAATACGGATATGTAGTTACAATAGAGGAATAATCAAAGTGGTGCACATATCCGATTGACTGCTGCGTTCTCACTGTAATTTCCGATCCGCGTCGCGATCTAATGGATTAACAGAAGCTTGCGGTCTCGTGTTAAAACGGATATTAACAGACTGCAACTAAAATAATCAATTAAACCCCTTTAACAGAATTGCATGCAGACGTGAATCCTATTAGCGGCTTTGCTCAGCCTCTAATACATTCGTTATGTAACAGAGTTGCAATCATTGTAGAGAGGATAGCGAATTACATGTTTTTGAAAATCCATTGCTTGAATTTCGAATAATTTCCGTACACAGAAAATGGCATCAAATGGTATAAAATAGCATAAAATTGCCTAAAATTGCATAAAATGGGATAAAGTAGCATAAAATGGTGTAAAATGGCAGAAAATGGCAAGGAAAGCTAGTAGATCACTGTTTTTGGTCCCAATGGAAAGAGGAGACTTCATTCTATCAGATCATAGTCATTTCAATCGCTATGAAAAGTTTAAATTATGAGAGAAATGTGAATTTGAAAATAACCAAAAAATTACCATCTCTACTTAGAATGGGGGGTCTTAAAGATACAAAGGCACTAATACTGAATAATCCAAACGGCGCGGAAGCTAAGATTTCACCCTTTGAAATGTATCTAAGGACACCATTTTATAGTTTTTTTTGTTAACAAAGTTACGATATTTTGAATTTCAGGATTTCATTCGGAAGAGAATCCAAGGTGGTATACGATGGCAAACAAAAATCATAGATCAATATTTTCGGGCTCATTCGAAAGGGGAGACTTCGTTCGTTAAAATAATTGTGAACTAAACAATTTTTTGAACCACTCAGACGTATGCGAATATGAGAAATCGACAAGACGGAAACATTTGTATTTACAGTGCAGGGTATTAACGAAATAAAATTTATTAAACAGAAGAATTAAGATGCTACGAAACTGGAAACTTGGACTTTTAAAATGAGTCGAAGAACACCACCCTAAAAAATGTTCGCCTAGAATTCCACGACCACAGAAATCACACTAACCTTGGACACTTTTTTTCAAAACTGCCATGAATTGGCAACAAAATATCGCAGATCAATGTTCTTGGACTCGTTGGAAAGGGAATACTTCGTTCCACAGAATCACGGTGATTTCGTACGCCGGAGAAACGTTTCGAACATATTAGAAGCACGCGAATTCGAAAAACGACCAACAATGTTCCATTTTCGCTTATCGCTCGAGTTCCATCGAACCATTTTTCGTTTCGTGCGATTTATGGTGTAGTGCCGGCAGTGCACAGAGCCAAAAATATTCGCGCCGAATCGGAAATGTGATTATCATGTTCGCGCGACCCCCAGCCGCCGAAATTCAATTGGTCCAGCAAGTTTCGGTTGATCCAGCAAATCAGAACTTGGTGAAATATCGTTGGCGCACTTGTAACAATGACACGGAGTCACTAGAGCTTCAGATGATAGCGATTAGGGCAAATTTCGCAGGAGTTAGACGATTACGCTAGTTCTGGCTTGTCGTCGACGGATAATAAAACGGATAATAAGAGCACGCGTCGCGACGGATAATTTACGATTTTTCGATGATTTTTAGCGCTGGTTGACAAGAATCGCCGGTACGAATGTCGGACAATTTTATTTCATAATTTTAATTGCTCCTGGACAAAATATTCTCCTTTTTATTTTCTGCACTGTGAAACTGCCACTTTAACAACGACATCCTGATGTTATTCTATTTTCTTGTATATTCATCAAATTTATCAGATATTGAAATAATGTGTATAATAAAACGTGAACTCTTTATCCCCTTTTCCTATTTTCTTTTAGAGCGGAACAGCCCTTTTTTAATTGCGATATGTAGATGTTACCTTATTTTTTTATATGTTTAAAAAAAATGATATTAAATTATATGTTATTAAGGAATTTTCAATAAAAGCAAAATGTCGAAGAATTTTCAGAGTTGTTCAATACTGTTGATAATCAAATTTCATCAATTTATTTTGTCAATTGATTATACAAAAACTTGAAATATACAAGCGAATATTTACGCTAATTTTACGCACAAAATTCTCGACATATGTAAATAACAATCTCAATCGCCTCTCACTTCTCATTCATCATCCGATCATTGAATACATTGATCACGCATCATTCGTTTCCGCATTTATACTAATTATACAATTTTAATAAAAATAATCCCGAAAATATTAAATAAATAATTAAAAATTATTTCAATTATTTTTTTCATTCTTAACACACTCAATACATAGCTTTCTTATTATTAAATAAATGAATTTCCTTATATATCAGGTATGGAATTGTTATGTGTACAGTAAATTCTCCCTAATTGATGCTCAGCTTAGAAACAAAAATGGATAATTTGGGAAGAGAAGATACGATTAATCGAGCCTTGGAACTGGTTTTTATAGTTGCTGACAATCGGTATCTATAAAAAGGAGCTGCAAGGCTCGAATAACCGTATCTCCTATTTCCAAATTGCCCATTTTTCTTTAGAAGCCGAAAGAAAATTGGGAAGAATTTAATATACAATGTACTATGAATGTATATGGAAACGTGGAAATATCTAAAAAATATAGGTGATACGAACAATGTTTTAAAACGAATATTATAAGATATCGATGATCAGATTCGATGCTTTGTACATGCTATTCAACAAAACTATTTGTTTATACTATTCGTTATTTCTCGATATAATCATCGATTTTTCAAGTTCCATCGTATAGATATTAATCAGTGAGGTATGTAAACACTTTTACAATACAATTCGAAAAGTCGTCGACTAGAACAACCGTGCCTGGGTTAAAGATTCGTTCTCGATGATCGCAAAGGATCGCATCTTAATGTCGATATTTACATCGATTTTTAAGTGAAAAAGAAAGAACTTTTATCATTAAATATATATATAATAATATAATGCGTGCCATAAACTCGAGGACCGGTCGTAAAAGTATCAAAGTCGAGATCCTGGGTCTGGCCCCTTGAAAGTCCTTATAATTTTACAACCGGTCCTAAGAACCGACCGTTCATGTCACGTATTTGGGTATGCTAGAATTTCTGATTTTAATTTCTGCTTGCCCCTTCCCCCATCGGACAATGTTCTGCCCATCATCAGCACGGCATTCTAGTCTATTGATTACGGGTGAATAATGGTGGGGGAGATTAACCAAGAAATTCTTATTTGTATTCTCTTCGATCGTGAATGGCCGTAACGGTACCTTAAGGGGTGAACGTTTCCTCTGCCCAATCCGCTGGAAGGTCCGCGGACTGTACGCATTCTTGTAAATGAACAAGAAAACAATGTACGCAACAATCTACGTTTTCTTGGCTAATGACCGTGCCCGGCCGCTCGGTCTCCCGTGCAATTTACCGTACGGTGCAGTAAATCCACCCTAATTGACGCTCAGATTGTGCACGAATTCTGTTTACACAGCTATACATATATCGATTTACCAGTGAAATTCATGATGTTCGAAATAAAAATCGAGCCGTCGAAAAACTTTCGGTGTTGTTAATTATAATTGTTCAATATTGTTGATAATCATATTTTATCGAATTATAATAGTAAATACTATAAATTATAACAATAGTAAATTCTAGCCGGACTACATAGCTTATGTGTTAATTTTATAGTAATTAATACGAATGTTAATTTCAGCAATGCTAATGCGAAAAATGACAGCAATTTCAATTTCGATGATATTAAATAATATGTTATTAAGGAATTTTCAATAAAAACAAAATGTCGAAGAAATTTCAGAATTGTTGTATACTGTTGATAATCAAATTTGATAAATTTATATTGTCAATTGATTATACAAAAGATTAAAATATACACGCGAATATTTACGCTAATTTCACGCTCAAAATTCTATATATGTAAATAACAATTTCAATCGCCTCTCACTTCTCATTCATCATCCGATCATCGAATACATTGATTTTCACTGCTCACGCATCATTCGATTCCGCAGTTATACCAATTATACAATTTTAATAAAAATAACCCCGAAAATATTAAATAAATAATTAAAAATTATTTCAATTATTTTTTTCATTCTTGATACATTAAATACATATCTTTCTTATTATTAAATAAATGAATTTCCTTATATATCAAGTATGGAATTGTTATGTGTACAGTAAATTCTCCCTAATTGATGCTCAGCCTTAGAAACAAAAATGGACAATTTGGGAAGAGGAGATACAATTATTCGAGCTTTGCGGTTCGTTTTTATAGTTAACGATTGCCACCAACTATAAAAACGAGCCGCGAGGCAACGAAAGCATTCTTTTTGAAAGAAAATTGCTGCTATATTTTTAGACATAATCATTTCAAATTTATATTTATTTATATGTAAAATAAAATTTGTATTCTAAAGATTTCTATAGAATTTCCAATGAAATAATCATCAATTATTAATTAATAGATAATGAAACAAAAATTGAGACAATCTTCAACGAAAAATTTTAATTCTGACCAACGATGCCCTAAAATATTGGTAGCGAAATATATTTCTTGAAATGAGGGACTCGACGAAAACTCGCCTGCGACTCGACTTTTGGTGAACAGATGCGGACGATATGTAATACTGTAAAATACTAAAATGTATAAGGGAGAGTAACGTTTTCACGAAAATACTGCTTCCCACGGATAGATCGATATTGTCTACAATTCATCATCGGGAGGACAAGCGCAATACAAATTGAATCATTCGGAAATCTTAATCGTTTCTCATTGGTTTATTTTGAAAATGGTGTTTTTTTTATTTTAAAAAATTTAATTTATTATTTGTATAATATTAATAATTATAATTATACATTTATTATTTAGATAACGATAAGTTATGTACATTCTAAAAATTTCACTGAAATCGGTTGACCTTCGTACGAGCTGTAAATAATTAATGATCGCAAAAATCGCACTTTTTATCAAGAAGTGTGAGAAATTTGCAATTTTTACAATCTTTTAACGTTTGTAACTTACCATTGCGTTAAACGATTTCAATGAAATTTTCAGCATGCGTATAACTTACCGAGATCAACAAGACGCATTTTTTACATTTTCGTTAGATTTCATAATATAAACATCCTTTTTTATTTTTAAATAATTAACCTTCATATTTCAAAAGAAGTATTCGAAATTTATAGATTTTATCATTATTAATAAATATAATTAACTAATGATATATATTGAAATTATTTATAAATATTTTATTAAACATTCATTAGTTAAATATCTCGAAGTTCGAAAAATCGGCAAAATCGGCAAAATTAGCCTAAAAGTGATCAAAAATAGCTTCTTCAGATAAGAAAGTTAAACAACGAGAGACTTTTACTTTGTTTTGTCATTCCAAGCATGTAATAGCAAAATTGTAACATTGTCTATTATACAGGTCCCTCTATGATCTAAAAAAAAATTCAAATCGTCTACTCTAATTTTAAAAAAGTTAAAATTGCGCCTTGAGAAGTGTTCGAATGTCAGTGGGACTCACTGTATACATATAGCTGATGGCCGGTCTCGGCGACCAAGGGTTGTATTCGCGAGGCATTTTCACGCCCGGCATCTTTTTCGCCGGCATTGTTCGTCCTTGACGAATACGAGTTCTCTGTTCTTCAGCAAGGGCGAAATAAAGAGCCCTCCCAAGCATTGGCGGATTAATGCGTACTGGTGCCCGAGGCGCGATACAAAATTGAAATCCCTAATACGCTATGACACGCTATGACAAATAGAGCGATTATTAAAAAAAGTTTTATTTGAAAATAAAAACTTTATTTATGGCATTGAGAAATTAATTTCAATAACAGCTTTTCTGGACTTTTGCTAGTGCACAGTCGAATGCATGTGTAGATTTCAGCTAGCGACTTGCGTTCATTTGTCGCATATGCATTGCATTTATATCATTTTACTACATGAAATAATATCACGTTGTTCGTTTCAACAGACAGCTGTTATATTATGTATAAAAAAATAAAATACTACTAATTTATCAAATTTAACCAAAGTAATACATGTTTGCTGGCTTTAAATGGACTTACATCATTTTCATAATTAGTCAATTGTAATAATCATTTAATTTCAATTATGAAATTTTAAATATCATTCGAAATATATTTTCTATTAATCCATATAATTTTGTTTATTAATAATTACAATAAATAAAATAGGAGTCTCGTTTCTTATTTTGAACATTAAATATATTTATATATTGTTAAACTTAAAATAAGATATTGTTATTATTTATTTACTCTCTTTATGTGGCGGTGTTTTGAAATAGTCATGATGCACAGGCGTTACATAATGTAATAACTGTTTCATATCCTTATATTTTTCGTATGTAACAGATCTCTCGGCATCGCTATACAAAGATGACATTTGAAAACATTAATTCCACTTGGATATCTCCCGCATCACTATACCTGCAGGAAAATTCTTCATACCATCGAATGCCCCCTTTCATGCTAAACAACTTTTGTAGGAACATGTTTTCGATAACTTCACCCTGTAAATATATCCAATAACAAAGGTACTGTAAATAACCAGGCCCTAATTAGTCCCCGTAGGTTCTGCTTTCCCTTGCAAATCATAATTTTCATCAAGGCTCGGTGCGAGCCTGTTTACGATGGTTCCTTCAATTGACTCATTTCCACTAGCTCGGCCTAATCCGCCGCTGTTCTTTTTCTTTTAATTTAACCGAACGAACCGATCCTTGTAAAATCCGTATGACACGACCGGTCATCGCAGGTACACGTGCTTACCTGATAGCCGGCCGCGGTGGCTAATGATTTTCCACGGGAGACGTTTTCATACCTGGCGCATTTTTTTTCGGGTAGTATCCTTTTGTCATTGTTCGTCTTTGCTGATTAGGACGTTCTGTCCTTTAGCAAGGACAGTATAAATACCCTGCCGATGTCAACGGAAACACTCATTCTGTGATCAGTGCAGCAGTGATCAGTGCGAAGACCTCGGCGAATTTTCTCAGTTAATTTTCCCAGTGAAGTATAGTGAGAATTTCTTAGTGAACTAAAATGGAATGGTACGTACATTTTTGCTATATTCTTCCGCGAACATTCTTCAGTCACTTGTTTTGACTAATGTTTTCCGTGTGTCGGGTATAAGAAAGACAATTTATTTTTACGAATTTAAATATTTATAAATAAAATATATTTTTCATCGAGATATGAGTCAACCTCTATTTTGGCCGGATACGGAGAATTCTCCCTAATTGACGCTCGGATAGTGCACGAAGATGGACAAGTCGGGAAGAGGAGATACGATTATTCAAATTTGTAAATTGAAATCTTGAAAATTAGAAAATTTAAATACTAGATAATTTAAAAAATGTACATTTATATATATAGAAATCGGAGAACTTAAAAATCGTGAATTTGTAAATCAAAGAATTTAGAAATTAAAATGATAAGATTTAGAAAATTTGGGAAGCAGATGATTTAAAAATTTGTAAATTTAAGAGTCGGAAATCTTAAAAAGCGTAAATGCAGAAATCAAACAATTCAGAAATCGAAACGGTAAGAACTAGAACATTTAGAAACCAGTTGATAACAATTAAAATTTCAGAAAACTGAAAAATCGTGAATTTATAAATCAAAGAATTTAGAAATTGAAATCTTAAAAATTTGATCATATAGAAATCAGCTGACTTCGAAATTGTAAATTTATAAATCAGAGAATTTAAAAACCGTCAATTTGATTTGAATTGGAATTGGAATCTTAAAAATCAGAAACTACAGAAACCAGATAATTTCGAAATTATGAATTTAGAAGTATGCGCATTGAAACATCGTGCCATTCGAAACGGATGGATCGAGAAATTGCAAGTTTTTCGGAACGGAAAAATGTGTTTAATCCTGGCGTATAGATATTTCCAATCTATTCGCTTATAAAAACGAGTCGTCTACAAAGTTGTCGATTCACCGATAACTATAAAAACGAGCCGCGAGGCTCGAGTAATCGTGTCTCCTCTTCCCAGATTGTCCATTTCTGTGCGTAATCCGAGCGTCAGTTAGGAAGACATTACTGTATCTCCAAACGTTTCTGGAAACTTGATTCGATTAAAGCTTCCGTCGTTTAATATACCGTTTAATATTACATGCATACTAATTAATTGTTTCTTTTCGTTCAGTTCCAGAACTAATACTGAATCCTGCATTGAGTGGGGCTCCATAGAAGGTGGAGAAATCGAGTTCGAGTCTCTGACGGAGGATACTTTGGAGGGAGCATTACAAGTAATAAGGAAAAGCTTTTTCCCCAACGAGAGCATCTGCAAAGCCGTAAATCTGATATCGGCGCCTTGTAGCGTCAGAGCGCTCGAGGAGCTCTGTGTGGAAATTGCTAAAGACGGTGTCAGCATTGTTGCAGTCGACGTCAAGACTGGGGAAGTTGTTGGTGTTGTTCTCAATAAAATTAAGATATTGAGAGATCATCCGATGCCGAGAGATCCTGTAACTAACCCGCGACGTCCGTGTGGGCGCCCACCGTTTCGTCGACATCGCCCGGTCCTCTGGCGACCTTGCCAAAAGAGTTGGCTTGAAAGATTCAAGGATAATTGCGTACATCACCGGGCCAGGGGCTACGTAGATTTTCTGATTGCTATACACAGCAAGATAAATTTATTCAAATATTATAATATTGATTGTATTATGGAGTTGATGTTCCTGGCTACGCTGCCGGAGATGCAGCAGCGAAAAATTGGCGAGGGCTTAGTGTCCGTGTCCGTGGAGGTTGCCAATGCGCTGAATAATGGACAGCAAGTGAAAGTACCGATATCTGACACTGGAATTAATAGCGTGATCCATAATTTTCTGAGCATACCGAAGTTAGTGACTGCAATCATGACTTCCAATTACGCGCAGATCATCGCGAGGAGGTGCCGCTTAAAGGTCTTGGAAAGGATTAATTACAGGGGCTTTCGTTATAGTGACGTATCGTTCCGCAAGAGAATAGGGAAGGAGCATCGTGACTTCACTGTTGTAGCCAAGAAAATAAAGAACTAATCGACGGTTCAGAAGATATCGCAATGTCAAGAAAATTATATTTTATTTAGTATTTGCTTGTATTTAACAGGATTTCTATAATTTCGACCGAAATTGTCAATTATTATCTTCGAAATTATCATCTTTGAAATTATTAATTCTGAAATTATCATTTTCGAAATTGTTATCTTCAAAATTGTTATCTTCGACATTGATATCTTCGAAATCATTATCTTCGAAATTACTATCTTCGAAATTATTACCTTCGAAATTATCCCAGAAATTATTCTAGAAATTATTATTTTTGAAATTGTTATCCTAGAAATTACTATCTTTGTAATTGTTATTCTAGAAAGTGTTGTCTCCGAAATTGTTGTCTTTGGAAATATAATTCTCGAAATTATTATCTTTGAAATTATTATCCTTGAAATTATTGTCATTAAAATTATCATCGAAATGATTGAAATAACACCAATTGGCCAAAATATATTCGCTATGCAATCTCGTCGATGTAACACTTATCAATGAAAAGTGTAGAAACAAAACAATGAAATTTATACTTTTCTGCCAGGTTTCTCGTCGTTTCAGCCACTTCATGAAGGAACGGAGATCAGGCACTCGCGATCGGGCACTAATACTAAATAATCCAAACGGCGCGAAAGCGAAGATTTCACCCTTTGAAATGTATCTAAGAACACCATTCTACAGTTTTTTTTGTTAACAAAGTTACGGTATTTTGAATTTCAGAATTTCATTCGGAAGAGAATCCAAGGTGCTATACGATGGCAAACAAAAATCATAGATCAATACTTTCGGGCTCATTCGAAAGGGGAGACTTCGTTCGTTAAAATAATTGTGATTGCGTTTGCCAAACAATTTTTTGAACCACTCAGATCTATGCGAATATGAGAAATCGACAGGACGGAACCATTTTTATTTACAGTGCAGGGTATTAACGAAATAAAATTTATAAAACAGGAGAATTAAGATGCTACGAAACTGGGAAATTGGACTTCTAAAATGAGTAGAAAAACACCACCCTACGATATTTTTTAACGAAGTTATGGTATTCTGAATTTCGAAAAATGTTCGCCTAGAATTCCACGACCTCAGAAATCACATTAATCTTGTATACTTTTTTTCAAAACTGCTATAAATTTGCAACAAAGTATCGCAGATCAACGTTCTTGGATTCGTTGGAAAGGGAATACTTCGTTCCACAGAATCACGGTGATTTCATACGCCGGAGAAACGTTTCGAACTTATCAGAAGCACGCGAATTTGAAAAATGACCAACAAAGTTTCATTTTCGCTTATCGCTCGAGTTCCATCGAACCATTTTTCGTTTCGTGCGATTTATGGTATAGTGCCGGCCGTGCGTAGAGCCAAAAATATTCGCGCTGAGTCGGAAATGTGATTATCATGTTCGCGCGACCTTTACGAAGGCGGCTGGCCACCCCCGGCCGCCGAAATTCAATTGGTCCAGCAAGTTTCGGTTGATCCAGCGAATCAGAATTTGGTGAAATATCGTTGGCGCACTTGTAACAATGACACGGAGTCACTACAGCTTCAGATGATCGCGATTAGGGCAAATTTCGCAGGAGTTAAACGATTACGCTGATTCTGGCTCGTGAGCACGCGTCGCGACGGATAATTTACGATTTTTCGATGATTTTTATGTCGAAATTATGAATGTCGGACAATTTTATTTCATAATTTTAATTGCTCCTGAACAAAAAATTTTCATCCCCTTTTTATTTTCTGCACGGTGAAACTGCCCCTTTAACAACGACATCCTGATGTTACCCCTTTTTCTTGTATATTTTGCAAATTTATCAGGTATTAAAATAATGCGTATAATAAAATTTGAACTTTTTATCCCCTTTACCTATTTTCTTTTAGAGCGGAACAGCCCCTTTTTAATTGCAATATGTAGATGTTACCCTATTTTTGTATATGTTATCAAAATTCTCATGACATTAAAAAGCTGTTTATAACATAAATTAAATTTTTCATGCCTTCCTTACTTTCTTCAGGGTGAAACTACCGCCTTAATAACGATGTCTAGATATTACCTATCTCCATGTTTATTTCTAAAATTTTACCGTATATTAATAAAATATTTGCAGTGAAAATTAAATGTTTCATCCTTTTTTATTTTTCGTAGTACGAAACTACCCCCTGAATGAATGTGGTATCTTGTAGATGTTTCCCTCTCTGCATAATTATTTCTACAATTTTATTGGATATTAAGAAATTACTTCCAGCGAAAATTAGATTTCGCACCCCTTTTTATTTTCTTTGAGATAGAACTTCCATATTTTTAAAATTGCACCAGATATTAAAAAAATTTAAGATAAAAATTTAAAGATATTAAAAAATTGAATTTCTTTCCTTCGTTTATATTTTTAAGGGTAAAACTATCCCCTCCTTGCTCGAATGATATATATTCGATATGTACTAAATATTCAAAAATATGTTACAATAAAAATTGAATATGTTGTCATTTAAAACAATGCAGTCATATAATGTAACAAATATAAATTTTCTGTCTCGTGTAGAATTTATTAACGACAGAGTATGCTAATCAACATGACAATGAAAGAAATCGTATTTCAAGGGGTTAATTACGTCGGAGAATCTGTAAAATTTTTTCTCCGAGGAATTTATAAATAGCCCGAGGCTATACGAATATTAAAAACTTTATAATGAAGGGATCGGAATAGTTGAATTTTGTGGAAGGGTAATTATTCCTCAGACGAAGTTTGGTTGTTGACAGGAACAGCGATTCTTCGAACGAAATTTAAAATAAAAATTGAAATATCATAAGAATTTTATATTGTTCAACATTGTTGATAATCATATTTTATCAATTTATAATGGTAAATAATATAAATTATAACAATAGTAAGTTCTAGCCAGACCACATAGCTTATGTTAATTTTATAGCAATTACAATTTGAACGACACCAGTTAATGTTAGATTAATACGAATTTTAATTTCAGCAATGCTAATGCGAAAATTTACAGCAATTTGAATTTCGATGATATTAAATGATATGTTATTAAGGAATTTCAATAAAAGCAAAATGTCGAAGAATTTTCAGAGTTGTTGTATACTGTTGATAATCAAATTTCATCTATTTATATTGTCAATTGATTGTACAAAAAATTAAAATATACACGCGAATATTTACGCTAATTTCACGCACTATATTCTCGACATATGTAAATAACAATCTCAATCGCCTCTCACTTCTCAATCATCAGCCGATCATTGAATACATTGATTTTCACTTCTCTCGCATCATTCGATTCCGCAGTTATATCAATTATACAATTTTAATAAAAATAATCCCGAAAATATTATATAACTAATTAAAAATTGTTTCAATTATTGTTTTCATTCGTGATACACTAAATACGTAGCTTTCTCGTTATTAAATAAATGAATTTCCTTGTATATCAATTATGGAATTTATATACATCCATATTTCGGTTTCGTGAAATACTAAATAGAATTGATTCTCATATTATACAATAATTGAATTTTCGAACGTGATAATTATGGCATGGAACTCTTCGGAATTATAGCTGTGTTTGATTATTGAAGCACATTAGCGAGCCGAGAGATGACCAAGCAATATTAATTATGATTTCGAAAGTTTTCTTTTCGAAAGAAAATTACTGCTATATTTTTAGACACAATTTTTTTAACTTTATATTTATGTATATATGTACAAGAAAACTTTAATTCTGAAGATTTCTACTTAATTACCAATGAAATAATTATCAATTATGAATGATTTGAAAATTAAATAAACATTGAGACAATCTTTAACAAAAATGTACGTGTACATATCCATTTATTACTAATGATTTTATTCTCCACGATCTTCATGAAACTTCTTTGAAAATAGGTTTTAATAATTATTTCATATAAGTTCGTAACTAAAATAAATATTATAATTAAAATAAATATATTTATTTATGGAAAATGTTTTCTGTTCTTGATTTTCACGTAACTTCAACCAATGTAATATTTAATTATCATTACACATAAATTCAATTTAAATGAATGTTGAAATAATCGTAAGAATAATACGCGGTTGTATTTGTTTATAGAAGGTGATTTTCTCTCGTTAATTTTCATCGAACTGCAGAGGAAATAATAATAATAATAATAATTATTATGAACAAATTTCATTAAAATGGTTCCCAATTATTAAAAGGAGAATACGTTCGATAATGAATTTCTCCTGACGAATTGCACAGAGATTATTACAACAACAAATGTATATTTTATATAGACATGTAAAATCAGTGGCCTAATCGAAGCTTATCAAACATTCACGAAACCAGTACGAAATAATCCTTGCGCTGATAGCTGGCTCATTATCAATCCATCAAATCCATAATCCCCTATGCAACAAATACGACGTGAACTCGAAAGTCGATCATTCTCTTTCTCGTCGATCAATACCGTTGAGAGTTTCGCAAAATTTTCCGCGAAAATCTCGCATCAAACATAATTCCGCTATTCGAGTTTAGTTAAATGTGAATTCGAGCCGAATGATTTCGCACGATCCATCAAATGATAAATGTCGTCGACTGTAGAAATACTATACATTAAAAAATCACAGCAGAAGCTCAATGATTGTAAGAATCGTTGTAATACATGGCAGAATTCCGATACATGCAAAATACAATTAAGAAGAAAATGATAGAAATATTAGAAACTTGACGAAATACAATAATCAAATATAAAGATAGTAAAATGTAGAAACTATATAAATTCAGTAATCAAATGTAGATATATTCAAATATGGATACTATTTATTATATATTACTATATATATTATATTTATTATATTATTATATTATAATATAGATTATTAATATACAACAAATATAAAATTTACTGAATTTTTGAATTCATGTAGCTTCTACATTTTAGTATTTTTATATTTGGCTATATGTATAAACAATATAAATAGAGCATACGTAATAAATAAAGAAATATTAAAAATATAAAAACTGCACGAATGTAATAATCAAATATAGAAATACTAAAGCCATAGAAACCACTAAAATGCAACTGGCGAATATAGAAACACTAAAATATAGAAACTACGTAAATGGAATAGTCAAATACACAAGAACTAAAAATTTAAAAATTATGAAAGATGCAAAATAGGGGAAAACTATAAAAAAAGACCGGTGTAAGTTGTGATTACGAAAAATATAGAGTCTACAGAAAATGCAATAGTCAAATATACAAGTACTAGAAATTTAAAAATTGTAAGATATGTAAACTGGGGGAAAACTATAAAAAATACCCGCTGTAAATCGTGGTAGTACTAATATAAATGACAAATAAAATTAATAACTAATTACCAATGATCAAATATAGAAATACCAAAAATTTTAGAAAGTGTAGAAGATATAAAATAGGCGGGGAATATAACAAACAATATTATAAATGATAAAATTATCGTTATCATCATTTTACACTTTTAAACATTACACGAAGCAAAATTGTGTAACTTAACAAAAAAAAAATTATTGTGTGTGTATTATACTATTTTCTATATTTAATATACATATAATTGGGTTGATGGTTTTAATCAATCATCTTCTCCTAATAGCATGTAATTACAGTCGCATTACAATATTCATCATACTCCAATCACAATCACAAATGGCGAGTTCTAATTACATTACAGCCAATATCGTATAATATTATATGTACATAGTCACCTTGTCACCGTCCACTCACCACAAACCACATCCAGTCTCTCACGAAATCAATATTAGCTTATAAGAAATTTATATTTCGACAACAGGAAACAATAATACCTCTCATCATATTAGTTTATGTCAATTTAACAGCAATTTGAATTTTAACGACACTAATTAATGTTAGGATAATATGAATTTTAAGTTCGAGAATATAATATTTTAATATATATACTAACATATATAATAATAATTTAATAATATTTTTTGTACAGAACTTCAACTCTCATGCTATTAAATAATATTTTTTGTTCAGGTATTAAAGCTCCAATAATATTGAACGGAATTATAATAACATCGATACGAATTTTATATTAAATTTATGGGATATATGATGCTCAATGTTATATTTTCATATGATATTGTTTAAAATTGTCTCATATTGTTCTTTTTAACAATGTTTGTTATATGACGTACAATGATTATTTATTGATATCACATTTATGAGGAATTTAGATATCAATAATTACTATCGCATAAATAACGATAACTAGATTGTTGCATCATTAAAATATTTGAATAATACAACGAGGAACTCAAATTTCCATGATTTTAAATAATGTTTAATTTATTAGGAATTCCAGGATCAATAACATTATACACAATGTAATCGTACTAAACCATTCTTATTAGGTTAATGCATAATTTAATACGGTAATAATGTATTAAATGCTGCAGCAATAAAAAAATATAAAAAATGTAAATTTGATAATATTATTAATTATATATATTTTATATATAAATATATATATATATATATATATATATATAATTAATAAAATATTATTAAATTAACATTTTTTATATTTTATAATATATAATTATAATTATGTATATATATATATATATATATATATATATATATTTTATAATATATAATTATAATTATGTATATATATATATATATATATATATATATATATATATAATTATACTATATAATATACAATATAATAATTTAGTATAATATACAGTATAATATATATATATGGTATATAAATATATATATATATATTATACTGTATATTATACTAAATTATTATATCGTGTATTATATAGTATAATTAAATACATTTATACTGTATATCATACTAAAAACTGTACATTATATATAATATAATGTAATACATTAAATACTATTTCTAGTATTTTACATAATTGCCAAAAGCTGAGTAATTAAATTATGTTACGTTCGCTATCAGCATAGTTATATTTATTGTATTTATTGCATTAAATACATTGTATCATCTTACGCGACATGATGAAAATGCCGCCAAAGTGAAGGCATCAATTCTCTAAATATCATGCTATGTGCTATAATTTTAAATAATTATATTCAGAACATTAATATGACGTTCTTTATGCTGCGGGCGAACGTGTTAAGCAATGATCCAAACGCCACGGGTTGAAATGACCTCGACGGTCCATAAACCAAAAATAATATTCTTCCTAATTGATCGCATTTTTTAATTCGAATCTTAACCGTTAGAAGCGATACGCAATTTCAATGCGTTCCTTTTAACGCTGCCAAAAACCTGTTCCCAGTCACGTCCCACCAAAATTGATATTCCCCGCCGTCGCCACAAATTTCCAATAAACTCGCCGCACCAACAGCGCCGCCGAAACCGAAGAAGGAAAACTCGATCGACACTCGCGTGTTTCCCGGTAACGAATCGTCGCTTTCGCCACTCCAACCACGAGTGCAAACACTACGTGGCTGCATCACCGACACCTTTAGGTGCTGGATCGGGGTGGGGTGGGGGGTCGTCGTTGGTGTTCGCTAAAGGTTGCCTCTGTGTTGTAAATAAACGGCGCGACCCGATCGTACTGAAGATAGAAGCCAATCATCCAGCAGGATTTCTGGTTTCCTTTAGTTCCGTCCCCCTCCACCGCTTTCTTCCGTACCTTATGGAGCATAGCAGTACTATCCCCCCCCCCAAAAAAAAAATTTGCCGGAAAGCGATATTCGGAGTACGTATAGACTAACGGTCGTAAGACGTTGCCCGCGACCATCGAAACCGTCTTCCGACGGTTAATCCGATACATGGAGTTGCGAAATTTCAGCGACACGGTTGTTTTTATGTTTCTGGTCTCCTGACTTCTGCGAACGGCGGATTACGATCGCCGGATATCCATCTCGGTGGACGTAGAATAAAGCAGACCCGATTTTCTGAAGCTTCGCAGATTATGGTATTCGGAAATAAAAGAATTTCGTAGCTTGCTTTCAAGAGCCTTTTAGAGTGTAACGTACGGAGAATCTTCCCACGAATTTTTTATATTCCCTCCTGAAGGCATACGCCAGGCTGGCGCCAGCCAGCCGGGGATTCATTTGTATATCGCGAGTCGAGTACCTCCGAGAGAGTACGACGACGAACATTTCTGGAGTCGGACCACATAGGATCATCCCCACTACCATTTTTCCACAGAAAAACTGACTATATAAAGGGCCCAAACGCGACCGGGAATTGGGCTAGTTTCGAGTCATTCGTCGACGCGGAAACATTAGTAACATCGAGTTTCAATTCTTCTTCCGCGAAAACTTACTTACAGTTGTAAAACCCAACGCGTAATAATTTAGTTTTTACCAGTTTTCTT
Organism: Megalopta genalis; assembly: GCF_051020955.1. Lineage (NCBI taxonomy): Eukaryota > Metazoa > Arthropoda > Insecta > Hymenoptera > Halictidae > Megalopta > Megalopta genalis. The sequence goes on from NW_027476135.1 coordinate 883,179, forward strand.
TGGTTTCAAGTTTAATCATTTCCACCTCCTGTTTCAAACCAGTAGTTGGTATAACCCACCAAGATATATCTTAACCGCTCGAGGTATATCTTTATTTCTTTTCTAACCCTAATATCAATTTCTCCAAACACCTTATCCTAATTTTAAAGGTAGCTACCCGTGTCGAAATAAACATCGGCTGGTCTACGCACCTCATCCAAAAATTCCAATTACATGCAACCTCCGGCCACCCAAACTGCCTGGCCCTCGGCTCGTAACAAGAGCATGATAAGACGAGTAGTATTGTGGTCATTTAATCCTGAGATAGTAGCGTCTGAAAGCAGAGGAACTTAAATATTTTTGATAAATTATTTTCGTTTAATTTTAAATAGAATCGTACGTGTTTTGATGAAGGGCGAAGAAACGAATCCAACAAGTATAATGATTGAATACTTTCGATTGTTTAACCTCGATATGTTTGCGTTTGAAAGTTGATTACTTAATGTTTCGGACACGATATTGTTACAAGAATTATATCTCTTTTTTAATGTTTATGATAATATTGTTACGGCGACTTGTCCAAATCAAGTGGCTGTAATGTGAAACAGCCCTGTTGTGAACACCTCCTTAAAGAATAATAGAAGAGAGGGGTTGCCACGGAGGTGTGTTATCAACGGACAATCGAAGAGTCGGGATCGGACCGTCGAGCGGTCCAAAGATCTCAAACATAATTGAATTGAGTTGTATTATAGTTTATGTACTTTATTGTAAATAAAATGCCGCGACGCGAAAGAAATGCAGTAATTCGCAACAATATTATTGAATCAATTGTTTTCTCATATAATAAAGCACTCCTTAAAGTAAGTAGAAACATAAATTTTGTTTATTTATTGCACATGTCCTTTTGTATAATAAGCGATAAACAAGATAGTGACGAAATTTAACGTCACAAAAATAATCGGACAGTCCGTAGGTATAGGTGAACTAGTTTTTATCGATGGTATTATGGATAAAATGAAATATTTGGACATTTTTTAAAGAAAATTTAATTACAAGTGTTATAAATATGGGTGTACGTACAGTTTTAAGTTTTATTAGGACAGTGATCCTAAACACAAGGTCAGAATTGTACAGGAATATTTGTTAAACAATTGTCCAAAAGTACTGCATCCTTCTCCTCAATCGCCTGATTTAAATCCAATTAAAAATTTATGGGATCAACTGGACCACAAAATTCGTACAATACTTACAAAGACAACAACAAAGATAAAACAACGTTTGTTAGACGAATGGAAACGAATTTCGTCGGATTATTTAAATAAAGTCATCTGTAACATGCCCAAGCGATTACATGAAGTAATAAAACAAAAGGGTCAACCGACAAAATATTAATATTATGATAACGTGATTAAAAAGATTTTCATTTTATATAAAATTAATGTAATTCATTCACTGTCCGAATATTTTTGTGACGTTAAATTTCCTCACAATCTTGTTCATCGCTTATTATACAAAAGAACATGTGCAATAAATAAACAAAATTTATGTTTCTACTTACTTTGTATGAGAAAACAATTGATTCAATAATACTATCATAAACAATAAAAAGGAGCAATTGTTCTTGTATCAATATCGTGTCCGAATATTAATGCGAGTCACTGTATATATTCATTATACTCGTTGCATTTGTCTTTCGATGCTCTACAAGAATATCGGTAACAATATACAGAGTGTTGTATAAAAGTGTGCTGGAAACAGGAGTAGTCCTCAGGAGTAGTATCTTTTTTTCAGATACAAATATCAAGCGGATTACGAAAAAAAAACGAAAAAATGGACGTCGGATCTGTTGTACATACGAAAACCACACAATGGAGCGATAGAAAAAGACATATCCCTAGTTAACAATACATATGTAACAATAATTTAAACAATATTTATAATTGATTATGTTTTTCTTATTACATTGTCTATAATCATATTGTTCATAACTGATAATATTCTTTATTACTACTTTAGACAATATATTTGTACTACGTGACCTATAATATTATTTAAAAAAAATTGGTTAAGTAAACATTTTTATCACAATTAAATACAAAAATTACTTAACACGAAGATCGTCGTATGAAATTTTATATTCCAATCATATAATTGTAGTAAAAAATCGTAGGCAAATATTGTAGCTAAAATAGAAAAATATTGACATCCACAAAAAATAAGTACTTGGTCAATGAAAATATATAAAGTAAAATGTACAACTAAAATGTTTAGAATAAAATGTTCAAACAAACTGTTCGATAAACATGCTTAAAATAAAATGTTCAACTAAAATGTGTAAAATAAAGTATTCACAACCAATATGTTTAAAATGAAGTGTTCAAAATAAAATGTTCAACTAAAATTAACATCTACGAAAAATAAGTTCGAAACAATGCTTGTGTACGTCGATAGCGTCTGGTGTCGCATTTCGTATCGACAGCGCATTCAAATTCAGGAAACCTCGAAAACATGAAAACACCGATTTTCATAAAAGTCGCACGAAGTTGTGGATTGTGGCCAACTCTTTGAGCGAAAAGTGCGACGTGTGGCGTCGGGTGTCATCTGTCGAAGGAACGTGCAAACGTCGGAATACAAAAATTCTCCCCTCCACACTCTCGCCGATCCCATCGCACACTCTAACCGCCATTTCTGGCGCGGCTCCTATCGGGTCCCTTATTTCGTCGACGAAAAAATGGGGAGGTGGGTGAACTGGAAGAATGCAGTCTCAAGCCTCCGCGACCTAACCCAGTGAAATGAATTGGAGGATCGTGCCCCGACCGTGAAAATCGACGCCAGAAAAATATTTTCCTGGCCTTCGTGCTCCGGGCAACGAACGATGCCGATCTTTTGCGTAAGCCGCTTCCAGATATCTCGCAGAGTCGCTGAGATCGCTCGGTCCCCGAAAAATTCCGTTGGAAAAGTCGTTCGCCCATCGATAGCAAAGATTTCTCGCAGACGGAAGTGGTCACGATTTTTTTTCTTGCGGATTTTAGGGTCGAAGGTTTAGGTTAGGTGGACGGGTTTTTATGGAGCTTGGTGGATGGCGTATGAAATGGAGGGTTCGGGGTGTAGTGAAAAAAAAAGATTGCAAATTGAATTGATATTTTATATTGCTAGTAATAATAAAATTTTTTATTTCATTAAAAAATCATTCAAATAATTCGACAAATTATTTATTTATTATTGCAAATGATAAAAAAAATATTTATTATGCAAATAAAATGTTATTTTTCATTTGGGTTTTAGAGAGGGACGAAAAGATTTAGAATACTATTTGCGCTGATATACATATGTATACTTAGTGAATAAATTTAGGATAATGTAAATTAAAGGGTTGGAACTTGAGTTCCAATATATCAATTACTAAAGAATTGAATTTGTATTACAAAGTTTCAATTATTTAAATCTCAAAATTTTAATTTTTTTAATTTTAATTTAAATATTAAGTTACACTTCTGCTTATGTCTACATGCTCCTATGTATTCAATAAATAGATTTTGGCTAGATTTTCTTTCTAATGTAAATTAAGGGTTGTTGACCAAGGTGATAATTACTGAAGGGGTGAATTCGGAGTGCATAGTTAATATTTAAAATAATTTCGAAATATTGATGAGTATTGATTTATTTTTGTCAATAGATTTAAGCTAGAACTCCATTTCCTTATAAATTTAAAGGTCCAGGGTTAATGACTGACGTGTATTAGTTACTGCTGAAGTAAATTTGGGGTGTAAGGTGAGTATTTTAAATTACTGTGAAATATTCACGAATGCTGATTTCAGTCAATAAAGGTCCGGCTTCCCTTTTCGATGTGAATGGAATGGTCGAGGGTTAATGACCGATTGATCGTGGGCAAAGTGAACATTTACAATCATTCCGGAATATTTCTGCATGCCGACGTATTTTTATAAAATCGACTTAGACCAGGTTTGCTAATACATTTCTATTAAATACGTTAAATAAATTTAAGTTAGCTTTCCTTTATTTTCTGAATCAGGGCGCCGAGGCTTGATGATAAAGATATCAACTATTGAAAGGGTGATTTTGAGGTGCAAAATTGACAGTTAAGATTATTCTAAGACACTCCCTGCGCTCTGATAATATTTTCTTGTCTACACGTATTCTGTAAGCAAGGGTTCGAGGTTCCCCTCTTGTACACAAGTTACCCAAAGGGGTGAGTTTGGGGTGCAAAGTTGGCAGTTTGTATTATTTTGGAAAGTTTGTTGATACTAATATTATTTATGTCATGTAAATTTCGGCTGGGTTCTCCTCTTTTTAATGTAAATCAGCTGGTTGCGGGGCGGTGTTGTACATCTAATTTACAGTAGGGACGAATTTTGGGGTGGAAAATTCACATAATTTTCGGAAGCTCGCAGATACTTACATATCTTTATTATGTAAGTTCATGTTGTACTTCCCTTTTAATATAAATCGGGGGATTGAGGGTTGAAGCTTCAAATGTTGATTGCCGAAAGGGTGAATTAGGGGTAGAAAGACTACGGTCTAAACTATTCCAAGATATTTCTTCGTTCTTAGAAAAATTAATTGACTAAATGTGTCGTAAATTAGCTTCCCAATATGCGTGCAAGGGTTGAGTGCGGTATGTTTAAGGCATCAGTTACTAGAAGGGTGAATTTAGGGTGCGAGGGTTTACGTAGTTTCCGAGGAGGTCGTAGACTCTATTTTTATGCGGGTACGTTTATGTGGTAGCCAGTAATTTTCATGACGTTGTAATGACCAGAACTATAATTCTAGGCAATCATAGGTCTGTTGAAGCTGGTGATACTTCTGATTCTAACCGCATTCCTGTTCTCTCTCGCTGCCGTAACACGGTTGATGGAGCTGACTGTCATCGTAATGTATCCGGTGCCCATTTTCGTGCTCAGACTATTTTCGAGAGTAGTCGTGAGTACATGTATAAAGGCAAATCTTACTTTCTGAAACATTCGCTCTTCCCATAAATCATCTTAATATTATGCTAATTTCTTAACATAACATTGGCTATTAACTTTTTAGTTTATCTAACAAGTAACTTACGTGGTCAGCATTAGTAAAATTAAGAAATTATTAATCACTGTCTCGAAACCATTTTTATGCAAAATAATCGAATATTCTTGGTAGTTGATTGTGATAATTTTTCAGCATTTTGCTAGTGGTTTTTCGGTTGATTTAGTAACTTCTGCGGTCGTCGTTAAAAAATTTAATATAAATTATATTATTCATAATCACTAAACCATTTTTATGCAAACTTCTGGTCAAAATATTTTAAAAGTTGATGGACAATTTTGTCGTGCCTCGCTAGTGACTTTTCAGTTTACCTAGTAACTTCTGTGATCGACGTTAATAAAGTAAATAATAAAATGAATTGCACACTACGAACGTGGTCCAAAAGTATCAATAACGTCGGGGTAATTATACATACTCGATCAGCAACAAGCGGTCCGAAAGCGTTCGTTGCTCGCTTTTTATTTAAACATTCGCGCTGGTGTCGACCCCGTGTATTTTCTCGCGGCATAAGCGCCCAGGAAAATGGAAAACTGTCATCGTGACTGAGGGAAGTCTGGTGAAATATTAGGTTATTACGCGATTTGGTAATCCCATATCGTCCCAGAATCCGTCGCGCGAGTAATTCGGTGAAATTAGATCAGCCATTATGCCGATCCGCAAAATTCCATCTTAAGAGAGATATTTCGGGCATTCGAAGGGATCATTAAACTCTCTAATTGTAAGTCGGCTTCATCAAAAACATCACTGACTTCTAATTTTTCTGAAATTTTAATTTCTATAATATTTTCAGACGCGTTTATAAATTCATTTCAAAAGGACATTCTATTTAAGCGTTTCAAATAAAATGTTTCACTAAAATGTTTAACTAAAATGATCATCTAAAATAATCACACACACACACACACACACACACACACAACTAAAATGTTTACAATTAAATGTTTGAAATGAATCATTCGTCTAAAATGTTTGAAATGTCTTTCTACCCCTAATTCACCCTTTCGGCAATCAACATTTGAAGCTTCAACCCTCAATCCCCCGATTTATATTAAAAGGGAAGTACAACATGAACTTACATAATAAAGATATGTAAGTATCTGCGAGCTTCCGAAAATTATGTGAATTTTCCACCCCAAAATTCGTCCCTACTGTAAATTAGATGTACAACACCGCCCCGCAACCAGCTGATTTACATTAAAAAGAGGAGAACCCAGCCGAAATTTACATGACATAAATAATATTAGTATCAACAAACTTTCCAAAATAATACAAACTGCCAACTTTGCACCCCAAACTCACCCCTTTGGGTAACTTGTGTACAAGAGGGGAACCTCGAACCCTTGCTTACAGAATACGTGTAGACAAGAAAATATTATCAGAGCGCAGGGAGTGTCTTAGAATAATCTTAACTGTCAATTTTGCACCTCAAAATCACCCTTTCAATAGTTGATATCTTTATCATCAAGCCTCGGCGCCCTGATTCAGAAAATAAAGGAAAGCTAACTTAAATTTATTTAACGTATTTAATAGAAATGTATTAGCAAACCTGGTCTAAGTCGATTTTATAAAAATACGTCGGCATGCAGAAATATTCCGGAATGATTGTAAATGTTCACTTTGCCCACGATCAATCGGTCATTAACCCTCGACCATTCCATTCACATCGAAAAGGGAAGCCGGACCTTTATTGACTGAAATCAGCATTCGTGAATATTTCACAGTAATTTAAAATACTCACCTTACACCCCAAATTTACTTCAGCAGTAACTAATACACGTCAGTCATTAACCCTGGACCTTTAAATTTATAAGGAAATGGAGTTCTAGCTTAAATCTATTGACAAAAATAAATCAATACTCATCAATATTTCGAAATTATTTTAAATATTAACTATGCACTCCGAATTCACCCCTTCAGTAATTATCACCTTGGTCAACAACCCTTAATTTACATTAGAAAGAAAATCTAGCCAAAATCTATTTATTGAATACATAGGAGCATGTAGACATAAGCAGAAGTGTAACTTAATATTTAAATTAAAATTAAAAAAATTAAAATTTTGAGATTTAAATAATTGAAACTTTGTAATACAAATTCAATTCTTTAGTAATTGATATATTGGAACTCAAGTTCCAACCCTTTAATTTACATTATCCTAAATTTATTCACTAAGTATACATATGTATATCAGCGCAAATAGTATTCTAAATCTTTTCGTCCCTCTCTAAAACCCAAATGAAAAATAACATTTTATTTGCATAATAAATATTTTTTTTATCATTTGCAATAATAAATAAATAATTTGTCGAATTATTTGAATGATTTTTTAATGAAATAAAAAATTTTATTATTACTAGCAATATAAAATATCAATTCAATTTGCAATCTTTTTTTTTCACTACACCCCGAACCCTCCATTTCATACGCCATCCACCAAGCTCCATAAAAACCCGTCCACCTAACCTAAACCTTCGACCCTAAAATCCGCAAGAAAAAAAATCGTGACCACTTCCGTCTGCGAGAAATCTTTGCTATCGATGGGCGAACGACTTTTCCAACGGAATTTTTCGGGGACCGAGCGATCTCAGCGACTCTGCGAGATATCTGGAAGCGGCTTACGCAAAAGATCGGCATCGTTCGTTGCCCGGAGCACGAAGGCCAGGAAAATATTTTTCTGGCGTTGATTTTCACGGTCGGGGCACGATCCTCCAATTCATTTCACTGGGTTAGGTCGCGGAGGCTTGAGACTGCATTCTTCCAGTTCACCCACCTCCCCATTTTTTCGTCGACGAAATAAGGGACCCGATAGGAGCCGCGCCAGAAATGGCGGTTAGAGTGTGCGATGGGATCGGCGAGAGTGTGGAGGGGAGAATTTTTGTATTCCGACGTTTGCACGTTCCTTCGACAGATGACACCCGACGCCACACGTCGCACTTTTCGCTCAAAGAGTTGGCCACAATCCACAACTTCGTGCGACTTTTATGAAAATCGGTGTTTTCATGTTTTCGAGGTTTCCTGAATTTGAATGCGCTGTCGATACGAAATGCGACACCAGACGCTATCGACGTACACAAGCATTGTTTCGAACTTATTTTTCGTAGATGTTAATTTTAGTTGAACATTTTATTTTGAACACTTCATTTTAAACATATTGGTTGTGAATACTTTATTTTACACATTTTAGTTGAACATTTTATTTTAAGCATGTTTATCGAACAGTTTGTTTGAACATTTTATTCTAAACATTTTAGTTGTACATTTTACTTTATATATTTTCATTGACCAAGTACTTATTTTTTGTGGATGTCAATATTTTTCTATTTTAGCTACAATATTTGCCTACGATTTTTTACTACAATTATATGATTGGAATATAAAATTTCATACGACGATCTTCGTGTTAAGTAATTTTTGTATTTAATTGTGATAAAAATGTTTACTTAACCAATTTTTTTTAAATAATATTATAGGTCACGTAGTACAAATATATTGTCTAAAGTAGTAATAAAGAATATTATCAGTTATGAACAATATGATTATAGACAATGTAATAAGAAAAACATAATCAATTATAAATATTGTTTAAATTATTGTTACATATGTATTGTTAACTAGGGATATGTCTTTTTCTATCGCTCCATTGTGTGGTTTTCGTATGTACAACAGATCCGACGTCCATTTTTTCGTTTTTTTTTCGTAATCCGCTTGATATTTGTATCTGAAAAAAAGATACTACTCCTGAGGACTACTCCTGTTTCCAGCACACTTTTATACAACACTCTGTATATTGTTACCGATATTCTTGTAGAGCATCGAAAGACAAATGCAACGAGTATAATGAATATATACAGTGACTCGCATTAATATTCGGACACGATATTGATACAAGAACAATTGCTCCTTTTTATTGTTTATGATAGTATTATTGAATCAATTGTTTTCTCATACAAAGTAAGTAGAAACATAAATTTTGTTTATTTATTGCACATGTTCTTTTGTATAATAAGCGATGAACAAGATTGTGAGGAAATTTAACGTCACAAAAATATTCGGACAGTGAATGAATTACATTAATTTTATATAAAATGAAAATCTTTTTAATCACGTTATCATAATATTAATATTTTGTCGGTTGACCCTTTTGTTTTATTACTTCATGTAATCGCTTGGGCATGTTACAGATGACTTTATTTAAATAATCCGACGAAATTCGTTTCCATTCGTCTAACAAACGTTGTTTTATCTTTGTTGTTGTCTTTGTAAGTATTGTACGAATTTTGTGGTCCAGTTGATCCCATAAATTTTTAATTGGATTTAAATCAGGCGATTGAGGAGAAGGATGCAGTACTTTTGGACAATTGTTTAACAAATATTCCTGTACAATTCTGACCTTGTGTTTAGGATCACTGTCCTAATAAAACTTAAAACTGTACGTACACCCATATTTATAACACTTGTAATTAAATTTTCTTTAAAAAATGTCCAAATATTTCATTTTATCCATAATACCATCGATAAAAACTAGTTCACCTATACCTACGGACTGTCCGATTATTTTTGTGACGTTAAATTTCGTCACTATCTTGTTTATCGCTTATTATACAAAAGGACATGTGCAATAAATAAACAAAATTTATGTTTCTACTTACTTTAAGGAGTGCTTTATTATATGAGAAAACAATTGATTCAATAATATTGTTGCGAATTACTGCATTTCTTTCGCGTCGCGGCATTTTATTTACAATAAAGTACATAAACTATAATACAACTCAATTCAATTATGTTTGAGATCTTTGGACCGCTCGACGGTCCGATCCCGACTCTTCGATTGTCCGTTGATAACACACCTCCGTGGCAACCCCTCTCTTCTATTATTCTTTAAGGAGGTGTTCACAACAGGGCTGTTTCACATTACAGCCACTTGATTTGGACAAGTCGCCGTAACAATATTATCATAAACATTAAAAAAGAGATATAATTCTTGTAACAATATCGTGTCCGAAACATTAAGTAATCAACTTTCAAACGCAAACATATCGAGGTTAAACAATCGAAAGTATTCAATCATTATACTTGTTGGATTCGTTTCTTCGCCCTTCATCAAAACACGTACGATTCTATTTAAAATTAAACGAAAATAATTTATCAAAAATATTTAAGTTCCTCTGCTTTCAGACGCTACTATCTCAGGATTAAATGACCACAATACTACTCGTCTTATCATGCTCTTGTTACGAGCCGAGGGCCAGGCAGTTTGGGTGGCCGGAGGTTGCATGTAATTGGAATTTTTGGATGAGGTGCGTAGACCAGCCGATGTTTATTTCGACACGGGTAGCTACCTTTAAAATTAGGATAAGGTGTTTGGAGAAATTGATATTAGGGTTAGAAAAGAAATAAAGATATACCTCGAGCGGTTAAGATATATCTTGGTGGGTTATACCAACTACTGGTTTGAAACAGGAGGTGGAAATGATTAAACTTGAAACCAAAGAAAACTGGTAAAAACTAAATTATTACGCGTTGGGTTTTACAACTGTAAGTAAGTTTTCGCGGAAGAAGAATTGAAACTCGATGTTACTAATGTTTCCGCGTCGACGAATGACTCGAAACTAGCCCAATTCCCGGTCGCGTTTGGGCCCTTTATATAGTCAGTTTTTCTGTGGAAAAATGGTAGTGGGGATGATCCTATGTGGTCCGACTCCAGAAATGTTCGTCGTCGTACTCTCTCGGAGGTACTCGACTCGCGATATACAAATGAATCCCCGGCTGGCTGGCGCCAGCCTGGCGTATGCCTTCAGGAGGGAATATAAAAAATTCGTGGGAAGATTCTCCGTACGTTACACTCTAAAAGGCTCTTGAAAGCAAGCTACGAAATTCTTTTATTTCCGAATACCATAATCTGCGAAGCTTCAGAAAATCGGGTCTGCTTTATTCTACGTCCACCGAGATGGATATCCGGCGATCGTAATCCGCCGTTCGCAGAAGTCAGGAGACCAGAAACATAAAAACAACCGTGTCGCTGAAATTTCGCAACTCCATGTATCGGATTAACCGTCGGAAGACGGTTTCGATGGTCGCGGGCAACGTCTTACGACCGTTAGTCTATACGTACTCCGAATATCGCTTTCCGGCAAATTTTTTTTTTTGGGGGGGGGATAGTACTGCTATGCTCCATAAGGTACGGAAGAAAGCGGTGGAGGGGGACGGAACTAAAGGAAACCAGAAATCCTGCTGGATGATTGGCTTCTATCTTCAGTACGATCGGGTCGCGCCGTTTATTTACAACACAGAGGCAACCTTTAGCGAACACCAACGACGACCCCCCACCCCACCCCGATCCAGCACCTAAAGGTGTCGGTGATGCAGCCACGTAGTGTTTGCACTCGTGGTTGGAGTGGCGAAAGCGACGATTCGTTACCGGGAAACACGCGAGTGTCGATCGAGTTTTCCTTCTTCGGTTTCGGCGGCGCTGTTGGTGCGGCGAGTTTATTGGAAATTTGTGGCGACGGCGGGGAATATCAATTTTGGTGGGACGTGACTGGGAACAGGTTTTTGGCAGCGTTAAAAGGAACGCATTGAAATTGCGTATCGCTTCTAACGGTTAAGATTCGAATTAAAAAATGCGATCAATTACGAAGAATATTATTTTTGGTTTATGGACCGTCGAGGTCATTTCAACCCGTGGCGTTTGGATCATTGCTTAACACGTTCGCCCGCAGCATAAAGAACGTCATATTAATGTTCTGAATATAATTATTTAAAATTATAGCACATAGCATGATATTTAGAGAATTGATGCCTTCACTTTGGCGGCATTTTCATCATGTCGCGTAAGATGATACAATGTATTTAATGCAATAAATACAATAAATATAACTATGCTGATAGCGAACGTAACATAATTTAATTACTCAGCTTTTGGCAATTATGTAAAATACTAGAAATAGTATTTAATGTATTACATTATATTATATATAATGTACAGTTTTTAGTATGATATACAGTATAAATGTATTTAATTATACTATATAATACACGATATAATAATTTAGTATAATATACAGTATAATATATATATATATATATATACATAATTATAATTATATATTATAAAATATAAAAAATGTTAATTTAATAATATTTTATTAATTATATATATATATATATTTATATATAAAATATATATAATTAATAATATTATCAAATTTACATTTTTTATATTTTTTTATTGCTGCAGCATTTAATACATTATTACCGTATTAAATTATGCATTAACCTAATAAGAATGGTTTAGTACGATTACATTGTGTATAATGTTATTGATCCTGGAATTCCTAATAAATTAAACATTATTTAAAATCATGGAAATTTGAGTTCCTCGTTGTATTATTCAAATATTTTAATGATGCAACAATCTAGTTATCGTTATTTATGCGATAGTAATTATTGATATCTAAATTCCTCATAAATGTGATATCAATAAATAATCATTGTACGTCATATAACAAACATTGTTAAAAAGAACAATATGAGACAATTTTAAACAATATCATATGAAAATATAACATTGAGCATCATATATCCCATAAATTTAATATAAAATTCGTATCGATGTTATTATAATTCCGTTCAATATTATTGGAGCTTTAATACCTGAACAAAAAATATTATTTAATAGCATGAGAGTTGAAGTTCTGTACAAAAAATATTATTAAATTATTATTATATATGTTATTATATATATTAAAATATTATATTCTCGAACTTAAAATTCATATTATCCTAACATTAATTAGTGTCGTTAAAATTCAAATTGCTGTTAAATTGACATAAACTAATATGATGAGAGGTATTATTGTTTCCTGTTGTCGAAATATAAATTTCTTATAAGCTAATATTGATTTCGTGAGAGACTGGATGTGGTTTGTGGTGAGTGGACGGTGACAAGGTGACTATGTACATATAATATTATACGATATTGGCTGTAATGTAATTAGAACTCGCCATTTGTGATTGTGATTGGAGTATGATGAATATTGTAATGCGACTGTAATTACATGCTATTAGGAGAAGATGATTGATTAAAACCATCAACCCAATTATATGTATATTAAATATAGAAAATAGTATAATACACACACAATAATTTTTTTTTTGTTAAGTTACACAATTTTGCTTCGTGTAATGTTTAAAAGTGTAAAATGATGATAACGATAATTTTATCATTTATAATATTGTTTGTTATATTCCCCGCCTATTTTATATCTTCTACACTTTCTAAAATTTTTGGTATTTCTATATTTGATCATTGGTAATTAGTTATTAATTTTATTTGTCATTTATATTAGTACTACCACGATTTACAGCGGGTATTTTTTATAGTTTTCCCCCAGTTTACATATCTTACAATTTTTAAATTTCTAGTACTTGTATATTTGACTATTGCATTTTCTGTAGACTCTATATTTTTCGTAATCACAACTTACACCGGTCTTTTTTTATAGTTTTCCCCTATTTTGCATCTTTCATAATTTTTAAATTTTTAGTTCTTGTGTATTTGACTATTCCATTTACGTAGTTTCTATATTTTAGTGTTTCTATATTCGCCAGTTGCATTTTAGTGGTTTCTATGGCTTTAGTATTTCTATATTTGATTATTACATTCGTGCAGTTTTTATATTTTTAATATTTCTTTATTTATTACGTATGCTCTATTTATATTGTTTATACATATAGCCAAATATAAAAATACTAAAATGTAGAAGCTACATGAATTCAAAAATTCAGTAAATTTTATATTTGTTGTATATTAATAATCTATATTATAATATAATAATATAATAAATATAATATATATAGTAATATATAATAAATAGTATCCATATTTGAATATATCTACATTTGATTACTGAATTTATATAGTTTCTACATTTTACTATCTTTATATTTGATTATTGTATTTCGTCAAGTTTCTAATATTTCTCTCATTTTCTTCTTAATTGTATTTTGCATGTATCGGAATTCTGCCATGTATTACAACGATTCTTACAATCATTGAGCTTCTGCTGTGATTTTTTAATGTATAGTATTTCTACAGTCGACGACATTTATCATTTGATGGATCGTGCGAAATCATTCGGCTCGAATTCACATTTAACTAAACTCGAATAGCGGAATTATGTTTGATGCGAGATTTTCGCGGAAAATTTTGCGAAACTCTCAACGGTATTGATCGACGAGAAAGAGAATGATCGACTTTCGAGTTCACGTCGTATTTGTTGCATAGGGGATTATGGATTTGATGGATTGATAATGAGCCAGCTATCAGCGCAAGGATTATTTCGTACTGGTTTCGTGAATGTTTGATAAGCTTCGATTAGGCCACTGATTTTACATGTCTATATAAAATATACATTTGTTGTTGTAATAATCTCTGTGCAATTCGTCAGGAGAAATTCATTATCGAACGTATTCTCCTTTTAATAATTGGGAACCATTTTAATGAAATTTGTTCATAATAATTATTATTATTATTATTATTTCCTCTGCAGTTCGATGAAAATTAACGAGAGAAAATCACCTTCTATAAACAAATACAACCGCGTATTATTCTTACGATTATTTCAACATTCATTTAAATTGAATTTATGTGTAATGATAATTAAATATTACATTGGTTGAAGTTACGTGAAAATCAAGAACAGAAAACATTTTCCATAAATAAATATATTTATTTTAATTATAATATTTATTTTAGTTACGAACTTATATGAAATAATTATTAAAACCTATTTTCAAAGAAGTTTCATGAAGATCGTGGAGAATAAAATCATTAGTAATAAATGGATATGTACACGTACATTTTTGTTAAAGATTGTCTCAATGTTTATTTAATTTTCAAATCATTCATAATTGATAATTATTTCGTTGGTAATTAAGTAGAAATCTTCAGAATTAAAGTTTTCTTGTACATATATACATAAATATAAAGTTAAAAAAATTGTGTCTAAAAATATAGCAGTAATTTTCTTTCGAAAAGAAAACTTTCGAAATCATAATTAATATTGCTTGGTCATCTCTCGGCTCGCTAATGTGCTTCAATAATCAAACACAGCTATAATTCCGAAGAGTTCCATGCCATAATTATCACGTTCGAAAATTCAATTATTGTATAATATGAGAATCAATTCTATTTAGTATTTCACGAAACCGAAATATGGATGTATATAAATTCCATAATTGATATACAAGGAAATTCATTTATTTAATAACGAGAAAGCTACGTATTTAGTGTATCACGAATGAAAACAATAATTGAAACAATTTTTAATTAGTTATATAATATTTTCGGGATTATTTTTATTAAAATTGTATAATTGATATAACTGCGGAATCGAATGATGCGAGAGAAGTGAAAATCAATGTATTCAATGATCGGCTGATGATTGAGAAGTGAGGGCGATTGAGATTGTTATTTACATATGTCGAGAATATAGTGCGTGAAATTAGCGTAAATATTCGCGTGTATATTTTAATTTTTTGTACAATCAATTGACAATATAAATTGATGAAATTTGATTATCAACAGTATACAACAACTCTGAAAATTCTTCGACATTTTGCTTTTATTGAAATTCCTTAATAACATATCATTTAATATCATCGAAATTCAAATTGCTGTAAATTTTCGCATTAGCATTGCTGAAATTAAAATTCGTATTAATCTAACATTAACTGGTGTCGTTCAAATTGTAATTGCTATAAAATTAACATAAGCTATGTGGTCTGGCTAGAACTTACTATTGTTATAATTTATATTATTTACCATTATAAATTGATAAAATATGATTATCAACAATGTTGAACAATATAAAATTCTTATGATATTTCAATTTTTATTTTAAATTTCGTTCGAAGAATCGCTGTTCCTGTCAACAACCAAACTTCGTCTGAGGAATAATTACCCTTCCACAAAATTCAACTATTCCGATCCCTTCATTATAAAGTTTTTAATATTCGTATAGCCTCGGGCTATTTATAAATTCCTCGGAGAAAAAATTTTACAGATTCTCCGACGTAATTAACCCCTTGAAATACGATTTCTTTCATTGTCATGTTGATTAGCATACTCTGTCGTTAATAAATTCTACACGAGACAGAAAATTTATATTTGTTACATTATATGACTGCATTGTTTTAAATGACAACATATTCAATTTTTATTGTAACATATTTTTGAACATTTAGTACATATCGAATATATATCATTCGAGCAAGGAGGGGATAGTTTTACCCTTAAAAATATAAACGAAGGAAAGAAATTCAATTTTTTAATATCTTTAAATTTTTATCTTAAATTTTTTTAATATCTGGTGCAATTTTAAAAATATGGAAGTTCTATCTCAAAGAAAATAAAAAGGGGTGCGAAATCTAATTTTCGCTGGAAGTAATTTCTTAATATCCAATAAAATTGTAGAAATAATTATGCAGAGAGGGAAACATCTACAAGATACCACATTCATTCAGGGGGTAGTTTCGTACTACGAAAAATAAAAAGGGATGAAACATTTAATTTTCACTGCAAATATTTTATTAATATACGGTAAAATTTTAGAAATAAACATGGAGATAGGTAATATCTAGACATCGTTATTAAGGCGGTAGTTTCACCCTGAAGAAAGTAAGGAAGGCATGAAAAATTTAATTTATGTTATAAACAGCTTTTTAATGTCATGAGAATTTTGATAACATATACAAAAATAGGGTAACATCTACATATCGCAATTAAAAAGGGGCTGTTCCGCTCTAAAAGAAAATAGGTAAAGGGGATAAAAAGTTCAAATTTTATTATACGCATTATTTTAATACCTGATAAATTTGCAAAATATACAAGAAAAAGGGGTAACATCAGGATGTCGTTGTTAAAGGGGCAGTTTCACCGTGCAGAAAATAAAAAGGGGATGAAAATTTTTTGTTCAGGAGCAATTAAATTGTCCGACATTCATAATTTCGACATAAAAATCATCGAAAAATCGTAAATTATCCGTCGCGACGCGTGCTCACGAGCCAGAATCAGCGTAATCGTTTAACTCCTGCGAAATTTGCCCTAATCGCGATCATCTGAAGCTGTAGTGACTCCGTGTCATTGTTACAAGTGCGCCAACGATATTTCACCAAATTCTGATTCGCTGGATCAACCGAAACTTGCTGGACCAATTGAATTTCGGCGGCCGGGGGTGGCCAGCCGCCTTCGTAAAGGTCGCGCGAACATGATAATCACATTTCCGACTCAGCGCGAATATTTTTGGCTCTACGCACGGCCGGCACTATACCATAAATCGCACGAAACGAAAAATGGTTCGATGGAACTCGAGCGATAAGCGAAAATGAAACTTTGTTGGTCATTTTTCAAATTCGCGTGCTTCTGATAAGTTCGAAACGTTTCTCCGGCGTATGAAATCACCGTGATTCTGTGGAACGAAGTATTCCCTTTCCAACGAATCCAAGAACGTTGATCTGCGATACTTTGTTGCAAATTTATAGCAGTTTTGAAAAAAAGTATACAAGATTAATGTGATTTCTGAGGTCGTGGAATTCTAGGCGAACATTTTTCGAAATTCAGAATACCATAACTTCGTTAAAAAATATCGTAGGGTGGTGTTCTTCGACTCATTTTAAAAGTCCAATTTCCCAGTTTCGTAGCATCTTAATTCTCCTGTTTTATAAATTTTATTTCGTTAATACCCTGCACTGTAAATAAAAATGGTTCCGTCCTGTCGATTTCTCATATTCGCATAGATCTGAGTGGTTCAAAAAATTGTTTGGCAAACGCAATCACAATTATTTTAACGAACGAAGTCTCCCCTTTCGAATGAGCCCGAAAGTATTGATCTATGATTTTTGTTTGCCATCGTATAGCACCTTGGATTCTCTTCCGAATGAAATTCTGAAATTCAAAATACCGTAACTTTGTTAACAAAAAAAACTGTAGAATGGTGTTCTTAGATACATTTCAAAGGGTGAAATCTTCGCTTTCGCGCCGTTTGGATTATTTAGTATTAGTGCCCGATCGCGAGTGCCTGATCTCCGTTCCTTCATGAAGTGGCTGAAACGACGAGAAACCTGGCAGAAAAGTATAAATTTCATTGTTTTGTTTCTACACTTTTCATTGATAAGTGTTACATCGACGAGATTGCATAGCGAATATATTTTAGCCAATTGGTGTTATTTCAATCATTTCGATGATAATTTTAATGACAATAATTTCAAGGATAATAATTTCAAAGATAATAATTTCGAGAATTATATTTCCAAAGACAACAATTTCGGAGACAACACTTTCTAGAATAACAATTACAAAGATAGTAATTTCTAGGATAACAATTTCAAAAATAATAATTTCTAGAATAATTTCTGGGATAATTTCGAAGGTAATAATATCGAAGATAGTAATTTCGAAGATAATGATTTCGAAGATATCAATGTCGAAGATAACAATTTTGAAGATAACAATTTCGAAAATGATAATTTCAGAATTAATAATTTCAAAGATGATAATTTCGAAGATAATAATTGACAATTTCGGTCGAAATTATAGAAATCCTGTTAAATACAAGCAAATACTAAATAAAATATAATTTTCTTGACATTGCGATATCTTCTGAACCGTCGATTAGTTCTTTATTTTCTTGGCTACAACAGTGAAGTCACGATGCTCCTTCCCTATTCTCTTGCGGAACGATACGTCACTATAACGAAAGCCCCTGTAATTAATCCTTTCCAAGACCTTTAAGCGGCACCTCCTCGCGATGATCTGCGCGTAATTGGAAGTCATGATTGCAGTCACTAACTTCGGTATGCTCAGAAAATTATGGATCACGCTATTAATTCCAGTGTCAGATATCGGTACTTTCACTTGCTGTCCATTATTCAGCGCATTGGCAACCTCCACGGACACGGACACTAAGCCCTCGCCAATTTTTCGCTGCTGCATCTCCGGCAGCGTAGCCAGGAACATCAACTCCACCGTCTTTAGCAATTTCCACACAGAGCTCCTCGAGCGCTCTGACGCTACAAGGCGCCGATATCAGATTTACGGCTTTGCAGATGCTCTCGTTGGGGAAAAAGCTTTTCCTTATTACTTGTAATGCTCCCTCCAAAGTATCCTCCGTCAGAGACTCGAACTCGATTTCTCCACCTTCTATGGAGCCCCACTCAATGCAGGATTCAGTATTAGTTCTGGAACTGAACGAAAAGAAACAATTAATTAGTATGCACGTAATATTAAACGGTATATTAAACGACGGAAGCTTTAATCGAATCAAGTTTCCAGAAACGTTTGGTGATACAGTAATGTCTTCCTAACTGAAGCTCGGATTACGCACAGAAATGGACAATCTGGGAAGAGGAGACACGATTACTCGAGCCTCGCGGCTCGTTTTTATAGTTATCGGTGAATCGACAACTTTGTAGACGACTCGTTTTTATAAGCGAATAGATTGGAAATATCTATACGCCAGGATTAAACACATTTTTCCGTTCCGAAAAACTTGCAATTTCTCGATCCATCCGTTTCGAATGGTACGATGTTTCAATGCGCATACTTCTAAATTCATAATTTCGAAATTATCTGGTTTCTGTAGTTTCTGATTTTTAAGATTCCAATTCCAATTCAAATCAAATTGACGGTTTTTAAATTCTCTGATTTATAAATTTACAATTTCGAAGTCAGCTGATTTCTATATGATCAAATTTTTAAGATTTCAATTTCTAAATTCTTTGATTTATAAATTCACGATTTTTCAGTTTTCTGAAATTTTAATTGTTATCAACTGGTTTCTAAATGTTCTAGTTCTTACCGTTTCAATTTCTGAATTGTTTGATTTCTGCATTTACGCTTTTTAAGATTTCCGACTCTTAAATTTACAAATTTTTAAATCATCTGCTTCCCAAATTTTCTAAATCTTATCATTTTAATTTCTAAATTCTTTGATTTACAAATTCACGATTTTTAAGTTCTCCGATTTCTATATATATAAATGTACATTTTTTAAATTATCTAGTATTTAAATTTTCTAATTTTCAAGATTTCAATTTACAAATTTGAATAATCGTATCTCCTCTTCCCAAATAGTCCATCTTCGTACACTATCCGAGCGTCAATTAGGGAGAATTCTCCGTATCCGGCCAAAATAGAGGTTGACTCATATCTCGATGAAAAATATATTTTATTTATAAATATTTAAATTCGTAAAAATAAATTGTCTTTCTTATACCCGACACACGGAAAACATTAGTCAAAACAAGTGACTGAAGAATGTTCGCGGAAGAATATAGCAAAAATGTACGTACCATTCCATTTTAGTTCACTAAGAAATTCTCACTATACTTCACTGGGAAAATTAACTGAGAAAATTCGCCGAGGTCTTCGCACTGATCACTGCTGCACTGATCACAGAATGAGTGTTTCCGTTGACATCGGCAGGGTATTTATACTGTCCTTGCTAAAGGACAGAACGTCCTAATCAGCAAAGACGAACAATGACAAAAGGATACTACCCGAAAAAAATGCGCCAGGTATGAAAACGTCTCCCGTGGAAAATCATTAGCCACCGCGGCCGGCTATCAGGTAAGCACGTGTACCTGCGATGACCGGTCGTGTCATACGGATTTTACAAGGATCGGTTCGTTCGGTTAAATTAAAAGAAAAAGAACAGCGGCGGATTAGGCCGAGCTAGTGGAAATGAGTCAATTGAAGGAACCATCGTAAACAGGCTCGCACCGAGCCTTGATGAAAATTATGATTTGCAAGGGAAAGCAGAACCTACGGGGACTAATTAGGGCCTGGTTATTTACAGTACCTTTGTTATTGGATATATTTACAGGGTGAAGTTATCGAAAACATGTTCCTACAAAAGTTGTTTAGCATGAAAGGGGGCATTCGATGGTATGAAGAATTTTCCTGCAGGTATAGTGATGCGGGAGATATCCAAGTGGAATTAATGTTTTCAAATGTCATCTTTGTATAGCGATGCCGAGAGATCTGTTACATACGAAAAATATAAGGATATGAAACAGTTATTACATTATGTAACGCCTGTGCATCATGACTATTTCAAAACACCGCCACATAAAGAGAGTAAATAAATAATAACAATATCTTATTTTAAGTTTAACAATATATAAATATATTTAACGTTCAAAATAAGAAACGAGACTCCTATTTTATTTATTGTAATTATTAATAAACAAAATTATATGGATTAATAGAAAATATATTTCGAATGATATTTAAAATTTCATAATTGAAATTAAATGATTATTACAATTGATTAATTATGAAAATGATGTAAGTCCATTTAAAGCCAGCAAACATGTATTACTTTGATTAAATTACATATTGATAAATTAGTAGTATTTTATTTTTTTATACATAATATAACAGCTGTCTGTTGAAACGAACAACGTGATATTATTTCATGTAGTAAAATGATATAAATGCAATGCATATGCGACAAATGAACGCAAGTCGCTAGCTGAAATCTACACATGCATTCGACTGTGCACTAGCAAAAGTCCAGAAAAGCTGTTATTGAAATTAATTTCTCAATGCCATAAATAAAGTTTTTATTTTCAAATAAAACTTTTTTTAATAATCGCTCTATTTGTCATAGCGTGTCATAGCGTATTAGGGATTTCAATTTTGTATCGCGCCTCGGGCACCAGTACGCATTAATCCGCCAATGCTTGGGAGGGCTCTTTATTTCGCCCTTGCTGAAGAACAGAGAACTCGTATTCGTCAAGGACGAACAATGCCGGCGAAAAAGATGCCGGGCGTGAAAATGCCTCGCGAATACAACCCTTGGTCGCCGAGACCGGCCATCAGCTATATGTATACAGTGAGTCCCACTGACATTCGAACACTTCTCAAGGCGCAATTTTAACTTTTTTAAAATTAGAGTAGACGATTTGAATTTTTTTTTAGATCATAGAGGGACCTGTATAATAGACAATGTTTCAATTTTGCTATTACATGCTTGGAATGACAAAACAAAGTAAAAGTCTCTCGTTGTTTAACTTTCTTATCTGAGGAAGCTATTTTTGATCACTTTTAGGCTAATTTTGCCGATTTTGCCGATTTTTCGAACTTCGAGATATTTAACTAATGAATGTTTAATAAAATATTTATAAATAATTTCAATATATATCATTAGTTAATTATATTTATTAATAATGATAAAATCTATAAATTTCGAATACTTCTTTTGAAATATGAAGGTTAATTATTTAAAAATAAAAAAGGATGTTTATATTATGAAATCTAACGAAAATGTAAAAAATGCGTCTTGTTGATCTCGGTAAGTTATACGCATGCTGAAAATTTCATTGAAATCGTTTAACGCAATGGTAAGTTACAAACGTTAAAAGATTGTAAAAATTGCAAATTTCTCACACTTCTTGATAAAAAGTGCGATTTTTGCGATAATTAATTATTTACAGCTCGTACGAAGATCAACCGATTTCAGTGAAATTTTTAGCATGTACATAACTTATCGTTATCTAAATAATAAATGTATAATTATAATTATTAATATTATACAAATAATAAATTAAATTTTTTAAAATAAAAAAAACACCATTTTCAAAATAAACCAATGAGAAACGATTAAGATTTCCGAATGATTCAATTTGTATTGCGCTTGTCCTCCCGATGATGAATTGTAGACAATATCGATCTATCCGTGCGAAGCAGTATTTTCGTGAAAACGTTACTCTCCCTTATACATTTTAGTATTTTACAGTATTATATATCGTCCGCATCTGTTCACCAAAAGTCGAGTCGCAGGCGAGTTTTCGTCGAGTCCCTCATTTCAAGAAATATATTTCGCTACCAATATTTTAGGGCATCGTTGGTCAGAATTAAAATTTTTCGTTGAAGATTGTCTCAATTTTTGTTTCATTATCTATTAATTAATAAT
The DNA here is from genome assembly GCF_051020955.1 of Megalopta genalis. Taxonomy (NCBI): domain Eukaryota; kingdom Metazoa; phylum Arthropoda; class Insecta; order Hymenoptera; family Halictidae; genus Megalopta; species Megalopta genalis. The sequence continues at coordinate 906,179 of NW_027476135.1, forward strand.
TGATGATTATTTCATTGGAAATTCCATAGAAATCTTTAGAATACAAATTTTATTTTACATATAAATAAATATAAATTTGAAATGATTATGTCTAAAAATATAGCAGCAATTTTCTTTCAAAAAGAATGCTTTCGTTGCCTCGCGGCACGTTTTTATAGTTGGTGGCAATCGTTAACTATAAAAACGAACCGCAAAGCTCGAATAATTGTATCTCCTCTTCCCAAATTGTCCATTTTTGTTTCTAAGGCTGAGCATCAATTAGGGAGAATTTACTGTACACATAACAATTCCATACTTGATATATAAGGAAATTCATTTATTTAATAATAAGAAAGATATGTATTTAATGTATCAAGAATGAAAAAAATAATTGAAATAATTTTTAATTATTTATTTAATATTTTCGGGGTTATTATTATTAAAATTGTATAATTGGTATAACTGCGGAATCGAATGATGCGTGAGCAGTGAAAATCAATGTATTCGATGATCGGATGATGAATGAGAAGTGAGAGGCGATTGAAATTGTTATTTACATATATAGAATTTTGAGCGTGAAATTAGCGTAAATATTCGCGTGTATATTTTAATCTTTTGTATAACCATTGACAATATAAATTTATGAAATTTGATTATCAACAGTATACAACAATTCTGAAATTTCTTCGACATTTTGTTTTTATTGAAAATTCCTTAATAACATATTATTTAATATCATCGAAATTGAAATTGCTGTCAATTTTCGCATTAGCATTGCTGAAATTAACATTCGTATTAATTACTATAAAATTAACACATAAGCTATGTAGTCCGGCTAGAATTTACTATTGTTATAATTTATAGTATTTACTATTATAAATCGATAAAATATGATTATCAACAATATTGAACAATTATAATTAACAACACCGAAAGTTTTTCGACGGCTCGATTTTTATTTCGAACATCATGAATTTCACTGGTAAATCGATATATGTATAGCTGTGTAAACAGAATTCGTGCACAATCTGAGCGTCAATTAGGGTGGATTTACTGCACCGTACGGTAAATTGCACGGGAGACCGAGCGGCCGGGCACGGTCATTAGCCAAGAAAACGTAGATTGTTGCGTACATTGTTTTCTTGTTCATTTACAAGAATGCGTACAGTCCGCGGACCTTCCAGCGGATTGGGCAGAGGAAACGTTCACCCCTTAAGGTACCGTTACGGCCATTCACGATCGAAGAGAATACAAATAAGAATTTCTTGGTTAATCTCCCCCACCATTATTCACCCGTAATCAATAGACTAGAATGCCGTGCTGATGATGGGCAGAACATTGTCCGATGGGGGAAGGGGCAAGCAGAAATTAAAATCAGAAATTCTAGCATACCCAAATACGTGACATGAACGGTCGGTTCTTAGGACCGGTTGTAAAATTATAAGGACTTTCAAGGGGCCAGACCCAGGATCTCGACTTTGATACTTTTACGACCGGTCCTCGAGTTTATGGCACGCATTATATTATTATATATATATTTAATGATAAAAGTTCTTTCTTTTTCACTTAAAAATCGATGTAAATATCGACATTAAGATGCGATCCTTTGCGATCATCGAGAACGAATCTTTAACCCAGGCACGGTTGTTCTAGTCGACGACTTTTCGAATTGTATTGTAAAAGTGTTTACATACCTCACTGATTAATATCTATACGATGGAACTTGAAAAATCGATGATTATATCGAGAAATAACGAATAGTATAAACAAATAGTTTTGTTGAATAGCATGTACAAAGCATCGAATCTGATCATCGATATCTTATAATATTCGTTTTAAAACATTGTTCGTATCACCTATATTTTTTAGATATTTCCACGTTTCCATATACATTCATAGTACATTGTATATTAAATTCTTCCCAATTTTCTTTCGGCTTCTAAAGAAAAATGGGCAATTTGGAAATAGGAGATACGGTTATTCGAGCCTTGCAGCTCCTTTTTATAGATACCGATTGTCAGCAACTATAAAAACCAGTTCCAAGGCTCGATTAATCGTATCTTCTCTTCCCAAATTATCCATTTTTGTTTCTAAGCTGAGCATCAATTAGGGAGAATTTACTGTACACATAACAATTCCATACCTGATATATAAGGAAATTCATTTATTTAATAATAAGAAAGCTATGTATTGAGTGTGTTAAGAATGAAAAAAATAATTGAAATAATTTTTAATTATTTATTTAATATTTTCGGGATTATTTTTATTAAAATTGTATAATTAGTATAAATGCGGAAACGAATGATGCGTGATCAATGTATTCAATGATCGGATGATGAATGAGAAGTGAGAGGCGATTGAGATTGTTATTTACATATGTCGAGAATTTTGTGCGTAAAATTAGCGTAAATATTCGCTTGTATATTTCAAGTTTTTGTATAATCAATTGACAAAATAAATTGATGAAATTTGATTATCAACAGTATTGAACAACTCTGAAAATTCTTCGACATTTTGCTTTTATTGAAAATTCCTTAATAACATATAATTTAATATTATTTTTTTTAAAACATATAAAAAAATAAGGTAACATCTACATATCGCAATTAAAAAAGGGCTGTTCCGCTCTAAAAGAAAATAGGAAAAGGGGATAAAGAGTTCACGTTTTATTATACACATTATTTTAATATCTGATAAATTTGATGAATATACAAGAAAATAGAATAACATCAGGATGTCGTTGTTAAAGGGGCAGTTTCACAGTGCAGAAAATAAAAAGGAGAATATTTTGTCCAGGAGCAATTAAAATTATGAAATAAAATTGTCCGACATTCGTACCGGCGATTCTTGTCAACCAGCGCTAAAAATCATCGAAAAATCGTAAATTATCCGTCGCGACGCGTGCTCTTATTATCCGTTTTATTATCCGTCGACGACAAGCCAGAACTAGCGTAATCGTCTAACTCCTGCGAAATTTGCCCTAATCGCTATCATCTGAAGCTCTAGTGACTCCGTGTCATTGTTACAAGTGCGCCAACGATATTTCACCAAGTTCTAATTTGCTGGATCAACCGAAACTTGCTGGACCAATTGAATTTCGGCGGCTGGGGGTCGCGCGAACATGATAATCACATTTCCGATTCGGCGCGAATATTTTTGGCTCTGTGCACTGCCGGCACTACACCATAAATCGCACGAAACGAAAAATGGTTCGATGGAACTCGAGCGATAAGCGAAAATGGAACATTGTTGGTCGTTTTTCAAATTCGCGTGCTTCTAATATGTTCGAAACGTTTCTCCGGCGTACGAAATCACCGTGATTCTGTGAAACGAAGTATTCCCTTTCCAACGAGTCCAAGAACATTGATCTGCGATATTTTGTTGCCAATTCATGGCAGTTTTGAAAAAAAGTGTCCAAGGTTAGTGTGATTTCTGAGGTCGTGGAATTCTAGGCGAACATTTTTTAGGGTGGTGTTCTTCGACTCATTTTAAAAGTCCAAGTTTCCAGTTTCGTAGCATCTTAATTCTTCTGTTTAATAAATTTTATTTCGTTAATACCCTGCACTGTAAATACAAATGTTTCCGTCTTGTCGATTTCTCATATTCGCATACGTCTGAGTGGTTCAAAAAATTGTTTAGTTCACAATTATTTTAACGAACGAAGTCTCCCCTTTCGAATGAGCCCGAAAATATTGATCTATGATTTTTGTTTGCCATCGTATAGCACCTTGGATTCTCTTCCGAATGAAATCCTGAAATTCAAAATATCGTAACTTTGTTAACAAAAAGAACTATAAAATGGTGTCCTTAGATACATTTCAAAGGGTGAAATCTTAGCTTTCGCGCCGTTTGGATTATTCAGTATTAGTGCCTTTGTATCTTTAAGACCCCCCATTCTAAGTAGAGATGGTAATTTTTTGGTTATTTTCAAATTCACATTTCTCTCATAATTTAAACTTTTCATAGCGATTGAAATGACTATGATCTGATAGAATGAAGTCTCCTCTTTCCATTGGGACCAAAAACAGTGATCTACTAGCTTTCCTTGCCATTTTCTGCCATTTTACACCATTTTATGCTACTTTATCCCATTTTATGCAATTTTAGGCAATTTTATGCTATTTTATACCATTTGATGCCATTTTCTGTGTACGGAAATTATTCAAAATTCAAGCAATGGATTTTCAAAAACATGTAATTCGCTATCCTCTCTACAATGATTGCAACTCTGTTACATAACGAATGTATTAGAGGCTGAGCAAAGCCGCTAATAGGATTCACGTCTGCATGCAATTCTGTTAAAGGGGTTTAATTGATTATTTTAGTTGCAGTCTGTTAATATCCGTTTTAACACGAGACCGCAAGCTTCTGTTAATCCACTAGATCGCGACGCGGATCGGAAATTACAGTGAGAACGCAGCAGTCAATCGGATGTGTGCACCACTTTGATTATTCCTCTATTGTAACTACATATCCGTATTTACAAACTTCCCTTTTTATTTATCATCGTATTATATTCATAAAATTCTGAACATTTCTTTATCGTTGCGTCAATATTTATTTTTAAAGAAATTGAAAACATACTGCAAAATTTGTTATCAATGAAGCAGACTGAGAATTTATTAATTGCTCAAGAATTTGTATACATTTGTCTACGACAAATGATACAAATTATTAACATTATATTTACAATGAATTATGAACAATTTTATTACAGCAACAATTGTTGACAATATATTTACAATGAATTACGAACAATTTTATCACAACAACAATTGTTAACAAGCCACAATTATTAATAGCGAGAACTTTGTATAATTATGATATTTGCATATTTTGAAAGCGTACGTTGCTAAACAGTAATTGTCGATTTTGGGTTAGCTTTCGTCACAGAGCATTTATTAGGCGATAAAGTCGTTCCAAATCCTGTTCTTTTAATAATAATCTACGAAAAGTAAGATCAATTGTTAATAATGGCAATAGAATTTTATAAATTTATGACGAAACATCATTATTCAAATGCAAAATGGTGGAATCATCGGAAGCCAAATTCGGTCATATTATAGAGTATTGTATTTGTATGTCGCGATCGACGTAGACAATTTGTATTTAACACAACCAAGCTGTGGATAATAACACAAGATAATAACAATAGCTAATAACGAAAAGAAAAGTGCTAATCGTGCGAACCGTTCGGTTTCCCTTTGGAGCGGCTTCGCGGATTGAATCCATTGAATCTAAATCGTCTAAACAAACTGCAGTCAACCGAATTGTTACTGCTAATCAAATCGGACGCACCAAAACCGCCGTCGCGCCGGTGTAAATGAAATTCAACGTGGCAGGCGAATTGGATTGGAATTATACGTTTCTAATTCCGCGTGTACGCGGGACATTACCAAGGTTCGATTAACCGCTGGCTAGTTCGAACGTGAAAACGACAAACCTCCGGACAGTGTTAATAACGGCGTCGTTTAAACCACTCTACAATAATCCATAGATCGCCGATTGGAATACAAACTGTTCCGAAATAACAATCAAGATATCGCATTTCAAAAATCGAAACATTTAGGTACCATAATCTGAAAAATTAAAAATTACAAATTCGAAAATCGAAGAATTTAGAAATCGGAATCTCAAAAATTAAAACATTTAGGAATCAGATGACTTCAAAATTCTAAATTTAAAAATCAAATGACATAAAAATCGTGAATTTAAAAATCAAAGAATTTATAAATTGCAATCTTAAAAATCAAATAACATAAAAATCGAAGAATTTATAAATTGAAATCTTAAAAATCAGGAAATTTAGAAACCAAATGATTTCAAAGTTGTTAATTTAGATATCAGAAGACTTAAAAATCGTGAATTTATAAATCGGACAATTCAGAAATTGAAATCTTAAAAATCGGAAACTACAGAAACCAGATAATTTCGAAATTGTGAATTTAGAAGTATGCGCATTGAAACATCGTACCTTTCAAAACGGCTGGATCGAGAAACTGCAAGTTTCTCGGAAAGGAAGAATGTGTTTAATCCCGGCGTATAAATATTTCCAATTTGTTTCTACGGCGGCATCGTTCCGCTGATATTTCACAGAAAAAGATGTTGGTTCCGAAGGAACGGACGCGACTTATTCATCACGACCATGAATAATAATCAGAAAAGAATAACTGCGATTCCGTGCGAACTTTATGAATTCCGGAATTCTCGGCGATTTGCTTTATTTATTTTACGTCGGCGTTGCGCCGCAACAATGCAAATGTTGATGCAAATGCGCGAGTGCCTGATCTCCGTTCCTTCATGAAGTGGCTTAAACGACGAGTAACCAGGCAGAAAAGTATAAATTTCATTGTTTTATTTCTACACTTTTCATTGATAAGTCGATTGATAAATCGACGAGATTCCAATAGCAATGCATAGCGAATATATTTTGGTCAATTGGTGTTATTTTAATCATTTCGATGATAATTCTAAAGATAATAATTTGAAGGATAATAATTTCAAGGATAATAATTTCAAGGATAATAATTTCAAGGATAATAATTTCGAGATCTATATTTCCAAAGATAACAATTTCGGAGATAACACTTTATAGAATAACAATTTCAAAGATAATAATTTCTAGGATAACAATTTCAAAGATAATTATTTCTAGGATCACTTCGAAGATAATAATTTCGAAGATAATAATGTCGAAGATGATCACAATGTCGAAGATAACAATTTCGAAGATGATAAGTTCAAAATTAATAATTCCAAAGATAATTTCGAGGATAATAATTGACAACTTCGGTCAAAATTATATTATCGTAATCGTGCTAAACACACGTAAATACTAAATAAAATATAATTTTCTTGATATCGCGATATCTTCTTTAAGAATCGTACAAGTTCTTTATTTTCTTGACTACTACAGTGAAGTCACGATGCTCATCCCCGATTCTCTCGCGGAACGGTACGTTATCCCAGCCAAAGTTCCTGTAATTGATCCTTTTAAAGACCTTAAAGCGGCACCTCCTCGCGATGATCTGCGCGTAATTGCAAGTCATGACGGCAGTCACTAACTTCGGTACGCCCAGGTAATGACGGATTATACTATCACCTCCAGTATCGGCTAATGGTACTTTCACATCTTCTCCACTACCCAGCGCATTGGCAACATCCACGGACAAGCACACTAAGCTCTCGCCAATATTTTGCTGCTGCATCTCCGGCAGCGTAGCCAGGAACATACACTCCATAATACAATCAACATCATAATATTCGAATAAATTTATCTGGTCGTTTATAGCAATCATCAAATCTAGGTAGGCATTGGCCGTGTGATGTTCACAATCTTCTCTGAAGCTCTCAAGCCAAGTCATTTCAGGAGGATGCCTGATGATCGGGGGAAGTCGATCGTACGGTGGTTGCCCCCACAACCACCGCGGGTCAATTTCATCTCTTTTTATTTTCTTAATTTTATTGAGAACGACACCAACAACTTTCTGAGTCTTGACTTCGATTGCGACAAGGCTGACACCGTCTCTAGTAACTGCCAAACACACCTCCTCGAGCGCTTTGACGCTACAAGGATCCGATAACAGATTTATGCCTTTGCAGATGCTCTCGTTGGGGAAAAAGCTTTTCCTTATTACTTCTAATGCTCCCTCCAAAGTATTCTCCGTCAGAGACTCGAACTCGATTTCTCCACCATTTATGGAGCCCCACTGAATGCAGGATTCAGTTGTGTTCTGGAACTGAACGAAAAGAAACTATTAATTAGTATGCACGTATCTTGCAGCTTCTGATGGCGTGTGGTATAGTAATATTAAACGGTATATTAAACGACGGAAGCTTTAATCGAATCAAGTTTGCAGAAACGTTTGGAGATACAGTAATGTCTCCCTAACTGACGCTCGGATTACGCACAGAAATGGACAATCTGGGAAGAGGAGACACGATTACTCGAGCCTCGCGGCTCGTTTTTATAGTTATCGGTGAATCGACAACTTTGTAGACGACTCGTTTTTATAAGCGAATAAATTGGAAATATTTATACGCCAGGATTAAACACATTTTTCCGTTCCGAGAAACTTGCAATTTCTCGATCCAACCGTTTCGAATGGCACGATGTTTCAATGCGCATACTTCTAAATTCATAATTTCGAAATTATCTGGTTTCTGTACTTTCTGATTTTTAAGATTCCAATGTCTGAATCGTCCGATTTTCAAATTGACGGTTTTTAAATTCTCTGATTTATAAATTTACAATTTCGAAGTTAGCTGATTTCTATATGATCTAATTTTTAAGATTTCAATCTCTAAATTCTTTGATTTACAAATTCACGATTTTTAAGTTCTTCGATTTCTAAATGTACATTTTTTAAATTATCTAGTATTTAAATGTTATAATTTTCAAGATTTCAATTTACAAAAATTTGAATAATCGTATCTCCTCTTCCCGACTTGTCCATCTTCGTGCACTATCCGAGCATCAATTAGAGAGAATTCTCCGTATCCGGCCAAACTAGAGGTTGATTCGTGTCTCGATGAAAAATATATTTTATTTATAAATATTTAAATTCGTAAAAATAAATTGTTCTTTCTTATACCCGACACACGGAAAACATTAGTCAAAACAAGTGACTGAAGAATGTTCGCGGAAAAATATAGCAAAAATGTACGTACCATGCCATTTTAGTTCACTAAGAAATTGTCACTATGCTTCACTGGGAAAATTAACTGAGAAAATTCGCCGAAGTCTTCGCACTGATCACTGCTGTTTGCTGATTGCTGATTGTTGCTGCACTGATCACAGAATGAGTGTTTCCGTTGACATCGGCAGGCTATTTATACTGTCCTTGCTAAAGGACAGAACGTCCTAATCAGCAAGGACGAACAATGACAAAAGGATACTACCGGAAAAGATGCGCCAGGTATGAAAACGTCTCCCGTGGAAAACCATTAGCCACCGCTGCCGGCTATCAGGTAAGCACATGTACCTGCGATGACCGGTCGTGTCATACGGATTTTGCAAGGATTGGCTCGTTCGGTTAAATTAAAAAAAAAAAGAGAAGCGGCGGATTAGGCCGAGCCAGTGCAAATGAGTCAATGAAGGAACCATTGTAAACAGGCTCGCACCGAGCCTTGATGAAAATTATGATTTGCAAGGGAAAGCAGAACCTACCGGGACTAAACAGGGTCTGGTTATTTACGGTAAATAAATAAAACAATATCTTATTTTAAGTTTAACAATGTATAAATATGTTTGACGTTCAAAATAAGAAACCAGACTCCTATTTTATTTATTGTTATTATTAATAAACAAAATTATATGGATTAATAGAAAATATATTTCAAATGATATTTAAAATTTCATAACTGAAATTAAATGATTATTACAATTGACTAATTATGAAAATGATGTAAGTCCATTTAAAGCCAGCAAACATGTATTATTTTGATTAAATTACATATTGATAAATTAGTAGTATTTTGTTTTTTTTGTACATAATATAACAGCTGTCTGTTGAAACGAACGACGTGATATTATTTCATGTGGTAAAATGATATAAATGCAATGCATATGCGACAAATGAACGCAAGTCGCTAGCTGAAATCTACACATGCATTCGACTGTGCACTAGCAAAAGTCCCGAAAAGCTGTTATTGAAATTAATTTCTCAATGCCATAAATAAAGTTTTTATTTTCAAATAAAACTTTTTTTAATAATCGCTCTATTTGTCATAGCGTGTCATAGCGTATTGGGGATCTCAATTTTGTATCGCGCCTCGGGCACCAGTACGCATTAATCCGCCAATGCTTCAGAGGACTGTTCATTTCGCCCTTGCTGAAGAACAGAGAACCTCGTATTCGTCAAGGACGAACAATGCCGGCGAAAAAGATGCCGGGCATGAAAATGCCTCGCGAATACAACCCTTGGTCGCCGAGGCCGGCCATCAGCTATATGTATACAGTGACTCCCACTGATATTCGAACACTTTTCAAGGTGCTATTTTAACTTTTTTAAAATTAGAGTAGACGATTTGAATTTTTTTTTAGATCATAGAGGGACCTGTATAATAGATAATGTTACAATTTTGCTATTACATACTTGGAATGACAAAACGAAGTAAAAAACTCTCGTTGTTTAACTTTCTTATCTGAGGAAGCTATTTTTGATCACTTTTGGGCTAATTTTGCCGATTTTTCGAACTTCGAGATATTTAATTAATGAATGTTTAATAAAATATTTATTAATAATTTCAATATATATCATTAGTTAATTATATTTATTAATAATGACAAAATCTATAAATTTCGAATACTTCTTTTGAAATATGAAAGTTAATTATTTAATAATAAAAAAGGATGTTTATATTATGAAATCTAACGAAAATGTAAAAAATGCGTTTTGTAGATCTCGGTAAGTTATACGCATGCTGAAAATTTCATTGAAATCGTTTAACGCAATGGTAAGTTACAAGCGTTAAAAGATTGTAAAAATTGCAAATTTCTCATACTTATTGATCAAAAGTGTAAAAGGTCGGAACAAAACTGCGATTTTTGCGATCATTAATTATTTACAGCTCGTACGAAGGTCAACCGATTTCAGTGAAATTTTTAACATGTACATAACTTATCATTATCTAAATAATAAATGTATAATTATAATTATTAATGTTATATAAATAATAAATTAAATTTTTCAAAATAAAAAAAACACTATTTTCAAAATTAACCATTGAGAAACGATTAAGATTTCCGAATGATTCAATTTGTATTGCGCTTGTCCTCCCGATGATGAATTGTAGACAATATCGATCTATCCGTGGGAAGCAGTATTTTCGTGAAAACGTTATTCTCCCTTATACATTTTAGTATTTTACAGTATTATATATCGCCCGCAGTCGTTTGCCAAAAGTAGAGTCGGTGGCGAGTTTTCGTCGAGTCCCTCATTTCTTTCTGCTTCCTACGAGACAAAACGCTTTTCTGATTTATTACCTGCTACGGTTAATCCTTGGCATCCGCAGATATTTTCGATGTAACGATCAGACGCAACCATAAATTCGGGTCTACTCACGCGAAAACGGACACCGTTCGGAGTACTGTTTCGGATTTTGTTTAAATGTGACTACGTTGTAGCTTCTAGCGACTTCGAACATATTTCACAAAATCTTAAAAATTTTCTAAATTTCCCCTTTGACAGGCCCGTGAAACAAAGTCGGACGTTAAGTTAATTATAATAATAAAATGGAATTTATAATAAAATGAAATATAATAATATAATAATTTTACCGAAAACGATTTCTAAAATGCCATTTTTTAAATAATTTATTAACACTTATTGGACAAAATTAAATTGTATTTAACAAAATTATTGAATTAAATTAACGAAAATTGTTTATAGTTATATAATTATTATTATTATTGAAAATTAAATCATTTAATTAAAGAAAATTATTCGAATGCTTTAGTTGCTAATTTAAAAAATCGTCAACTTCTCATGTTGTTTCGAAAATCTTTAAAAAATTAGTGTTTTCCTCAAGGTTGTTATTATCATTAAATATATTTTGCTACGTATTTTCCTAGAATTAAACAGTTTAAACAAACATCAGATATTAATGATTATAAAATTGAATACCCGGAACAATTTTTAGTAAGTTACTCCAACTCGAAAAATTTTTCTATAAAAAAAGGTCAGAGTCTCGTGTTTTTTTCCAAAAAATTCTTAAAAATTGCTTAAAAATTAGTATTAAGCTCAATGTTGTCGTGGACAAGAAATATTAATATTTTCTTGCAAACGTAAAAATACGCTCGCTCCAGATAAAAAATTGTTTAAACAATCACTTCATACAATTATAAAATTGATCACCCGTGATGCTCGTCGAGCCATTGCTGCATCAAAAAACCGTACTAAAAACCATACAACATAAAAACAACATTAAATACATAAACAACAATCGACGAATAAAACCTGGGAAATCGAAGAACGGACTAAAAATTCTACGAAAACGTTAAAATTTTCTAAAAGAAAGATACGTGGCGATCATATTTCACGGCATATTCTGGCCGCATGACGTACCGCCAAATTTCCAGAAGAATTCATGTTCGTCCCGGTGCGCGCATCAACCAAAAAACTAATCTCGTTTCGAATGGAATCGAGCGAATTGTTTCACGTCGGGGAGAATGATTCTCGGCTGGCGGGGCGCGATGAATTTAAAGTTGATTTCGCATAAAATGCGCACAGGGTATCGCGAGAGAGCTGCCCTACTGTCCCATTATTTCCCGGCGGCCATATTGGTTTCATGGGGGTCCACGGGGGTCCATGGGAGCTAGCGGGAAATCGTAAAATCGGTGACGATCGGCCGGCCGCGGCCGGTTCGGTATCAGTGTTTCTATTACGCTCCTGTCCCGGTGTCTTTCGCGGAATCACGTTATTTTAACAGCGACAGTGGGACAAAAGACTGTATCGAACGGTCCTCTCGATTTGTGCACGCGTGCGTGCTGCGCATCGTGGGAAATCTCGTCGTTAAGCGAATAGGTTCGCATCGATGCCGGAAATACAGACGCGACCCGCGTCGTAACCTACCGTTATCTCGATGGACCCTTAAATTATTCGGTTGATTGCTGTTGCCGCACCGCGGACGCGCTGGAACCCCGTTCGAATTTCCCGCCAATCGGCCGTGATCGCCGCGATGGGCGCGCAGAGCTCCAAGAGGTGAGCGAAACCACCCGCTCGAGGACACTTATTAGGCCGCGGTCACGCTTCCGGCCGTGATGATAACCGACGATGAATTTTATCTCGTAGATTCCGATTTCATTTACACGTCGCGAGACGATCTTTTCTCGATCTCGTTGTCGGTTCTTCGAAGATTTCAGTTTGAAACTCGAATTGCTGGGAGATGAGTTTCTTTTTCAGCAGACAAATTATCGCGTTTGAGAATTTTTCCCGGTGTAACTTGTGACGCTAGAGGCACGAATTTTTCGTAGAACGATTCTGTAGACTCTCGCGATCGTAACCGTATATTTTTTTACTATATCATGGAGCAATAAACATTTTTAAATGACGCTCGAAGAATGCCAGACACCGCTGACGTACGATTGATTATAAAAACTAACCCTTTGCACTCGAATGGCGACTCCGAGGCGCCAACAAAATTTACCGTACCGCTACCAATATTTTAGGGCATCGTTGGTCAGAATTAAAATTTTTCGTTGAAGATGGTCTCAATTTTTATTTCATTTTCAATTCATTAATAATTGATGATTATTTCATTGAAAATTCCATAGAAATCTTTAGAATACAAATTTTATTTTACATATAAATAAATATAAATTTGAAATGATTATGTCTAAAAATATAGCAGCAATTTTCTTCCAAAAAGAATGCTTTCGTGTCCTTGCGGCTCGCTTTTATAGCTGGTGACGATCGTTAACTATAAAAACGAGCCGCAAAGCTCGAATAATTGTATCTCTTCTTCCCAAATTGTCCATTTTTGTTTCTAAGCTGAGCATCAATTAAGGAGAATTTACTGTACCTATTACGGAACGCTTTTCAGAGGGTATAATATTATCATCGATTTTACGACGATTAAAAATGTTATTGTTGAATATTTATACTACTGTTCGATGAATTGATGTTTGTAGATAAGATTATACATTTTGGAATATTTATTTAATACTAGATTTTTAGACAAAAAACAGCTGTTTTAAATGAGTTTATAAAAGTAACAATAAGACGTTTATTCTGATTCTCAACAAGTGTTATTGTAACATTTGCCGTAATCGTAAATTAAAAAATTGGTGACACGCCATTTTAACGGGTTCCGTAAATCTAATGTTAATTTGAATAAAAAATAGTCGGAATAATGCGGTATAAAAAGTTTCAGAAATAAGTGTTTTATTCCAAAAAATTAAGGTCACCTTCATTTTCTTAAATTGCATCTTATATCTTTTACTTCATATCATTGTAGCTTGTGCCAAGACGAATCCAATGATATGTTACATCATGTCCTACGGACAACCTTGACGCACAAAAAATGCGATCAACGAAGTGATATGTTGTCATTGAAAACTGTGTTACGTCAAGGTCATCCGAAGGTCGTGGTATAACAGGTCATCGAATTCGTCTTGTGCAACTTAAAAAAAAATGAAAGTGACCTTGATTTCTTTACGTAAAATATTTCTTTCCGAAGCTTTTTATATCGCAATCCGTAGCCGGCTAAAAACCGAGTAACATTTGTTCGAAACGTTTATTTGTTAGACCGCCGGAGATGCTGGAAAAAATCGTGGCAAAGGTTACGTGGAACACCCTGTACACGCTGAAAATTTCATTGAAATCGGTCGATTGAAATTGGCTATAAAACGGTTCCAAGTGGGAAGACAGCCTAAGTCCTCCCCCAGCATCGCCGCGAATCCCGTGGACGTCGCGTCATAAAATAATTAACGGGCGCACCCGGTTCGGATGGCTCGTCAACTTGCAAAAAGTCCTCTATTAGTGCCCGGTACGCGGCTGAATTTTTCAAATCGGCGCGCCGCTCGGAAACGGTTCCTCACAGGAGAATCCATCCGATAAAGCCGCGCCGGTGTGCATAAGCGATCAATGATTCAGCGACGCTTTAACCCTGATAGATTTTTCATACGGCCCCCGTAAAAAGCTAAGCTGACCGACCATCAGGAGATTAGAACCTCGAGAATCCTCTTCCTATAACCCCCGGGATTCTTCTCGTCTCTTATGGAGAGGGGGGGAGGAACGGCTGCCGAGTCAAACGGGGGGTTGAACGTAGCCAGATACTAATTCTAGGTGGAAAAACCGATATCGCGCTCGCGCGTGGATGGGCCATCGATCGCAAATGGCCGGCCGTCATTCGAAACTCTTTAACAATCGTTCCCGGGAGAGGATCGCGGATGATAGATCGCCGGGTGCTCGGTCTTTGCCGGCTGACAGCGGTCCTACGGTGCTATCTGCTCGATTCCGAAGAGCCTCTCCGTCGCTTTCCGAGGCCAGACAGCCGTGACGCGTTATGAGCCAGACTGGTGACACCGCGGTTTTATGGATTGAGATCGAACATCTCGATCTAGGGACCGCGCTCTTATTGAGAGATTGTGTCGCGTGGGCGTTACGTCCTTAGACCGTATATACATGTATAGTAGTGTCTCTCTTCCTGGCGCGACTTAAGTATGCCACTTCTGACACCGAGATATTGCGCGACCCTGTAATTTATCGATTTTCTCGCTATGCGAGTCGGTGAACACGTGTGCTGCGGCACGCGCCCCGGCTCCTTTGACTCGAATTCCCGGAAGACAGCTCATAATACAATGACATAGATTTTTTTTAATTTTAACATTTTAATACTGATTTTTTTTTAACATATTGCTGATGGATTTCTGATTCAAATGAGACCAAACGTGATATAGTTTGGACAGATATTTCTGTTGCCAATAGAATCAAAGACGATAGACGTTGCGCGTAATGCGCTGCCAAGATGCACGTGGTGTGCGATGGTGAAAAGTTTAGGCAATGATGTTTATTTGATTCTCCCAAAAAATTCAAATTTGTCGCTTTAAATGCTATTTTCCGATGGTTTGGTACAATCGATCAGATGCAAATTGGTGCGCTGCTGTCACAGTTTTCGCAGGTACGAAGGGTGGTCAGAGAGTTCGCGATCGCTGGTACCACCCTGGCTATGGCAATCGGGATGCGTCGCGTAGTCACCGGGTACACCTAAAATACTAAAACTTTCACCTTTTCACAATAAAATAATTTCGTTCTTTCGGATCTCCTTCCTGAATACGGAAGGAAACCGAAACAGATTTCCAGCCTTGCAATGAGACTGAACAACATTTATTTACTTGATACTTAATCTGTAATTCATTTTATTTTAGTAAATTACGTAATAAATAAAATACGTCGTTATAACAAGGTGGTGTTTTTCCTCTATTTTCTAATAACAAATAATGTAAAAAAAAAACATTAATTTGTAAATAATTCATATTCAAATTGGCTGCAAATTTTTACCATTGTATATGAATACGTATGTACTTACTTATTTAATTTATCCTTGCTCAAAAGATATAATTTTAATGCCTCCATAAGGTGTTGTATGTAAGGTGGTTCTCTTTTACTGTAAGATGTCAATAACTTAAGGGCCGCATGTAATTTATTGTGGTTGTTTGGTTCATTTTGCAGTTCTGTTTTTTCGTTTTCGTTCCTTCTTTCTTCCTCCTCACAGTCTAATAAAAATTGTGTGGCATGTATCAGGGTGCATTGCTCTCCTGTAATTGCACTCATTATCTCTGGCCAATCAGGTTCAAACTCTCCCATGTGTGATTGAATTGAAGGGCCAGCAGGATTATTATTATGTAGCAGTTTATTCCATGCATTTTTTATGTTCTTTGTTGTAACTTTGAACCACGAATCCGATAAAATGTCAATACAGGTTTTTAATGTGTAATCGTCATAAAATTCATTTATTCCTTGATCATATGTTAAAACAAGTCGCAAAAGCTTGTGCCGGAAAATTCTTTTTATTTTTCCCATGATCCCTTGATCCATTGGTTCCAGGACAAATGCTGTATTAGATGGTAAATATATAATTTTAAAATCTTCCTCTTCTTGTAGCGAAATTTTGTAGGCTTCGCAATCATTTAACATCATTTTACTTTCTCCGATATTTGTTTTTCCTCCTGATATTGTTTTACTGATGGTTTGAAATGGTTTTCAAATCAATCTGAAAATAACGTTCTACCCATCCGTGCATTTGACTGCGATTTAAAAATTACAGGTAATGAAAGTACATGTTTCAAAGCTCTTAGCTTTTTATATTTATAAATTACAATAGGCATAATGCTATGTGTGCCTAACGCATTTGCACATACGCCAATTGTAATTCTATCTTTCTTCGCCCCATGTCCACTAAGACTTTTTGTTGAATGACACAATGACACAAGAAACGAAGAATAGAAATTGATTGATCAGTGACGCGATGAAAGGGGATGTAAAAGTGACGTAGCACGCAGTGCCGCAGGTAGCAAGAAAGCCTGGACGGGCGACCGAAGCGGTGCGTGCTAATGACCCTATTATAAAAAATGCTGCCGATGAGGCGTGCATTACTCGAAAATGCAGAAATGACTTTATTGCCGGAAAGAAGACGGCTCGAAAAAATCATCAACTTAGAAACTACAATTGTTCCGCGTTAAAAGTATTACAGAAGCTATCTATATTAATAAAGCATACGCGACTCGACCGATCGACCCAACACCGTCGGGACATAAGCATACAATAGATTCCGAAAATTACCAATAGTAAAATTAACAATAGTATCTAATTATCCGAAAAGCCGTTATTTCCTGCCTGTAAGGTAATGAAAGTACATGTTTCAAAGCTCTTAGGTTTTTATATTTATAAATTACAATAGGCATAATCTTATGTGTGCCTAACGCATTTGCACATAAGCCAATTGTAATTCTATCATTTTTCGCCTCATGTCCATTAAGACTTGTTGTTCCGCGTTAAAAGTATATAGAAGCTATCGATAGTAATAAAGCATACGCGGCTCGAACGCTCGACCCAACACCGTCCCTACCATACAATAGATTCCGAAAATTATCAAACGACTCCATCTGTACTGCAAGCGTCTTTCCACAAACAAATAAGCGACCGTAATAATAGTATCTAATTATACCGAAAAGCCGTTATTTCCTGCCTGTAATATTTCCTTCAACGCTGCCTACATCTGGTCGCCAAAATTCTCTCACCGTCACGTATTCCCCTTACCTTCTGCACAACACCAATTACCCAATTACCCACTTTTTCCCCAGTCTTATTACCTGCGCCACGGTCAACCTTCGAGACGCGCGGATTCTTCGTGAGATTCACTCGCAGGTACGATTCATACCTGCAAGTGACTGTTACTTCGGGGCGGTCACCTTTTTGTTTTTCCTATGATCCCTTGATCCATTGGTTCCAGATCAGATACTGTATTAGGTGATAAATATATAAATATATAATATAAATATATCAAAACGACTGCCTCTCTTTCTAGATCCGGAAAACTTGAAAAAACATTGAATCCGAGTGTCTCATTGAAAACTTCACGCCCCTAACGAATCTTCTTAAAAAACAAAACAGACAACGAACGGATAAATACTAACCAGACATCAACGCGTAAAAAATTTGGTTAAGACTCCGTCGATGGTCTCACCATCAACTCAATTCATTCTAAGCCAAGTACAGTTAGTCACCCTAGCGTTAAAAATTGTTATGTTATGTTAAAATATAGTGTTATTGATATCAGCCAATGTTAAAACCATTCTTTATCAACTTACCATCCGTATCACTCGAAAGAGTCATAGGAAATCGCGCAGACTCGGTGTCATACACGATTTAATCGGAGACTTACGACCTCCGTAGATCTAACAGTTCACTGTTCGACCTCGCCGGGAACGTTCTCCTCTAGCCAGTATTCTTGTTGGAAGTGCTTTCCATACAAGTCCACCTTCGTCCATATTGTAAACATTTTCCAAACTTATATTTTCTTCCTCTACCATCTTTTCAAAATCGATTATAATAGCATTTGATGCATCCTGATCAACACTAGCTTTCTCCCTGTCTATGTTTGATAAGCGTATGCCATGTTGTCTCTTAATCTTGTTAACCACCCATGACTCGCTTTAAATCCCGAATATGACGGAAAATTTTCTCTTAATTCCGCCACCTTGTCTAATATAAGAGCATCGGTTATACGGTCTCCTAGTATCCCTCTTTGTACGAACCATGATAATAATTTTTTATTTAGTATATCGTAATAATGTAGCTTTACTATTTTTCTTCGCTGAAGTTCGCGTTTATTTTTGTTTCCAAGCGCATTCATTTTTGTAGCATCATGTGAATGCGTTGAATTGTTCTAATGCCAATGCCATAATTTTTTCCAATATTTTTAATTGACAGACCTGTTTCTCGAAGATCTTTCAAAGCGTAAAAGCGTTGCTGCACGTTTAATGACGTATATTTTTATGTCGATGCCATAATATTAATAGTAAAGCTATGTGTATGTAATTTAGAGTGTAAAACGATTTTAAAAAACGATATTAATTGTCACAATTTATATATCACTAATTACACTGTCCGACAAGATTGTGACACTCCCTGAACAAGAATCCGAAAACCGAATTGCTCCATCACCCTCAGTTTTTTAAATAAACGAACTTTTGTAAGAACCCAAAATTTTCGACGAAAATGAGGTATTGCATGAAAAGTAAAAACGTTAGAAAGTTCTAATTAGTGTTAAAAGATAGAGGAGAGTTTCCCGAATATAATGGCATGCAATTTATTAATTGTTTTTGGTCCTAAATAACAATAAATTAATGTGAAAATTTAAAAAAGTGTCGACGTGAGCAGTTTCTGCGCAATATTTTTGTATTTTTACGAAAAGTTTTTTGTTCGGCACGAAAACTCTACCCAGGATCGGATTCTGTAGACATTTCTGAAGAAGAAACGGCCCGGTAAAAGCGTCGGAACGATATACATTTCGAGTAGATCGAGAAAATGTTCGACGGCAACATGTACACGACGTTTTGCCGCCATGAGCTTCGCTGCTCGCTTCTCTCTGTCTGACAGGGCCGAAACTACGCGTAATCGACACCGATGGAGAGATCCAATGGGGCATCCACTTTTCGTAAATAATATTTGAACTTTGTTTAGTACTTCAATGTTCTGTTTTTTTTTACATATTTCTGTGGATAATAATCACCAAACTGTGTTATATTTCACACAAAAAATCACACCAGAGTATTTGGAGTTGGTAACTCCTCTATCTTTCAACACCAATTAGAACTTTCTAACGTTTTTACTTTTCTCTTGCAATACCTCATTTTTGTCGAAAATTTTGGGTTTTTACAAAAGTTCGTTTATTTAAAAAACTGAGGGTGATGGAGTAATTCGGTTTACGGATTCTTGTAGCTCTACAAGAATTTCATAGTGGCTATAGGAACCCAAAAATCGTGTCGGACAGTGTAAAAGTATGCCAAGTCTGCCCAAAGTATGCCAAATTTATAAAATTATATGCTTATCCATCGCTCGAAATTAATTTATATAAAAGTCACAAAATATATAGGAGCCTACTACCTTTTTTAGCTTAATTTTGCGAAATTGTTTAAATATTTCGTAATAGCGATACCTTCCATTTAATAAATTATTTAAACAACGATGAGAATAGAAACTGAAAATAATTAATGGCCGGGAAGTGTGTTAAAATCGTATCAAATGTTCGAGTCATTATTAAAAGTACGGCTGTTCGTTGTTTAATCAATGACGTAATTGTAGCAAGTATGAACGTAATGAGATAAATTAAACGGCGTGTAATTATTTCACGTGAAAAGCCGCCGAACCGAAAAGCGTAATTTAAAATAAATAGAGGGACCGAAGATTTAAATATTGGTGAGGAAACTTCCGATGGGGAATTAAATTAGCTCGTAGGAAATTTATTACAGGGAGTTGTTGGCTAATTAGCCGGCTGAACAACGTGATTGTATCATCAAATTTTTCATTTTATTTGATCTCGCAGAGCGTACAGAAGCATTACATCGGAATCTACTTTTAGAGTCCTACAGATCGATCGTCATCGCGTTCGCTGTAGAGTCATCAGAAAATCCAACGTGTATTGCTCATCTGCGATACAGAGAATGTGCCGAAATTAAATTTCGCAGTTTCACCAGGCTCGCTGAAATAAATCTACACATTGTTGGAATTATTATTCTCGCATCGGATAACGAATTTTTGCAATGTTAATTTAATTCCCTCTTTTAATGTCCCCGTCTATTTAATATCCTTAATAATTATTATTTAATAATCCCAGAAACTTCAATAAAAATCACTCAGGATTAATGAAATAAAGTTTTGAATTATTTTGTTTCACATGAATTGCTAAAAGTCCACATTTTGAATCCCCTAGGCGCTGTTGCCAGCACATAAACCAATAATTCCCTAGCCTTAAACTGCCACGGATTCGTGAAAGGTCGTTTAATATTTTTTGATTTTGCCCGAGCCCCATGAATCATGCGTTTAATTAAACATCTTATAGAAGAAGAGAAGAAATTTTAATTTTGTAGTGTAAGAAATACGTCGTGCTGCAAAAGTATCCAAACGTAACCTCACATTTACTAGATTCAGAGCTAAAAAATCAACTTTTCGTTTGAATAAAGATTAAAATAGATATTTACTGTATAGATGGACTTATAAAAATAACATTTTCACTAGACCACCACTCTGTCCCCAAACATTCTATTTATAAATCAAATCTATAGCTTGCCACACACTGAATATCCAGAGACAAGCCAGCAATTTATGAAACACAAAATTTCCTGGACTGAAAAACTGAAAAATCTCAAGCTGAAAAACCATTAATTTACTTAAGCTTCTGTCACGAAGGAATCCCAATATTATAATGTCTGAAACTGTTAAACATAACCTCACATTTTTTACACCTGAAGCTAAAAAGGAAATCAACTTTTCATTTGAATATGGGTCCAAACAATTCTGCTCTACATAGTAAAAAATCCCCTAGAATTTAATATCGTAAGTAACCTGCACTGTTATGAATTTATAATCCAATAATTCTCTAGTTTGCCACTTTGCGAATCCCTGTGGATAGCCACCAATTCATAAAACAAGAATTCCCCAAACTGCTAGACTCAGAATTGAAAATTTTTCCTTCTCAACCCTACGAACTATCAATTTACTCAAGCATCTAACTTGAAGGAATCTCGATGCAGAGTGCCGGAAACTGACAAACATAACCACACATTTCCTGAACTTGGATCTAAAAAAGTCAACCCGTCCATTTGAATTAAGTTCCAAATAATTCTGTTCTGCATTGATGCAATTATAAAACAGAATTTCCCCCAGAATTCAACATTGTGAATCTCGTAAAACCAGGTTAACAAATAAACAAAAACTTCCCTAACCTGTTTTACTGTGAATTCCCGAAAGATAGCCACCGATTCATGAAACCGAAATTCCCTAGATTCATAAAATTGCCTGAATTCATATTTCAATAGCACCCCCGCGTTGGTTAACACTCCGAAGTCCCTAAATAATGCTCATTTAACACATTTCCTCACCTACCTCTAAGCTTTTGGGTCCTTGAGGAAACGAAAGTCAGTCATCATCTTGCCAAGGTGCATGGGATGAGTATGAGCCCTCATGTGCATGTGATGCATGTGATCAACAGGTCCTACGGCGGCAGCCCTTATCGCCTGTTGATTGCAGTTGCAGGTCATCCCTTCGCTTTGATGAGTGCAATGAGGCACCTTGACGATAGTTGGCTCAGGAACGACCACCATGGGCTTGGAGGGCACGACAACCAGTTTATCCTTGCAAACTGGGGGCACTGGGACCAGCTTAATGGTCTCGATCACCTGAGTCTGCGGTTCCACGATCCTCTCGGGCTGGGGCTGGGGCTTTACAGTGACCACTTCGGGGACTGGAGTCGGTGCTGGGACCTCGACTCTCCTTTCTACGATCTGCACCTTCGACTCCTGAGGGCAAGATTGAGATGGCTGGATGATCTGCAGAGTCTGCACCGAAGGGACCACCTGCTGGTGCATCATCTGCTGGGGAACCACCTGTTGGGGCACCACCTGCTGGGGAACCACGAACGACTGCTGGGGCACCACGTATGCCTGAGGATGGAAAACTATTTCATAACACACACAATCTCCGTCGGTACGAATTTTTAAGAACTATCAATTAGAGTTGAAGTTTGGAGATCGGTACTACGCCAACAGAATTCACAGTGGCGATGAAATCAACGATATGGCGGAATAGCAGAGTTGGACATTATACAAGTAGAATTTCATTTGAACAATTCGAATAAATTTTATGAATATTTTTTCGTACAGTTTGAAAATAAATTTTACGGATAAAATTTTATTCGACTAATCTTTCGAATAAATTATTCAAATATAACTTTATTCAAATAACGAATTCAAATAATGATTTGAATAAAGTTTTATTCAAATAATGATTCGCGAATAAAGTTTCTTTCAAATAATGATTCGAGTAAAGTTTTATTCGAATTATGTTACATTCAAATAATGATTCGAATAAATTCTCGAATAACGTTTCGAAGACATCCTTTGAATCAATTTTTCGAATAAATTCTTCGAATCACCGAGAAATTAAGTGTTACTGTAACCATAAGCGATAAAAAAAACTTCGAACGCATAAGTTCTCCCTTTAAATTATACAAATAATTACAAAGACTTATGACACAAAATGGAGAATTACGTGTACATTTTCATCGATCGAAATTAACAATCGATGAATTATTTACTAAATGAGAGCTCTTACGAAAAACGAACAACTTTTGTCGAAAACTTTAAATCTCTCACGATTCTCAAGAAATAACACAAAATCAAGATACATGCAGATCATAGTGAATTTATGCCTCGAGAGAAGCATGGTAAATTAGAAAGCACGACGCAATTGCTACCTGAGGAGCCTGGAAGACTCCCAGAGACTGCACAGGCTGCGGGGCCTGCTGGAAGCTGTAACTCTGCATCTTTGGCGCCACCTGCGATTGTTGCACCACGCTCAGGCCCTGCATTTTCATCTGCGACCCATCCTGAGACACCTGCTGTCCATTTTGAGCACCTGGACGGATCTCCACGCAGAAGGACGCCTGCTTCTTCAGCCTGTCCTTCTCAGCACCCGCATCCTCCAAATGGAAATCCTTGGGACTGATCGCCGAGGATTCGGCCATCTTGGTCTCCAGTTTGCCAGCTGGCATTGCTTGCACTGCCATCGCAGCTACCAACAAACCGCACAGACATGCTGTTAACGAATTCATCGATGTAGAATCGGTTGAACAATCGTAGCGAACTGAATGCTTGGACGATTTGGCTGGCTTTTAAACCGATTTTTCGGTGTGACGACACCGCTCACGCACTTTTTTCCGGAACGCAATAGTGCTGAGCGTGCTGAATTCCGACGTAGAGCAGCACGGGCGGGGACTGGCTTCGGGAAATGAGGATGAGGGCGAGAATAAGAATAAGAATGAATCTGAGAATGAGACTGAAAATGGGACTGAGAATGGGGCTGAAAATGAGGCTGAGAATGGGATTGAGAATAGGTCTGAGAATGGGTCTGAGAATGGGTCTGAAACCGAGAATGGGACTCAGATTAAGACTGAGTGTAAGACTGTGAATGGGAGTGAGTCTGAGAATGGGGCTAAGAATGAGACTGAGACTTAGACTGAGACTTAGACTGAGGCTGAGAATGAAATTGTATGTACAATAGTCGGAACGATGGTATTTCGAGAGAGCCGCTGTTTCTGTAGTAAATAGGAGAAAGTTGAACAAGGTAATTTTACATTGTGTGTCAAGCTCAAACGTCGGGGAGTGTGATCTTTTTTCCAAGGAGTACGTCCCTGCACTTGCAAAGTACACTTTTCTGTCGAATGAACGCTGCGGTTTTATTTACTTATTGTTAGCTTGCTTCTTTACGACGGCCTGAGGAGGGTTTGTTCAGAAAGTTGAACATGTTAATGTTTACGGTGATATTTTGGAAATGTCAACGCTAGTTATACAGGGTGTTCTATTTAAGACAAGCCTCTTAAATTATCTTGTCAAGGAGTTATTATAATTTTTATCGAGTTTTCATATAATTGTAATTACTAAACTGCGGATCTTTATGCAAAATATCAATTTTCCAACACGGTTGTAAGAAATATCTACATTGTGTAAAAATAAATTGTTTCTTGGAATAGTTTTGATAAGTCGAAAACAGTGTGACACATTTTTGCCATAAATGCATAAAAGTCTGCAGTCTGATAATTACAGTATATTCAGTATATTCGACACGGTATATTCGAATTACAGTATATTCGAATGTATTGGATACTTGTATTTATTGTAAATCATAATTAAATTACAATTTTTGTTCTGAAGATAATGGTAGTAAATTATAAGAGATACAATTAAATGTGCTATTAAAAGTTGCAACATCAAATGAAGGAAAAGAATTAAGATCATTCAAATACAGTTCCTACACAATTTTTATTGAAATCGTGCCCAAAGTAACTTGAAAATTACAGTAATAATAACATTGAGGTTACCGCAAATTTTTAATAAATATCGATAATTGAAATCAAAGTTCTGATTGAAATTAATTGATTGAAATATCAATGATATTAAATCACAATTAACTTACAATGAAAGTTGCTGTTAAAAGTTATAATATTAAAGAAGCCAAAAAGAAAAGTCATAGTCTTTTATATGATTTTCATTGTAAGTGTGCCCAAGTTAGTAAGATTGAATATTACAATCGTACTTATATATAAAGTGAAATAATATCGAATTTTCAATTAACATTTATAATCACAATTGAGTTACAATTCCAAAAATAAGAAACAAGTATAATAAATCAGATACTGACAAAATTTATCAACGAATCCATTGTCAAAAATTTGCCAATAAAGGCCGGTATAAACAATGTTTAAAAAAACATCCGTCCAATGAAAGCTTCCACAATTTCCACAAAGTCTTCGTTCAAAATACGTCCGAATTCATGAAAGAAACCAATTTAAATAATAAAAATAATAATAATTGCTTATAACGTTGCTAATAATATTTTCTCAACAATTAAATACGGAATCACGGGAATTGGCACGGAATCGCGGTAAAGGTCGCCCGCGTCGCGTTTCAAGGCCCGTATTTAACAAACAACGTTGCAAATAACGATTGCAAAGCCATATTTCGGCAGGCGGTGGTTTCTGCTGGCACAAGTTATTTGCAGCTTCATCGTATTTCGACATCGCGGCGAGCCGAATTTAGGGCACTTTTGACCGTTCTTGCCGGCAACACACTTTCATTATCGTCAGCATATTATGGTTGCGTTCCCTTTATCCCGGCGCGGCGCGGCGCCGTTCGCGCTTGTTTTCATACACCGACAATACGTAACGCACAATACATTACGGTAGACGCCGGCGATTTAATAATGCCGGCAGAGGAGGTGGCATTCATGGAGTTCTTTCGCAAGTGCAAAATATTCATGGAATATTGACCACGGAGCCGCTTCTGCTCCAATTTTAATTAAAGCGTTCCGCACGTCGAGCACGTTTCACCGCCAACAACCCAATAAACTAATTATTAATTGCTGGACCAAATCGTAAACGAGCGCTTTTTCTCCAAGAACGTTGATTCTCGTTCGATTTTTAAAGAGATCGCAGTCGCTCGGTGTCCGGGTGCTTCGTACACCCCCCTACAAAAGTATCAGAAGGCTTGCAGAAAATTCGATAGGAAATTGCCTGAATTATTTTAACTTATTCTTAAATTTACTTCTTTATTTCTTCTTTATTTTCCATGTTTGTTTATTTTTAATATTATAATTTATGCTAAATAAATATAGTTCCAATACTTTTGGACGAGGATGTACATTATTTTGTAACGCTCAATGTGCTCTAGAAGAATGCACTGTAACGTGCACTGTAGGGTAAGGGTCCCAATTACCGACACATTAAGCATGATTTTTTGTTCATCTGTTGCATATATATATATATATATATATATATAAATACTTGTAGAAAGCATAAATTTGATGTGAAATTAATGAAGAATAAAAATAATGCAGATGTCCCAATTACCGACACTTGAAAAAGCTACTTGTACCAATTATTTTGACCCAAACACCGATAAGATATTCATTTTCGAAATTATTTATACAAAAATTAACTGTTAATTCTAACGTATCCAACTTAAGTGAAACTATTAAATTATATTAATTGCATCATTAACACTTTGACTACGTCACCTGTATGCGAGTGACAAAATTATTTAAAATCTAATTTCTATGCTCATTCATAAAAGTTTCTTAATTCTATTAAGATTTGCAATAGATAAGAATGTTGAAATAGTAATCGATGTCATATTACTTTGCTTTGCAAGTTTAATTTAATTGATTAATCAATTAAATGATTAATCAAATATATGAAATTTTGAAATGTTTTAGTATTAATAATAAAATTGTTAATATATGAATAATATTAATATTAATAATATTATTAATGAATAACTTTTAAATGATCTAAAAGTATCCCATTCTCGCTGTTTATTTAGGAAAAATTATACGAACGTACGAATATTCTTTTATATAGAAGTGTTTTTCTAAAAATCGGAACAACCAAAACAGAAATTGATCTTCGGTCATTTTTCGAAACGAGAGTAATAAGATCATGGACTTAAAACTTTGTGGACAGATTAGCTGAAGCCGGAATAGTCTGTAAAATTCTTTCCACGCCAGAGGAATGGTTCTGTCGGAAATTATACTGCTTCTTGCAACGCGCTCTCGAAAGATTGCATGGCGGCCATAAAATCAACCTGCTTTGTTCTCCGAACGAGAGGAGAAACAAAAAGATTGTTAATCTGCTGGAGTGTAGCGGTTCCCCGGCGTGGAATATATGAAAAATTCTAAAACAGTACGGTAAAAGAAATGGATAAAGCTGGAAAGGGAAATTTGATTTTTATCAAGAAATGGAGCCGTTGTTTTGTTACTCGAAGTTCTAAGTTTGCGGATGTCAATTCAGTGTTCCGCTCAAATGTTTGTATGCAAAATGGCTGATTGCATTTCGAGGCGAGCAAGTATTTGATTTATTAAAATAGAAATACTTTCAAGAATCGTTTACGCGAATGTCAATTTTATTTTTGGAATGTTTGTTGCGTTAATATATCTTGTCGAAAAATTTAAGTCAAATTTGAATAGTTACGCATAAAATCAATTTTAAAGTATAACAATTAAGACAGCATTTAATTAAAGCATATGTAATGATGCGTATATAGAACAAATAAATAAAGCATAAACAATTATGTTTATACAAAATGAATTTGAAATAAGGCGTCACTAAAATTACATGTAGATATGTATATTTTCGAGAAGACATTAATAATTATGTACATATAGAGTAAATTAGAAATAAAATATGAATAATTGTATAAAATATATCGTATAAAATATACCCTGAATAAAATATAAATAATTACGTATGTGTATATAGAATAAATCGTATAAAAGATATAAATAATTGTGTACATGTAAAAAGAGTTCTAAATGAACTATAAATAATTATGTATATAAACTATAAATATTGAATAAACTCAAAATAAAACTAGATTATTATACACAAAATAAATGAATTGAATGCAACAAATTTAAATTTTGTAATTTTTAATCTAATATTACTGCACATTAAATCTCGTTGAAATACTCATGTTAGATTTCGATGGTAATATATGAGAAAATTTGCGCGATTAAAATCAATGCAGTCTGCAGCAACAACAGTTAGTATGATATGCATGCCAATGTATTCACGCAGAGCGAAGAGAATCTCAATCCACAGGAAATAAAAACCAAACTCACTTTTGTATTCGAAAAAAGCATTCGATTATCGGCTCTAGCTGAATCATTTATATCCGATAACGAAACGAAAATATGACAACGCAGGAGCGAAGGATTAATATTTTTCCAGAACTTCTGGATAACCCTAATCTCACGGAAAGCTTGCAAATTTTGTATCAAACTTCTCATCATTCATTTTATAAAAGTTATTTAAACATTTTATAAGAATTATAGAAACATTTTCTAAGAATTATAACTACATTTTGTAAGAATTACAACTACATTTTGTAAGAATTATAACTACATTTTATTAATCGAGGAAACATTTTCTAAAAATGATAGAAACATGATAAGAGGTATGGAAGTGAGAGACACAGGTTAATTACTTAACACAACGTGGTTTAATAAACATTAGTACAAAACGTGGCTAGCGTGCACATGGGTCCCACAGACTGTGACCATAAGAAACAAGCAGAGTGGTACGCGGTGGACGCGCCGGTGACGCGTCGGCGACGACCTCGGGGCGGCCAGGATGAGGCACTAAGGGATACGAAGATATCCCTAACAAAACATTTAATAAAGATTATAAAAACATCTTACCAAAATTATAAACGCATTTCACAAAAATCATAAAAAATTTTATATACAAAATTATATATTTGATAATCGTCGTATTTATAGAATATCATTCGTAAACAATTCTATTATAACATTATAATATAATTATTTAGTCTAATCGTATTATAATAACATTACAATTATAAAACATATCTAATTAGATATGTCTAATTATAAAATTCGACAGATTTACTTATTATTCATTTA
Organism: Megalopta genalis; assembly: GCF_051020955.1. Lineage (NCBI taxonomy): Eukaryota > Metazoa > Arthropoda > Insecta > Hymenoptera > Halictidae > Megalopta > Megalopta genalis. Next base: position 935,359 of record NW_027476135.1, read on the forward strand.
GTTACTCATTTATTATTAGTGCTGGTTCCTAAATTCAAGAAAACATATAAATTAACAAAGGATTAACAGCGTTTTTATTTTATTTTTATAATGAAAAATCTTTTCGATGATAAAGGAAATTCTCCAATTTTAATTTTTGTAATATGATGTACGAGGACGAGAATTTCCATGAATATTGTAATTATGTAATGTATTATTAAGTGTTTTATTCAGTCACGTGGGAACAGAAATGAGAGATTAATGAAATTAAACGGTTAACATTAAAAGAATGGTATCAATGGAATACTGTTCGAGTCATTGCAATTGGAAATTAGATCGTGAGCAGGTATTTATGCAATATTATATAACAGGCCTGTTTTAGGAAATATTTTAAGACATTCGTCCAGATAAAATATTTAACGAAACATTGATTAGGAAATTAAATATGCTACAATTTTTTTAACGACATTAAATTTAAAAAATTAACTGTTATTGGCAGCCTTTATTATACGAACTGGTGTCACAGTCTAAATCAAGCTTTATACGACATACTATTGTGTTCAATAGTACAGATGTAGTATAATTATATACTATATCTGTATTATTGAATACAAAACAGTGTAATAAAAAAATTTAAGTAACTGTAAAAACACTCGAAACTTCAATGCGAAAGTATGGATTGAAATAAAATTATTATTATTATTGTTATTATTATTAATACTGAATATAATCTTATTTATTACACAAATCAATAAACACTGATTACTATATCTGAAAAATACAATAACGATGCTGCTGAACACTACAGGGTACCCCAAAATCTGCTGTATAAGTAATACTAATTATACTGCTTGTATAACTAATACTAAGTAATTGTTCCATTATGCAAACGTCCACGTTGTTATAATTAATTCGCATAACCGAAGTTCTACTGTACAAAATAATTATCCAAATAAAATAGACTTTTAAACAATGTCGTACGCCATTATGGTTGTCGGTTTTGCCGCGTCGACGTTACAATTATTAGAACAAGAAATTGATCAAAAACACCAATTAAACATTTTTCAACGTCGACGTTCAGCGTTCGGACGCGGAAAAAAAATTGATTCTTGGATCTGGAGAAGCGAGGACGGTGTTCGTTTGATCAACAAACTGTTGAGAGATTTCAATACACCGTAGATCGAGCCACAGCTGACCGGGCAGAAGTTGGTTTCGTCGGTCGTTTCCGTTCACCTTAAGCTGTTCTGCGATTCCGCGCAGGGATTATTTCTTTCATCCGCAACGTACGGATACTTTCTCCACCCTCTGTGTGTCTGTAAAACTAAGTCTCAATCTCGGGTTCTTCCTTTCATCGGAAACCATGAACTTTTCTTATCTCCGCCGGGTTTTGATTGGAACTACGCCGTCGGAACGGAGAGAACAGCTGCGACGTAGCACGTGTCAGATCGTTTCTATTAAGGGGACTTATCCAGTTGTCTATCCAAAAGGAACAGCTACATTTTCGCCGTTCATATTGTTGGGAAAACGATCTCGCATTTACTCGTGTGAGTCTTTTTTATTTTTCAACAGATTTTTAATATTTATGATTTTTACAGAACAAATCGCATTGTTCTCAATCATGTCAATTTTTTCGTTGTTTTTAATTTCAGAGTAGTTTAATTTGTTGCGTAAACCGTAGCGAGACACAGCTCATTTTTTAACATCGATATTGTTGTCTTGTCTTTATTTGTGTGAGTTTTCCTATTATTAAGCAGATTTTTAATATTCACGATTTTTTTAAATTAAATCGCATTGTTCCTAATCATGTCTAGTTTTCTTGCCGTTCTTTACTTCGAAGTAGATTAATTTATTGCATAAACCGTAGCGAGACAGAGCTCATATTTTAACTTCGACATTGCTGGAACAATTATTTTGTCTTTACAAAATGCGAGTTTTTTTATTTTGAGTGGATTTTTAATATTTATGATATTTGAAAAACAAATCGCATTGTTCTTAATCGTGTCAACCTTTTTCGTTGTTTTTCACTTCGTTGATTAATAGTTGCAAGAATTATTTTGTTTTAACTTGTACCAAATTTAAACTTTTACGGTGTTTTTTAATGTTTCTGGTTTTTCATTTTGACGTAGACTAGTTTGTTGCATAAATTATAGTGGAACACAGTCCTTGTTTTAACGTCAACATTGTTGCAAGAGTCATTTCCTGTTTCAATAAGTTTTTTGTAGTTTCTTTAATTTTGTAGATATTTTTAAACATTGCAACTTCTACATTATTGGAATAAATTATTTTGTTCTCAATTGTGTCAATTTTGTAACAGTTTGTTGCATAAATCATAACAGGGCACAACTATTTTTTCAAGTCCCGCATTATTAGAAAAATTATTTTGATTTTATTTACATTAAATTTTGTGTCACTTTCAATCGCTCTAATTGTAATATTATTAATTGGACTTGTCTAATGTTTCAATAATCAGTAATCTCTAAAAGCATATAAAATTAATTCGTATACGATAACAGTTATTGTAAATGAATCTGTATTCTATTTGCATAATAACAATAATATTTAATCAAATTTAACGACTATTACAGTATTCATAACTGACGATAAAAATACATGGAAACAGTAATTACTATTCTATTTAAAGTAGATAAGAATTCATTATTCTGTTGTAATTCTTTTAAATTCAAATTTTAATATATCAGGATTACCAGCTATACATTATTAACCTTTAAATATGATGTTAGTAAAAATAGTTATCATTGTTTGTAGGGTGCACGTCGAGTATACCCAATACTAAAACTCCGCGATTACAAAATCTCTCGGGTTGTAAGGCCAATTACGCTGAGCGACGGAATTAATTAGTATCGCTGTTCGTCTAATTAAAGATGAACAGCTGTTTTATTTTAACTGACACTTACTGAGCGAACAAGACACAAGACACCAATGGCCGATGACTAATGACACAATGACTCATAATTCATGACCAATGACAAAGAGAAGAATCGGTTTCGAGCTTTTATACCGTTTCGTGGACAGAAGACTAGAAATTGATTGACCAGTGACGCGATGAAAGGGGATGTAAAAGTGACGTAGCACGCAGTGCCGCAGGTAGCAAGAAACACTGGACGGGCGACCGAAGCGGTGCGTGCTAACGACCCTGTTATAAAAAATGCTGCCGATGAGGCGTGCTTTACTCGAAAATGCAGAAATGACTTTATTGCCGGAAAGAAGACGGCTCGAAAAAATCATAAACTTAGAAACTGCAATTGTTCCGCGTTAAAAGTATTATAGAAGCTATCTATATTAATAAAGCATACGCGGCTCGACCGCTTGACCCAATACCGTCGGGGCATAAGCATACAAAAGATTCCGAAAATTACCAAACGACACCATCTGTACTGCAAGCGTCTTTCCACACACAAATAAGCGACCGTAACGATAGTATCTAATTATCCGAAAAGCCGTTATTTCCTGCCTGTAAGGTAATGAAAGTACATGTTTCAAAGCTCTTAGGTTTTTATATTTATAAATTACAGTAGGCATAATCTTATGTGTGCCTAACGCATTTGCACATAAGCCAATTGTAATTCTATCTTTTTTCGCCTCATGTCCACTAAGACTTTTTGTTCCGCGTTAAAAGTATATAGAAGCTACCTATAGTAATAAAGCATACGTGGCTCGACCGCTCGACCCAACACCGTCCCTACCATACAATAGATTCCGAAAATTACCAAACGACTCTATCTGTACTGCAAGCGTCTTTCCACAAACAAATAAGCGACCGTAATAATAGTATCTAATTATACCGAAAAGCCGTTATTTCCTGCCTGTAATATTTCCTTCAACGCTGCCTACATCTGGTCGCCAAAATTCTCTCACCGTCACGTATTCCCGTTACCTTCTCCACAACTCCGATTACCCAAGGCAATATCTTTTTCCCCAGTCTTATTACCTACGACGATCAACCTTCGAGACAGGCGGATTCTTTGCGAGATTCACTCGCACGTACGATTCATACCTGCAAGTGACTATTAGTTCGGGGTGGTCACTTTTTCCCTTGTTCACAATTTTTTAACCGATCATTCTAGATCCGGATAACTTGAAAAAACATTGAATCCGAGTGTCTCATTAAAAACTTCACACCGCTAACGATTCTTCTTAAAAAACAAAACAGACAACGAACGGACAGATAATAACCAGACATCAACGCGTAAAGACTTCGGTCAAGATTACATCGATAGTCTCACCATCAACTCAATTCATTCTAAGCCAAGTACAGTTAGTCACCCTAGCGTTAAAAATTGTTATGTTATGTTAAAACATAGTGTTATTGATATCAGTCAGTGTTAAAACCATTCTTTATCAATCTACTATCCGTATCACTCGAAAGAGTCATAGGGAATCGCGCAGACTCGGTGTCATACACGATTGAATCGGAGACTTACGACCTCCGTAGATCTAACAGTTCACTGTTCGATCTTATCGGGAAAACGTGAATAAACAGCACTAAAGAAGGCTATGGCTCTACGAAATTGAAAGCCTAATGAGTGACCTTTTGTCGATTGCACGTCGTTCGATTCCCCATTAATAAAATGATTTTTTAGGGATTTCTGCTAGAAATAATCGTTTCTATTATTAAGGTCTTTGTACAATACAATAAAAACTGGTCATGCTGATTAACAATTTAATCATTAACAATTTAACAATTTAACAATCAACTGATTAACAATTTATAACAAATTAATTAAGAACTATAATTCTCTTAAATTCGAAGCTAAATGCACAAGAATTGTCATCGATACGTTTTTAGCCTCCAAATTTCATATTACAAAAAGCAGCCATCATTATTTCACCGGTGAAAAATAATTCTCATTATTGAAAGTGACAATTGCCAAACTAATGAATCTAATCCCGACTACTAAGAATTGAAATTGCCAATCTGTTAAATATAATCCCCATTATTGAAAGTGACAATTGCCAAAGTATTAAAAATAATTCCCAATATTGAAAGTGATAATTGCCAATCTAGTCAAAATAATCCCCACTATTGAAAACAGTAATTGCCAATCTATTAAATGTAATCTTCACTATTGAAAATAACAGTTGCCAATCTATTAAAAATAATTCCCAGTATTGAAAGTATAAATTGCCAATCTATTAAAAATAATTCCCAATATTGAAAGCGACAATTTCCAATCTAGTCAAAATAATTCCCAATATTGAAAGAGACAATTTCTAATCTAGTCAAAATAATTCCTAATGTTGAAAGTAACAGTTGCCAATCCTTTAAAAATAATTCCCAACATTGAAAGTAACTAGTAAAGTAACTAACTTACATAATAAAAATAATATCCACTATAAAACACAATTGCCAATCCACTAAAAATAATATCCACTATTTTAAAGTAACAATTACTAAAAGTAATCCCCATTATTCCCATTAAAAGCAAAAACCACCAACTCTGTGAAAATAATTCACTAGACTCTTTCTATTGTAGTCTTCGGACTGTCGAGTAACAGGCATGATATCGATCTCCAGAGTTTGTGTGGTCATTTCCTCCGGCAGATCATAATCGATATGACTTAGGAATATCCCGTCGTTCGCGTTCATTGGAACATTTTTTTCATCCACGGTATCCTTCTTCTCCTTAGCCTCGTCATCAATTTGTCAGCCAACCTCATGTTCCTAAACTGATCGCCTTGGCCGAACCTGTTAGCCATCTTGAAGTCCTTGGGCTGAGCATCTTGATGCTGCCGGAACCTACCAGCCATCTTAGAGTCCCTAAGTTGATTCCCTTGGACATGTACAAGCTCGTGAGTCATTCTAGGGTCCTGAAGTTGATTATGGTTTTGCGCCATCCTCGACTCCCTGGACTGGTTCCCTGGCAATACGCTAAGTCTCTGCGCCATTCTGCTGTCCCGAGTTTGATCTTTCTGAGGTTTACCGACTCTGAGGTCCCTAGACTGATCTTCCAGCAACTCGACAAGTCCCTGGCTCAACACAGCCCCAAGATGTTGACTTTTCTGGGTTCGCTTGGTCTATCGGTAATCCTGGATTCCTTGGATCGATCAACTCGGTTCTATTCAACTGTACTGCTGGTCTCCTAAGATCGAAAACGTCTGTCCTCGAATCAAACTGTTTTCTGGGATAGTCCGAGTGGTAAAGAGGAACAGGATCCTCCTCACTGGAGTCGTCGTCGTATTTGTCAGCTCGGAGGACCATCGATGTTCCCGTATTAAAGTCCTCGAAAATTGATTTCGATGGATCAGATAGATCATAGTTGAGGAATCCACGATTCACCGATGTGAAATTAGGCTCTGCCGGATCGAAGAGGTCGAGCTTCCTCAATTGAGCCTTGGAGCCTAGGTCAAGGGGTTGAAATGGTCCACTGGAGCCTGAGCGAAGGGGTTGAAATGGTCCATTGTTGCCTGGGTCAAGGGGTTGAAACGGTCCATTGAGGCCTGGGTCAAGGGGTTGAAACATTCCATTGGAGCCTGGGCGAAGGGGTTGAAACGGTCCATTGGAACCTGGACCAAGGGGTTGAAATTGTCCATTGGAGCCTGGGCCAAAGAATTGAAACGGTCCATTGGAGCCTGAGCCAAGGGGTTGAAATGGTCCTTTGAAGCCTGAGCCAAGGAGTTGAAATAGTCCTTTGGAGCCTAGGCTAAGGGATTGAAATAGTCCTTTGGAGCCTGGGACAAGAGGTTGAAATGATGCACTGGAATCTGGGCCAAGGAGTTGAAACGGTGCGTTGGAGCCAGGGCCAAGGGATTGAAATAGTCCTTTGGAGCCTGGGCCTAGGAGTTGAAATGGTGCATTGGAGCAGGGCTAAGGAGTTGAAATATTCCTTTGGAGCCTGGGCTAAGGAGTTGAAATAGTCCTTTGGAGCCTGGGCCAAGGGGTTGAAATGGTGCACTGGAATCTGGATCAAGGAGTTGAAACGGTGCATTGGAGCCAGGGCCAAGGGGTTGAAATGGTGCATTGTAGCCTGGGCCAAGGGGTTGAAATGGTGCACTGGAATCTGGGCCAAGTAGTTGAAACGGTGCGTTGGAGCCAGGGCCAAAGGGTTGAAATGGTGCATAGGAGCCTGGGCCAAGGAGTTGAAATAGTCTTTTGGAGTCTGGGTCAAGGGGTTGAAACGGCGCTACAGGTGGTTTCGACATTTTTATATTGCTAAAAGGGGAGGCTGGAGCAGGAGCCAGGTCAGGATAGATGTCCCAGGACTGGAGAGCGCGGGATACCTCGCGTCCGCCGGCGCCTCAGGCCCTGCCGATTTCTGCGCCACCTCTGCCTCGAGCGGCTCCGTAATATGGATTATAGGAATTGACTGATAAGAGGTTGGTGCGGTATTTGGGTTGCTGGGACCGTCCTTTGCCGCTGTACCATAGTGTAGATTCTGCATCATCGTGACGTGCAACCCTTGAGAATGGCAACGAGACCCTGAAACGAAATCAAAAAGTTCCTAGATTTCAAAACGGAACGAGGTGCCTAGATCTCGATCGATGTGTAATGAAAAACAGTAAACCTGGAACGGGATATAACGAAAATCCCTAGATTGCAAGCAAGAATCATCGAAATCATTGCATCTCAAATATAGATATTATAATAATCCCTATACCTTAAATTGAACATCATCAAAGTGTCTAGATCTCTCATACAGAAAATAATGTAAATTCCTAGATCGCAGACAAGATTTCCCATATTCAAAGGGAACATCATGAAAGTCCCTAGATTACAGCTATAATTATGCTTTTTAAACGGTATATAAAAAAGTCTCTAGTATGCAAACGAAATATCATCAAAGTCTCTAAATCTAAAGAAAATTAGCGTAAAAATCTATGTATCATCCAACGGAATATCTTTAAAGTCCCTAGATCACAAATGGAGCAAAATCAAAGTCCTCAAACAGAAAATAACAAAAATTTCTAGACCGAAAACAAGGCATCATCAAAGTCCCTACATGTCAAATAGAACATTGTAATCATATCATGGAAGCCCCTAAATTACAAATGAAGAAGAATCAAAGTCTCTAGTCCTCATACAGAAAATAATAGAAATCACTCGATCACAAACAATGCATCATCAAAGTTCCTATATGTTTAATAGAATATCATAAAAATTCCTATATATCAAATAGAACATCACCGAAGTCCCTAGATCAGAAATGGACTTTTTTACTCCGTGAATTGTTCACTTTCACACCTTTATCCCTTAACTAGAACAATATGATTTTCACAAAAAAGACTACAAATTCTAAATAAAGCACCATTAATATTTTATTCTTAATTGATGTACAAAATAAAAAAAAATGGATGATTAAATTTTGACTACAAAATGTGTAAAATCGTTTAAAATTGAAGACTGATTTAAAATTGTCTAAAATCGCAGACTGACTTAAAATTGTTTATGATCAAAGGCTAATTTAAAATTCCTTAAAATGGAAAACTGATTTAATATTGTTTGTGATCAAAGGCTAATTTAAAATTGTTTAAAATGGAAGACTGATCTAAAATTGTTTAAAATCTATTGAATAAATTAGTTTGTTTGCTAACATAATCTTCTTACTACATATTACGTACTATCATTTATTTTATTAAAATTTTTGCTCGATACGATCCACGAATTCTCATAAATTAATTCTCAAGAACCTCATAAATGAAGAAATAATTCTGTAACATTTCATAAATGTATTCCGGTTTTATCAGCGGATAAAAATGGCTCGCGACTAGCTCGTCGATCTGCGCGGATTTAATTACAAAATCAACACGCTGCGAAAGGTTATCGGTGCAATTAGGATCATTAAGATCGGCGATCACACGCCCGGCAACACAGTAAAGTAAGAATTATAATTGCCTGCCGAACAATAATTATCTCGGGACTAACAAGTCGGCCGACGCGGCCGAGCTTGCGTTTAATTATCGCTAGCATGAATCAGTTAAAGCGAACGTGACACGAACACGCTCTTGATTGTTTTTTCTTAGCCCGAACGCTTTGATTTCTTTCCGTTGTTTTATGCGTTTCATTTTTTCTTTTTAATAAACTACCTGACGGAATTCGGAATGGAAACGAGTCGGTCGGTCCTATCGCGTTTTTAAAAATGGCGGAGGATAATGGAGATCCGCGCCGCGCACCGCGTCCACAATGAAATATTATTTTTAATTAACCCGGCTGAATATTATTTTGCGTTATTTATGGCCACGGATCTACCCGGTTCTCAGCTTCCGCCGGGTTCCTCATTTGATCGCGGACACGCGGACTTTAATGAAATTTATTGTATTAGTTTCATTGGAATTTTATAATTATGTGCTCCCCGATGAAATTTATTGTGATCGGTTGAATGAAATTATTGACTGTTCTGAAGTACTACATTCGATTTTACTGGATTTCTTGTTATTTTATAAAATTCTAACAAATATCACTTGTATTTATGTCCAAATAGACTAATTAATAAAACTCAAAGAAATCGTCAAATGTATTTAGGTTTATTGTTGTACGATTTATTTGGTTAAAATCAGTGAGAAATTAAATATTTCGTTATTTTAGTTAGTTTATTTTATTTTACCCTGTATAATAAAATATTTTCGTATTTTTGCTGATATCAAAAATATGTGCCAACTTTCTTTAGTTCAGAGCTAAGAATATTACGATTGATGTTCTTCTTTTCTTTCGAGATCATTTTCTTCCAAGTATTGAAGATCATCGCTATTTTGTGCATATTTACACATATTTTTTCAAAGGTCATTGTAATGTTTGGCTATCAAAAATCAAAAAATTTTGTAATTTTGTGAAATTCAGTTTCTGATATGTTTCTTGGCAGACAGGACGCAGACGACGATATAATATCGAAGAAATCGCTGCAGTCGGTCAGGGAGACCATAATCTTCCTCAAGGAGCGTACGTAACGATTTTTACGATTTTACCACAAATTTAGAAATCATTATAATCTAAAATTTGTTTTAGATTATAAAAATTCATTTTAAAACGAAACGTCAAACTGTCGACTACAACTTCTTTTAGCTTCTTAATTGAAAATTTTTCATTTTTCTTTAACCGTGAATGCCACACGCATGATATTTGCGTAGAATAATTCTACAGATTCTCCTGATTACGACGATACACTGTTTTACAATATTACGAACATTTAAACATGTTTAAATAATTCTTAAAGAGAGGGAGGCATTTTCCACAGTCCTTTTGTAATTTATTTTCAAAATTAAGTATCCGAAGGAAGATCCGACTAGAAAATATAAATGGCGTTTTCTAGGGTTTAAGCTAGATTTGGTAAATTCTAAAGTAACCGGAAGTTAGGTCTCCATCTTAAACCACAATTAGAAAACTATTCAAACTCCAATTTTTTAAAATACAAGTTTAGATTTCGCTATCCAATGTTAATGAAATAGCAAAAAAGTTGTGGGTCAGAACAGACAGATTATTATTTTATGCTAAGTCCACCATTTTTATTTCCTACCTTCTCTACTTTCAATTTTCCTCCCTAATTGGCAATTGTTATTTCGTTTCATATCTTGAGTCATATTCTCTGTTCACCTTTGGTGCTCTCATTTATATTTTTTAGTTGACAATTCTCAGAATCAGTTCTCTACTTTGTGCAAATACTAACGAAAGTTTTTATTTCTATTTTCCATTCGGCATTTTTTCATTTCAGTTCGTATTACTGTAATTTATCAGTTTCCATTTTTATATTTTATTTGGCAATATTTAATTTCCGTTTCTACACACACACGCACCAGTACTTCCATTTTTATTTTTTAATTGGCAATTTTTACTTTTATTTCTTATTTGATATTTTAATTTGTAGTATCTATTTGGCAATTTTTCATGTTAGATTCCACTAGATGTTTTAATGTCTGTATTCTATTTGACAATTTTTAATTTCAGTTTCCAAATCAGTACTTTCATTTTTATATTTTCTAATTGACAATTTTTACTTTCATTTTCTATAATATTTGGCATTTCAATTTCTGCTATCTGTTTGGCAATTTTTTATGTAAGCTTCCACTCGGAGTTTTAATTTCTATAATCTATTTGGCAATTTTTAATTTCAGTTTTTACTCAGAACTTTCATTTCTATTTTCTGGTAGACAGTTTTGTATATTATGTTGTATTTGTTATTCCAATTTTTATTTTTTCATTTGGTAATTTTTCAATTTGGTATTTACTATTAGTTTCGATTTTTATACTCTGTTCAGCAATTTTTCATTTCAGCTTCTAGTTATTACTTTCATTTTTATTTTCTAATTAGTCACTTTTTATTTTGTTCTTATTTTATTTACTGCTTCATACTTTTATTTTTACTTTCAAATTGACAATCTTTTGTTTTAATTATCATTTGATATTTTTCATTTCTATTTTCTAGGTAGCAATTTATATTTTTGTTTACCACTTGCTACGTTCATTTTTATTTTTTAATAGGCAATATTTATGTCTAGTTTCCATTTGGTATTTTCATTTTCTAATATTATTAATTTTAATGGCACGTATAAGTTATTTTTCATAATATTATGCTAATTACGGTATTTTTTGTCCTATTTGTTACTTTCAATTTCATTTTCTAATTAGCAATTTTTAGTATTTGTTTCTATTTCTTTATTTCTATATTCCAATATTGCTAATACTAACAATATTATTCTTAATAATTTCACATATATTTCTCAGAAGAATGTAGTTCATTATTCACAAGAATAATATTATTATTGTCGCACCTAAAACAGACCATTCTATTAACCTTCCTAGCTGCCATGTAAGAAATATTTCTGGAACATTAAATTTTATCCAATATACGCTTCATGCTAATGAAAAACAATATAACTAAAGATGCTTTAATGGTCATACTATTATGGTAAAAAAATAGAATGAAGGAGATAAGTTTAAGGTTTCTTTTATATGGAGCACCCTGTATGTACACGCGTACACATTATTTCACTTGCACTGGTTGCAAATACATGTTTAAGGAAAAATATTAATTTTATTGCATTTGTTAAATCGTATATGTACATATATTTTTGAGAAAAATGTTTCGAGAATTCTTATCGATAATATTATTATAAAGTATAATAAAATACAGTCAATACACACACAGTCAATATGCATAATTTAAATAATATATGCACCCCTCCCCTAATTTTCTTCTGCAACATTTCACTTTGTCGAAATGAATTTTTCACCTTTTGATAGAAATTCGATTCGATAGAAAATGGCCTGCGTTTATTATCAAAGCGTATAATATAAAAAAGTATAAAATATGAAATGTATAATATAAAAACGTATAAAATATAAAATATATAATATAAAAAAGTATAAAATATAAAATATATAATATAAAAAAGTATAAAATATAAAATTTATAATATAAAAAAGTATAAAATATAAAATATATAATATAAATATATAAAGACATATACAAATCTTCGTTTTTATATTTTGTTTAACAAGATTTGAATCGAATGAATTCGCAACGACTAAAGAAATTCATTGCTGCAAGTCTGCGCATTTAACTGAATGGCGAATCAAAGTTGACGGGAACGCGGAACAACGCGAGGTTGCCGGAAAAGTGTTAACGTGTTTTTAATTCGGTCGTTCGCGAGGATAACAACGCATTCTTTTCGATTGCACGCGCACGCTGATGAAATGAACAAGTAAACGACGAACGCTGAGTTAAGCAATAATTCCGCCATGTTGCTCAATCGTTGATTCGAAACGGTGCCCGATAATTAAAAGGGGTCACGCTGTGTCAGACAGTTTGTAAAATTTCATTTTCGTACTTCGACGTGTTCTTTGATGCGCACCGCTTTTGGAAAAAATCCTTGCAAGCTCCATGCTAACGAAGAGTAATTAAAATAGGGTCCGACGCTGCATTGGTACTTTTGAATCAAATTCACGCACCCGAGATCGATTTTGCGACATTTTTCAAACGCCATTCTCAATGTTGCTTCAGAAAGTATTATAGTAATTTCAGTTAATTTCCGTATTCCTTAATTTGTTTGTTTCTTCGTTGCTTCATTTATCACGTCGTTTCTCCAGTTTTTCATTTCTTAATAGGTTAATTTTTGTTTTCGTCAGTTTGTGAATCATTTAATTTTTTTTGCCATTATTTCTTAATTTATTTAATTCATCATTTCATCAATTTCTGAATTGTTTTGTATCCTCATTCCAGACTTTGTTTATTCAATGCTTGTAATTTGTTAATTTATGTGTTTCTTCAATTGTTCATTCTGGTTTCCACCAATTTCTTGTTTCTCTTCATTTATTTATTTATTTTGCCATCTCTTATTTCGTTTATTCTGTCATGTCCTATCTCCCTTATTTCACATATCTTTGACTTCCTAATTTATTTATTTCATCATTCCTGATTTTGTTTATTCAACTTCTTAATTTACTAATTTGTCAATTTACTTATTTCTGGCACTCCATATTCATCACGAAAGCATCCAGTCCTCGAACTGGACAGGATTGGGAATTTGGTTTTTTAATTTGTTGATAGCACTGGTCGAGGAAAGTAAACGAACAGCAGTCGTTCACAGAAACTTTCGCACATTTGTACCGTTATTTGTTAACGTAAGTCATCAATTTCCGTCGCAGCTAATTAATCGTTTTACGCTGCCTGTCCCTATCTGCAATATAAATATCGACTTCCATAAATAAAGTAGCATTTCCTCGTTTTTGTCATTTATAAACTCGAATCAATGAACGCTGAGACCCAATAATTTCCAATTCGACGCATGGTGTACCTTCCTTTCGATTGTTTTTTTGCAAATTCTCCTACATTATATCTGCTCAGAAAAAATTGCACCCTTTAAATCGATCAAAAACCAAGTTTTTCAGATTTTACATTTCATTTCTGCCTACAAAACAATTTTATTTGAAAAATCGCTTTAAGCAATAATATTTCAGCATTTCTTATTTTCATGTAGAAAGTTCTCCACTTTAACCATTGTTTAAATAATCCTACAGCAACAACAAAGTTAAAAAATAATTCCATATTGAAACACTACTAATTAAATCTCCAAAAAATAACTAGACATTGGCACCATAACCTAACTGTCCGCCATGTTGCACAAACGGTCCCAATTGAGTCAGCAGTCGTCAGAAAACTGAATATCGAATAGTTCCAAAGTCAAATTTCCCTTATTGACTTACAAAATCATCAAGAACGGACAAGTGTCACACACCTAACCTCCAAAGCGTTCTTTAACAGCTTTTCAAACAATTCTATAGCAATAACAATTTCAAAGAACAATGTTACATCGAAACAATTGCATAAATACAATTTTCTACAGGCATTTACAAAAACGTTCTAAACAGAACAATCAAAAACTAACGCTACTAGTTAAATCACCAAAAAATAACTAGACATTGGCACCATAACCCAAACATCCGCCATGTTGCACTAACGGTCGCAATTGTATATCGAGTCGTTCCAAAGTCAAAGTTCCCCTTATTAGCTCGGAACATCATCACCATCGACAACGGATAAGTTCCACTAACCTAACCTCAATAGCGTTTAGCACGATCAACTAGGAAAGTAGCGCACGCAGCGCAGGCCAATGGTTACCATAAATCCGACGCCATCCGTCCCCGCACGACTATAACTACCGGCGGGGGGCCAAGAATCGTAAGAGCGGTGATTAAATGGTAATTTCGCATCGACCAGCTGACAATCCGGGGGTGACCGCCGATGTGATTGTGAGGGACGCCCTGGGCTTAATACGGCAGGACGTCGGCGGCCGTCACGGAGAGCTGCTGGGCAAGCTTCTTGATTTACCAAGACACCCCCGACCGAGAGATCGGAACTACGCGGTTCGCTGCTTCCGATAGCGCTGCTCTGTCTTTTTCACTTTAACGGTAAGCCCCGGGACTTAACCTCACCCATTCCTGTTCTATGACCGCAAAGCTTAAACGTTCCCCTATCCGACTATCTGCCTTTGACACAACCCGAAATTCCCCCCGACTGTCTCACTCTTCAATCCTGGACTAATCCTGTGCGCGAATAGATCGTTTTCGCGCCACGTTGTTTAAGAATGATGGATTTTGGTACCTCAGACTTCACAATCGCAGGTTTTGATGTTGCAGATCACGGTGTGATAGATTCTGGGACACTAGACCACAGTAACGTTGATTTAGGGAGCCTAAATCATGGTAACATAGATTTTGGAACACTGGATCATAGTAACATGGATTACAGAATACTAGATCATAATAACATAGATTTAGGAGCACTAGATCATGGTAACATAGATTTCGGAAGACTAGATCATAGCAACATAGATTTTGGAACACTAGATCATAATAACATAGATTACGGAACACTAGATCATAGCAACATTTTTGGAACACTTGATTATAGTAACATAGATTTTGGAACACTGAATCATACTAACATAGATTTTGGAATACTTGATCATAGTAACATGGATTACAGAACACTAGACTATAGTTACATATATTTTGGAACACTGGATCATAGTAACATAGATTTTGGAATACTAGATCATAGTAACATGGATTACAGAACACTAGATTATAGCAACATAGATTTTGGAGCACTAGATCATAGTAACATAGATTATGGAACAGTAGATCATAGCAACATAGATTTTGGAACACTAGATTATAGTAACATAGATTGTTGAACATTGCATCATAGTAACATAGATCTAGGGGCCGTAGATGGTGGTAGCTCAGTTTTAAAGACCCTAGACGATATCATCCCAGTTTTTAAGCATCCTAGACGGTAACATCTCATTTTTAGGGATCCTGGATAGTGACATTCCAGTTTTAGGGACCCTAGATGGTAGCATCCCAGATTTAGGGGCCTTAGATGAGGTGACATCCCACATTTTGGGTCTCTCTTTTGTGAATCCCCAGGAAAACATATACTTCCAAAGAATACTCTAGAATACTAGCTTAAGCTTTAACACCCCTAGATCTTAGTTTCAATGCGTCGGTACACTAGCTTTAAGGGGCATAGACTTTGTCATCCTAAATTTTATTACTCTAGGTTTTAACATCCTAGAATTTGGCAGTGCGTATATTGGTACCATTGATACTGCATTACCACATTAGAGTTTTGTTCCCTATATTTATGAATCCAGATTAGATTGCTTTAAATCATTTTCTCCCGATTTGAGCTATAAATAATTCTATGATATAATATCGTCCCTGGGAATTTAATATTTCAGGTTTAATAGCCCTCTCTAGCACAAACGATCTAGAATCCCAGAAATATAACCGTAAAGGTTAAAGGTTGCTTTAAATTATCTTCCTTTTAGTATAAATTCTGCACTTGTGGAATACTCTACTTCTATGATATAATGGTCTCCCCAAGGGCTTAACATTTGGGGTATGGTACCTGACCAGCGAACGAGGTAGTATCCCAGAAATATAACCATAAAGGTTAAAGATTGCTTTATATCATCTTCCTTTTCATGTAAATTCTGCACTTGCGGAATCCTCTAATTCTGCGATACAATAGTCCCACTAAGGATTTAATATTTGGATCGCGGTACCACCGACTCTGTTCGGGCTATTTTCTAATTCTAGCACATTATAATAGCCCCCTACGGCTTTAATATTTGAGTTTTGACTCACTTAACTAGCAGATGACGTAGAATCCCAGAAATACGGCCACGGAGGTTACACGTTGCTTCGAAATTATCTTACCCCCAGATGGGGTTGAGCTAAATTTTCAGATTGTGTTATTCTTTAATTTTACACTGCTTCTCCTAGGGCTTCAATAGTTTAATTTTGGCATGCCTGTAGGGTTCCAAATATTTACTATGATATGACTTTCTGCTAAGTTTCTAATGGCCTTTATCTTCTAGTAAGATATACAAACCTTAATTTGTATCTAGTTCTTTAGTATATAACTCTCTTCTATAAATAATTTCTTCGTTATTTCTAAATTTTTATTGAATGAGTTTAGGTTAGAATTAGGATTATTCTACTCACATTCTAGTGACCTTTTCCTTCTAGTGAGATGTACAAATCTTAGTTTGTATATAGCCTTCTTCTATAAATAATGTCTTTGTTATTTCTAAATTTCTAGTGAATGAGTTTAGGTTATGTATAACATCATTAATCACTCCAGTCTTGGTACTGCAGAAGATTCTTCTATTATTATCAGTATGACTTTCTAGAGGCCATTTTAAATTAAGCCAGTAAGAAACCCTTTTACTGGATCCTCTTTTTTATAAGAATCTGTTCTTTTAACCCAGGAGCCCTGCTTGGTCGATTCAGGTTAAGTGTTAATGGAATTTCTTATTTTCGTCGTCCGCTAGCGAGGTAACCAACCTGAATCCATTAATCACTCCAGACTAGGTGCTACACGAGGTTCCAAAAACATCGCTATATCTTTTCGATCGGTACCTTTTAGTGAATTGTCCAGTTAGTGAGTTAGTCCAGTTGGTCTAATAACATGTGTGAGCATTCAGCTGAAATTTGCATAAAACATACACAAATGTTCTCTTGCATACAATTACTAATATTCAAGATATTACTATTAAATAAAAACATTTATCGCGTCAGTATTATTACGATTTTAAAATATATCGACATTAATGGACATTTAAATATAAAAATTACACATAAAAATCTGTATAAAAATGTAATTTTTCTTAGCGAATTTACTAGCGAGTTTTCTAGTGACTTTCACTTAATTTCTTAATAATACTAACAAGTTGATAATAGTTCAATAGTACTTTCTATCTGAAATATCGAAGTGATGAATAATCCCGTCATTGTATTTTTATTTCTCATTGTAGTAAAAGTTTAATTAAATTCACATGATTTCATTAGCTAAGAATATAATATCAATAAAGCGTTTTTACAGTTTTTCCGTCGGGTCTATCATGACCCCAGTGTAAAAATCATTTTTGAAAAAACTCAAGATTAAGGATTAAATTAAGGGTTAAGTTAAGGATTAAATTCCTTAAACGTTCTCGCAGACTCGTTTCACATAAAACCTACAGTCCGTGTATTAATTTAACGATTGTTCGTTGAAGAGATTTCCTTGAATAATTCCGAAGCTCGCTTTTCAAGTACGACCGCTTTCCGTTTGCTTATTTAAGCACGGTTCGGCCACAAATAATCGAAAATAACGTCCCGAACAGAGTCTCTAGTTTCTGTTGCGTTCCTTTTCCTCTGGCAAGGATCCTGCGGAACGAAGCGGCGAGTTAGAGAATTTATAGACCGCGATTATATCTGAATTCGAAAGCCCAGAAACGATCATTCCAGCATTTATTTATCGTGGTCGTGTTATCGCATAGGCAACTGTGTAAAGCAGAACTGAGGAATAGTTGCGCGCAACAGCTTTATTGCTCCCGCCGCGCCGAGAGCAACTACTTTTCGGAATTAGCTGTTCCGCAGTCCATTCCCGATTATGAATCAGCCAGTTTTCCTACTCGTACTTCTCCCTTCCCCCGCCCTCCATAACGCATACTTCACCCGAACTCCATCTCTATTACCCCCGATCCCCATCTTAAGCGTCAAATTAAAATTTGAAGGATACCACGATTGCCCGACTCGATATTCAATCGTTGGCTGGGAGAACCGATTCCGAAGTCCCGATGAAATAAACACGAAACAAAATGCGATAATGTGTGTATAATGGCGGGCAATCTTGAAATATTAGGTTCTGAAATTAGTATTTATGTACTTATGCTAATTGCAAGAATTTTGGCTTGTAGAATTTGATACTAATAACTGAGATTTATGGTAATAAACTGCTCCGAAAGATTACAGCATAGGCACATATCGGATGAGAATTGGACAACTTTGACTGACGATAACTTCGCGAAAAATCATTGATTTTTATTTCAAATTAAAGCTTGAAACCTCTAGTTTAAGACGATATTTCTCAATTTTATATTCTACGCACTCTCGTCACTGTAACTATTTAAATCTGAATCCCTGTTTATCATATTGAAAATTGCCAAGTTTGACGAAGTGCACGGACTTTGTCAAATTTTTTCCGGGGATGCCGTTTAGAGTAGAGTAAAGTTTGATCTTTCATCTCTAATTTTTTTCTCGCGAAGTTGCAGCACTTTAAAGTAACCAAACCCCATATGTCAGACTCCTGGAAAGAGGTGCAAAATCAAATCACGTGCAAAATAAAAAATATCTCAGGGTAGGAAATTGGATGAAAACTAAATATAATGTTTTCAATCATTTTCTACACTGTTTCTTGATGTCCTATCAATCATCTGAAAATGCCAACGCCGACGGTACGTGACAAAAATGCGCAAAAAACTTCAGTTCTAAATGAATAAATTGATGGTATCCGGCTTTAGATTTCGCACAAACGAATTGCAATTTCTGCATACTGGAACGACAACCAGCCGATGCTCATGCCCGGTGTCTACTTACACCCGGCGAAAACTGTATTCTTGCACGATTTTTAGGAAATCGGTAAAATAGCCAAAAGGCATCCCACGGGAATTTCAACCGCGAGACTTATGCAGCATTCGGCATACGAATGTAGGAATACATCCGCGAATAAACCTAGACCGTCTGTATCGGTGGCCTGGATCTCACGTCCCGACTTCCAATATTTCGGCAAAGATACCTGGCGAAACCAGTAAAAGGGAGCAAATATTGGTTCGAGGTGCACGGACTCATCGCTGTCGTCAGACGTTTTCGGCGATCTTCAACGGCTCAACAGATATATCAAGCTCAAATATAATTATGTTGTGTCTGTGAGATTTAATTGGTAGCCGGCGAATCTTTATGTATTTATGACGCAATCCGGGCATATTAACGAATATGCACTGTTCTATTATTCTGTGCTCTCTGTTTTCCCAAAGAAAATTTTCTTCTTCCGATTTTCATGAAATAATTATAATGAAAATATGCACAAATATTCGCTGTTCAATAATTATAAATCAAGGGTAGGAAATATTCCATCGAAATGGTAAATATTAACGAAAGAAATTAATAATTAATTTAATATACTTGGATATCGGATATCAAATTTTAACGAAGAAAACAATGTTCTAGAATGTCCAAATTATATTCTCGAATTTTTAGGTCTCGATAATGCTGTTAGTGTTTGAGTGACAGTTGCTTGAAAACCGCATCATAATAATGCTGCACCGCGAGCTACAAACTCACAAAAGTCAGATCCGCCGGGTAACATTTCGAACGGAGTTGTGTGACCGGTGAAATGCAAAAAGACCGCACCGGAAGCAGTATACGTGATTTAGTGGGTATGAAAAATCTGCCGTGAGTTCGGGAAATCGTCAACATGCAGTTCTCCGACGCTGCTAAGCACACAATGGAAAAGAAGAAAATAAAGTGCGAACATGAAAACATCAATGGGAAACTGCGAGCGTTATTCTCGGGCCGGCAACGCCTAGACACATGATGCATAGTCTCATATACACAGTAAATACGTTAGGGCGATTCGCAGGTATAGTGCTCCCAGTTCGGGAAAAACAAGCCCGTAAATTTCGATCCTCGTATTGCAAGGAAATTCACGATACTTTAATTGCTGTGGGACAACGGGAAGCATCCTCATAACATCTAAACGAGTTGTCACATGTTACAACGGGCGGTTCGAAATTGAAAAAAAGAGGAGTGCGTTGAGCGACAAATGCATTTGTGGTCGCTTGCTTCCAGTAGTAACCGAGCGTGGCAACGTAAAATAACACAATCGGTGTACTTATCACAGACACATCAAATTCGCAAATTAAGCTTCATTAGTTTCTTAACACAGATTCAGAATAATTAATTTTAAATAGGGGTGATACGAATTATAATAAATTACGAATATAAAATTTAATTATAAAGAATTTTTAATATAGATTTAAATTGTAATAGAATTTAATAGAAATTTAATATCTTGGTACATTTACAATGTTAATATAATTAGAGATTTTAAATTATAATAAATTTTTAATAGAAGTTCAATTTGAAATTTTAACTTATATATTTTTGACAGAAATTAAAACCTTAATATATTTAATAACAACTGATATCTAGTAAAGAAGATACAGCGATTTAATTATGCAGTGAAGTGAGACTTATGTAGAAGTTGACTTCTAGTGTAAACACTGTAGATAGCAATGCTATAAATTATCAAAATGCAAGCAGCACGAAATGCATTGCGTTCAATGCAATCGCTGATTTATCGGTAAAACATTCGTGCCAGGAAAGTTCAGCATTGTCGAAACGACATTGAGAAGTGTCGATACTCTGTACAGTTATGGTTAAGTGGACGCGTTTATATTTACACCGTATATAATAAATTTGCATACGTCGATGCTGATCCAACGGCGTCCGCGTGTCGATAAGTCCTGACAAGCATTAACGCGCACGTCCCGCGAAATTTTTCAAACAATCGCTCTATCATATCTGAATTTTCTTTATTTTCGTAGGAACGCGGATAACGATCGCGCAACGTGCACATTGCGCAACTGTTCGTTGCCCGTTTCATTATCCGTCTCCGCGTTCATCACGCGCAACAGAACGCCCGACATTGTAACGACTAATTTGCCGAAATATCGCAGATAAAAATCCGACAAAAATATTGCAATTCTGTCCCCGTACTTGCTATTTTATGGCACCCAATTAAAAGCCCCAATGACGTTTCATTGATTCCCGTAATTCAAGTGCGGACGATCGTCCGATTATTGCAGTAAATTCTCCCTAATTTTCCTTCGTCTTGTAAACAAAAATGGACAATTTGGGAAGGCAAGATACGATTATTCGAGCCTTGCACCTCGTTTTTATAATTATGTAAATATTATTATTGTTACAAAAACGAGCCACGAGGCTCGAATAATCGAATCTCCTTCTTCCAAATTCTTCACTTTTGTTCACAAGCTGATGAAAAATTGGGGAAATTTTACTGTAATGCGTTCACGGCGGAAACCGGGAGAAATGGCTATCAACCTGCATACCGACCTTTAGAATTAGATTCTGCAACGCTGGAAAATGTTATTGTCAAGACTCACAGATTGCTCGCAGAGGAAATTCACCGGTTGTATTACGAGTAGACCGCGGATCTTAATGCAAAATAGAAATTCTCCACCTCGATCGCAGCGAGCAGGAGTTAAATAAAAATTTATTTTCATTCTCAACAGTTCCATTCAGTTGATATTAACGAGAACGTTATTATAAATACTATTGAATTTTTGTATTGCATTTACAACGTGCTGTATTCGACCTAGTTGCTTTTGTCATAAATGCAAATATTACAAACAGAAACCTTCAGATAAGAGAATCTCCACTGTGCTATTCATTTCTTGCAAATCGAAACAAAATTTGATTCATCTGTGATCAAAGTTTACGAATGACAGATTATTATTATCAGACAAATTATGAAAACGAAGAAGTGTTAATTCAGTGCAGAAAGAAATCGTAGTGCAGGCTCGAATATGCAGTCGTATTTAGAATAATCAGATATTGCAGCTTCGGATTATCCAGATTCTACCGTGCGAATAAAATAAAAGCGCAACAATATTTCCGATGAAAATAGAGAATTCTCGGCGACGTTCCTTATTTCGAATATTTCGAGCGATAACTAATTAGCGCCGCCATCGGAGTTCCATCGACCGCCGTGTCGCGGCCACGGAAAAGTGTCTATCGACCCGCATTTGCGATGCAGATGCGGGATACCGGCGGTGAAAACGCGTGAATTTTCTTGAATCTGTGCGAAGCAGACGCCGTTTCCGGTCTCAGAAGAAGAAAATATTGAAATGTAGAAATTTGTTCAATATTTAAACAATATAGAATATGTATTGATTAGGAAAGAACTAAACGTGATGAAAACAGGAAATATCGCGTACCGTATCTACAATTAGGATTACAACTACTTCAGTTAATTCTACGACTCGCAACGCTCCTCTCTCGACGACTCTCGAACACACCCTGTCCACTCCATACACGCTCCTTCGACACAACGCCTGCCTTTTCCAAAAACGTGACAATCGCATCCGCCGGCACTCCGTCGCCAAGGGTTTTTCCTATCTGACCCGGCCTTCGCCAACGTTTCTCTTCTATTGCCTACCATAAATACAAAGTCTTAAAACTACGGTCTCCTAAGCCTAACACTCCTCCTCATCCTAAACGTACCCACTAAATTACGATACTACACTCGTTCGTCCTGACCGGACATCTGCCCACAGATGTTCTCATCGCCACTGTACGAACTTTCACTTTCACCGGAAAAATCGTCCTCTTCGTCGGTACACATAGCTTCATGTAATCGGCTGCAGTGGATGTTTCCTGCGGCCCTTCATGATTACCCACCTTCTGCACTTCGTAGCGGTCATTCCGCAGTATTCTTGTCACACGGTATGGTCCAAGAAACTTCGGGTAGAATTTTAACCCCGGATCAGAGAGCCTGTGTCCTTTTCACTCCCTCTCTATATCGTGCTGCTTCCTTTTTTCGTATCTCCTTAAACCAGTAATCTCTCTTTACGAGCGCCTCTGTTTTGGAAATACCGAAATGACCGTGCTCCTGCGCCTGTCGAACTATCTGGATGTGCGTTGTCCTCAGCACAACTACCAACGGCGTATCATCAACCTCTCTATACAGAATATCATTTCGCAACGGGTACGCATCGCCTTCGAACCGCTCAATATTATCTCGAATTTTCCTCAAGTTGTCGTCCTGTACCGGCGCTCTTCTCAAATTTGCGATAATCCCCAGTTCGTTTTCTCCCACTAGCATAATTGTAGGTAGTGGGTTTCGGCATAGCGCGTCAACATGTGCCATATTTCTTCCCGTTCTATGCTCCACGCTGTAGTCGAACTCTTCCAAGAGAAGCGCCCACCTGGCCACACGCTCACATAAGTCCTTTTTCCTCATCGTTAACGCAAACGTTTGACAATCCGTCACAATTTTAAATGAAATGCCGAGTAGATAAACACGAAATTTCATCAACGCCTTTACAATTGCCAAAACTTCAAGCTCGTAGCTTGTATACTTTTCTTTGGCTGGAGTAGTTTTACCACTCGCTTCGCTATCGCGCTGCAACAATATCATACCATATCCCATACTACATGCGTCTGTATGTACTTCTGTCTCTGCACCCACACAATACAACTTTAGTACAGATTTTCCGCTTAGAGCTAATCTTAGCCTATCGAAAGCTTCTTGTTCACTCGCTTCAAACTTGAACTTGATATCTTTTCTTAATAAATTCGACGATGGTCTCGCAATAACGGAGTATTGGTACACAAACTTTCTGAAATTTCCCGCTAAACCAAGCAAACTCTGAACATCTCTAGCACATCTAGGTCTCGGAAAATTCGTAACAGCACTACTCTTTCGTTCTGACGGTCGAATGCTACCGTTTCCAACAATGTGACCTAAATATTCTACTGTTTTCTGCAAAAAACAACACTTGCTCCAATTAATCAATAATGCATATTCTCACTAGCAACATTTAATATTAATTTGAGATTCTCGATACCGCGTGAGAAATCAGAAGAAGGTACTATTAAATCGTCCATGTATGTCAAAACGACCTCGGTTGCAATTATCTCTTTGAACACTGCATTTATAAACTTTTGAAAGACGGCTGGCAAATTACATAACCCAAACGGTACCTTTAGAAATTCATAATGATCGGTGGGAGTCACGAAGGCGGTGTATTTTCTGCTACTCTCATCAATAGGAACATGAAAAAATCCATTTCTGAGATCCAACGTACTAAATACTTTCGCGCCTTCTAATAAATCCAATTGATCCCGTATCAAAGGTAGGGGATATCTATCTTTTACAATATTTTTATTAAGCTATCTGTAGTCAACACAAATTCTAGTTGAACCATCCTTCTTCTTTACTAGTACAATTCGATTTGCGTAATCTGAACAAGACTCTCGAATTATTTCATCTTTCAACCATGACGTTATTTGTTTATCAACTTCAGATTTATCCCCGGGAGACAATCTTCGCGGTCTCTCGTACACTGGGATCTCGTCTTGCAGTATCAAGCTCATTTTAATCCCTACTTCTTTCGTTTTAGATGGTTTATAACTTGCAACACAATCTTCTATAAGTTTTCTATGTTCAGGAATCGCAATGTGTGATAAATCTACATTGTCAACTATAGCCTCGACATTGACATTAAATATTTCCGGCAAATCTATTTTTTTAATAAAAATTTCTCCTCCTTTCGTACTTAGTTCTACGGAATCTAAAAATTCTGTACCGATTATTAAACTATGGGACTACAAGGTATTGGGTAGAACGTGTATATTTATTCGATATGTTATCTGATCTATTGCAATAGTTGTTGAAAATTCCCCTAATGTGTGGTTGCTCTCTGCTCCGACACCACAATATTGCAAAATCTTATTATTCAATCTAGGAGCACCAATTTTAACATAATAATCCGCTCGCATCAAATTCAGTTCGCTTCCAGAATCTATTAACGCTGTCAACTTACAATTTCCAACCTGCACCTCTTTAACTCGCTTCTTTCTCGACGCTTCAGACACACTTGGGTCCTCTTTCTTTCGTCGGGCAGTTTGCAGCCGTATGGTATCGGTTTCCACACAAAAAACATCGCCGTATTTCTTGCTGTGCCACTTGCTGTGATTCACCTTGTGATGAGGTTCCATGGACGGTCGTCTTCTTCTTCTCCTCAGGTCACCTGTTTTTCGTTCCTGATTTTTCCTTCATGTCTTCGTAAATTTCGAATTTTTCTTTCAACTCACGTATATTTCTAGCACCGTACAATATCGTTTTGTTTGTCTCGAAATCCTGAACTCCGTCAATAATATACTTAATAACTGTTGATACTTCCATGTCCGCTTGCTTCGCAATCTTCAACATTTGATAAATGTATTCTTGATACGACTCGTTCGATCTTTTAATTTTACGTGACAACTCTGTATGTATCTTGTACCTATCTGCAGTTTTAGCAAATTCAGATTCCAATGCTCGCTTCATCTCGATCCATTTGCGACAACATTTTTCATAGTCGACGAACAATCTCGCCGATCCACGCAATAACCGCATCGCATAAATAACTTTTTATACTTCACTCCATTCACAACTCGATCGTTTCGCCTGCATTATTCGGTGATAAATCATGAGTTTCACTTGGATTTGAAGCCGACATGATTGTTTCGCATGCATTTGTAGCTAAATCATGTATATCACAAGTATTTTTAGCTAAACCATTTGATCCGCATGGATTTGAAACTAAGCCTTCTACTTCGCATTGATTTGAAGTTAAATCATGTGTTTCGCATGGATTTGAACTTAACTCGTTTGTTTCGCCTGCATTTGAAGCTATATCACTTATATTCGCAAGTATTTGAAGCTAAACCTTTCGTTTCGCATGGATTTGAAGCAAACTCGTTTGTATCGCCTGCATTTGGAGCTAAATCATGTATATCACAAGTATTTGAAGCAAAAACCATTTGTTTCGCATTAATGTGAAGCTAAGCCTTCTACTTCGCATTAATTTGAAAGTAAATCATGTGTTTCGCATGGATTTGAAACTAACTCGTTTGTTTCGCATGAATTTGAAGATAAGCCTTCTACTTCGCATTGATTTGAAGCTACATCATGCGTTTCGCATGAATTTGAAGCTAACTTGTTTGTTTGGCATGCATTTGCAGCTATATCACTTATATTCGCAAGTATTTGAAGGTCAATCATTCGTTTCGCATGAATTTGAAGCTACGCCTTCTACTTCGCATTAATTGGAAGCTTAATCATGTGATTCGCTTGGATTTGAAGAAAACTCGTTTGATTCGGATGCAGTTGAAGCTAAATAATGTATACTACAAGTATTTGAAGCTAAACCATTTGCTTCGCATGGAATTGAAGCTAAGCTTTCTACTTCGCACTGATTTGAAGCTGAATCATGTGTTTCGCTTGGATTTGAAGATAACTCGTTTGTTTCTCATGCAGTTGAAGCTAAACCATGTATAAGACACGTATTTGAAGCTAAACCATTTGTTTCGCATTGATTATAAGGAAAGCCTTTTACTTCGCATTGATTTGAATCTAATTCATGTGATTCGCATGGATTTGAAGCTAAGTCGTTTGTTTCGCCTGCATTTGAAGCTTAATCATGTATATCACAAGTATTTGAAGCTAAACCATTTGTTTCGCATGCATTTGAAGATAAACCTTCTACTTCGCATTGATTTGAAGCTAACTCGCGCATTTCGCCTGCATTTGAAGCTATATCACTTATATTGCAATTATCTGAAGGTAAATCATATGTTTCTCATGTACTTCAAGCTAAGCCTTCTGCTTCGCATTTATTTGAAGCTAAATCATGTATATCACAAGTATTTGAAGCTAAACCATTTGATTTGCATGGATTTGAAACAAAGCCTTCTACTTCGCATTGATTTGAAGCTAAATCGTGTGTTTCGCAAGTATTCGAAGCTAACTCGTTTGTTTCGAATGCAGTTGAAGCTAAATCATGTATATCACAAGTATTTCAAGCTAAACCATTTGTTTCGCATACATTTGAAGCTAAGTCTTCTAGTTCGCATTGATTTCAAGCTAAATCATGTGTTTCGCATGGATTTGAAGCTAAGCCTTCTACTTCGCAATGATTTGAAGCTAAATCATGTGTTTCGCTTGGATTTGAAGCTAACTTGTTTGATGTTTCATACAGGTGACGCCAAATCGTGTATAAAAAAAGTATTTGAAGCTAAATCATGCGTTTCGCATGGATTTGAAGCTAAGTCTTCTACTTTGCATGAATTTGAAGCCAAACCATGTGTTTCGCTTGAATTTGAAGCTAACTCGCTTGTTTCGCATGCAGTTGAAGCTATATAATGAGTATTACAAGTATTTGAAGTTATATCATTTGTTTTGCATGGATTTGAAGCTAAGCCTTCAACTTCGCTTGATTTTGAAGCTAAATCATGTGTTTCGCTTGGATTTGAATCTAACTCGTTTGTTTTGTATGCAGTTGAAGCTAAATCATGTTTATCACAAGTATCTGAATCTAAACCATCTGCTTCCCATGAATATTAAGCTAATCCATGTGTTTCGCATGAATTTGAAGCTAAGTCATTTGTTTCGCATGGATTTAAAGCTATATCACTTGTATTCGCAAGTATTTGAAGCTAAACCATTCGCTTCGCATGGATTTGAAGATAAGCCTTCATCTTCGCATTGATTTGTAGCTAAATCATGTGTTTCGCTTGGATTTGAAATCAGCTCGTTTGTTTCTCAGGCAGTTGAAGCTAAATCACGTATATCACAATTATTTGAAGCTAAACCATTCGTTTCGCATGGATTTGAAGCTAAGGCTTCTACTTCGCATTGACTTGAAGCTAAATCATGTGTTTCGCATGAATTTGAATATAACTCGTTTGTTTTGCTTGAATTCGAAGCTATATCACTTACATTCGCAAGTATTTGAAGTTCAATCATTCGTTTCGCATGGATTTGAAGCTAAGGCTTCTAGTTCGCATTGATTTGAATCTAAATCATATGTTTCGCATGGATTTGAAACTAACTCGTTTGTTTCTGATGCAGTTGAATCTAAATAATGTATATCACATGTATTTGAAGCTTCTTCATCGCATTGATTTTAAGCTAAATCGTGTGTTTCGCATGTATTCGAAGCTAACTCGTTTGTTTCGCCTGCATTTGAAGCTATATCACTTATATTCGCAAGTATTTGACGGTCAATCATTTGTGTCGCATGGATTTGAAGCTAAGCCTCCTACTTCGTATTGATTTGAAGCTAAATCATGAATTCGCTTGGATTTGTAGCCAACTCGTTTGTTTCGCCTGCAGTTGAAGTTAAATCATGTATATCACAATTATTTGAAGCTGAACCATTTGTTTCGCATGGATTTGAAGCTAAGCCTTCTACTTCGCATTCATTTGATGCTAAATCACGTGTTTCGCATTGATTTGAAGATAACTCGTTTGTTTCGCCTGCATTTGAACCAATATCACTTATATTCGCCAGTATTTGAAGATAAATCATTCGTTTCGCATGGATTTGAAGCTAAGCCTCCTACTTCGTATTGATTTGAAGCTAAATCATGTATTCGCTTGGATTAGAAGCCAACTCGTTTGTTTCGCCTGCATTTGATTCTAAATCATGTATTTTACAAGTATTTGAACCTAAACCATTTGTTTCTCATGTATTTGAAGCTAAGCCTTCTACTTCGCATTGATTTGAAGCTAAATCATTTGTTTCGCATGGGTTTGAAGATAACTCCTTTGTTTCGCATGCATTTGAAGCTAAATCATGTATATCACAAGTATTTGAAGCAAAACCATTTGTTTTGCATTGATTTAAAGCTAAGCCTTCTACTTCGCATTGATTTGAAGCTAAATCTTGTGTTTCGCATGTATTCGAAGCTAACTCGTCTGATTCGCCTGCATTTGAAGCTATATCACTTATATTCGCAAGTATTTGACGGTCAATCATTCGTTTCGCGTGAATTTGAAGCTAAGCCTTCTACTTCGCATTGATTTGAAGCTAAATCATGTGTTTCGCATGGGTTTGAAGATAACTCCTTTGTTTCGCATGCATTTGAAGCTAAATCATGTATATCACAAGTATTTGAAGCAAAACCATTTGTTTTGCATTGATTTAAAGCTAAGCCTTCTACTTCGCATTGATTTGAAGCTAAATCTTGTGTTTCGCATGTATTCGAAGCTAACTCGTCTGATTCGCCTGCATTTGAAGCTATATCACTTATATTCGCTAGTATTTGACGGTCAATCATTCGTTTCGCGTGAATTTGAAGCTAAGCCTTCTACTTCGCATTGATTTGAATCTAAATGATATGATTCACTTGGATTTGATGCTAACCCTTCTACTTCGCATTGATGTGAAGCTAAATCATGAGTTTCGCTTGGATTTTTAGTTAACACGTTTGTTTCACATACAGTTGAAGCTCAATCATGTATGTCACAAGTATTTGAAGCTCAACAATTTGTTTCGCATGAATATTAAGTTAAACCATGTGTTTCGCATGAGTATTAAGCTAAACCATGTGTTTGGAATGAATTTGAAGCTAAATCATATGTTTCGCATGGATTTGAAGCTAATCCTTGTACTTCGCATTGATTTGAACCTAAATTATGTGTTTTGCTTGGATTTGAATATAACTCGTTTGTTTTGCTTGAATTCGAAGCTATATCAGTTATATTCGCAAGTATTTGAAGTTCAATCATTCGTTTCGCATGGATTTGAAGCTAAGGCTTCTAGTTCGCATTGATTTAAAGCTAAATCATATGTTTCGCATGGATTTGAAACTAACACGTTTGTTTCTGATGCAGTTGAATCTAAATAATGTATATCACATGTATTTGAAGCTTCTTCTTCGCATTGATTTTAAGCTAAATCGTGTGTTTCGCATGTATTCGAAGCTAACTCGTTTGTTTCGCCTGCATTTGAAGCTAAATCATGTATATCGCTAATATTTGAAGCTAATCCATTTGTTTGCATGGATTCGAAGATAAACCTTCTACTTCGTATTGATTTTAAGTTAAATCATGTGTTTCACATGGATTTAAAGATAACTCGTTTGTTTCGCATGCAGTTGATTCTAATTCATGTATATCACAAGTATTTGAAGCTAAACTATTTGTTTCGCATGGATTCGAAAATCAGCCTTCTATTTCGCATGGATTTGAAGTTAAATCATGTATATCACAAGTATTTGAAGCTAAACCATTTGTTTCGCATGGATTTGAAGCTAAGCCTTCTACTTCGCATTGATTGGAAGCTTAATCATGTATTTCGCTTCGATTTGAAGCTAAATCATGTGTTTCGTATGGACTTAATGCTGACACGTTTGTTTCGCATGCAGTTGAACCTAAATCGTGTATATCACAAGTATTTGAAGCTAAACCATTTGTTTCGCATGGATTCGAAGGTAACCCTTCTACCTCGTATTGATTTTAAGCTAAATCATGGGTTTCTCATGGATTTAAAACTAACTCGTTTGTTTCGCATGGATTTAAAGCTAACTCGTTTGTCTCGACTGCATTTGAAGCTAAATCATGTTTATCACAGATATTTGAAGCTAAACCATTTGTTTTGCATGGATTTGAAGTTAAGCCTTCGTCTTCGCATTGATTTGTAGCTAAATCATGTGTTCCGCCTGGATTTCAAGATAACTCGATTGTTTCGCATTCAGTTGAAGCTCAATCATGTATATCTCAAGTATTTGAAGCCAAACCATTTGTTTCGCATTGGTTTTGAAGCTAAGTCTTCTATTTCGCATTGATTTGAAGCTAAATCATGAGTTTCGCATGGATTTGAAGCTAACTCGTTTGTTTAGCATGGATTTAAAGCTAACACGTTTGTTTCGCATGCAGTTGAAGCTAAATCATGTATATCACAAGTATTTGAAGGTAAACCATTTGTTTCGCCTGGATTTGAAGCTAAGACTTCTACTTCGCATGAAATTGAAGCTAAATCATGTGTATCGCATGGATTTGAAGCTAACTCGTTTGTTTCGCATGCAGTTGAAGCTAAATCATGTATATAACAAGTATTTGATGCTAATTCATTTTTTAGCATGGATTTGATGCTAATGCTTCTACTTCGCATTGATTTGAAGCTAAATCATGTGTTTCGCTTGGATTTGAAGCTAACTTGATTGTTTCGCATGCAGTTGGAGCTAAATCATGTATATCACAAGTATTTGAAGATAATCCATTTGATTTGCAAGGATTCGAAAATCAGCCTTCTATTTCGTATTGATTTGAAGCTAAATCATGAGTTTCGCATGGATTTGAAGCTAACTCGTTTGTTTCGCATGGATTTGAAGCTAACTCGTTTGTTTCGCATGCAGTTGAAGCAAAATCATGTATATCACAAGTATTTGAAGCTAAACCATTTGATTCGCATGGATTTGATGCTAAGCCTTCTACTTCGCATTGATTTGAAGCTATATAAAGTGTTTCGTTTGGATATGAAGCAAACTCGTTTGTGTCGCATGCAGTTGAAGATATATCACTTATGTTCGCAAGTATTTGAAGCTAAATCATTCGTTTCGCATCGATTTGAAAATAAGCTTTCTACTTCGCATTAATTTGGAGCTAAATCATGATTTTCGCTTGGATTTGAAGCTAAGCCTCCTAGTTCGCATTGATTTGAAGAAAATCATGTGTTTGGCTTGGATTTGCAGCTAAATCGCTTGTTTCGCATGCAGTTGAAGCTGAATCATATATAAAACAAGTATTTGAAGCTAAACCCTTTGCTTCGCCTGGATTTGAACCTAATTCTTCTACTACGCATTGATTTGAAGTTAAATTATGTGTTACGCTGGGATTTGAAGCTCATTCGTTTGTTTCGCCTGCATTTGAAGCTATATCACTTATATCGAAAGTATTTGTAGCTAAACCATTTGTTTCTAATGTATTTCAAGCTAAGCCTTCCACTTCGAACTGATTTGAAACTAAGTAATGTGTTTCGCTTGGATTTCTTGCTAAAGCGTTTGTTTCGAGTGCAGTTGAAGCAACATCATGTATATCACAATTATTTGAGGGCTAAGCCATTTGTATCTCATGTTTTCGAAGCTAAGCCGTCTACTTCGCATTGATTTGAAGCTAAGTCATGTGTTTCTCATGGATTTGAAGCTAACACGTTTCTATCGCATGGATTTAAAGCTAACTCGTTTGTTTCGCCTGCATTTGAAGCTAAATCATGTATATCACAAATATTTGAAGCTAAACCATTTGTTTCGCATGGATTCGAAAGTAAGCCTTCTACTTCGCATTGAATTGGAGCTAAATCATGTGTTTCGCATGGATTTGAAGCCAACTCCTTTATTTCGCATGCAGTTGAAGCTAAATCATGTGTTTCGCATGAATTTGAATATAACTCGTTTGTTTTGCTTGAATTCGAAGCTATATCACTTACATTCGCAAGTATTTGAAGTTCAATCATTCGTTTCGCATGAATTTGAAGCTAAGCCTTCTACTTCGCTTTGATTTGAAACTAAATCATGTGTTCTCTTGGATTTGAAGCTAACTCATTGTTTCGCATGCAGTTGAAGCTGAATCATGTTTATCACATGTATTGGAAGCAAAACCATTTGATTCGCATGAATTTGAAACTAAATGATGTGGTTCACATGAATTGAAGCTGACTCGTTTGTTTCGCATGCATTTGAAGCTATATCACTTATATCGCAAGTATTTGAAGCTAAATCATTTGTGTCGCATGGATTTGAAGCTAAGCCTCCTACTTCGTATTGATTTGAAGCTAAATCATGCATTCGCTTGGTTTTGTAGCCAACTCGTTTGTTTCGCCTGCAGTTGAAGTTAAATCATGTATATCACAATTATTTGAAGCTGAACCATTTGTTTCGCATGGATTTGAAGCTAAGCCTTCTACTTCGCATTCATTTGATGCTAAATCACGTGTTTCGCATTGATTTGAAGATAACTCGTTTGTTTCGCCTGCATTTGAACCAATATCACTTATATTGGCCAGTATTTGAAGATAAATCATTCGTTTCGCATGGATTTGAAGCTAAGCCTCCTACTTCGTATTGATTTGAAGCTAAATCATGTATTCGCTTGGATTAGAAGCCAACTCGTTTGTTTCGCCTGCATTTGATTCTAAATCATGTATTTTACAAGTATTTGAACCTAAACCATTTGTTTCTCATGTATTTGAATTTAAGCCTTCTACTTCGCATTGATTTGAAGCTAAATCATGTGTTTCGCATGGGTTTGAAGATAACTCCTTTGTTTCGCATGCATTTGAAGCTAAATCATGTATATCACAAGTATTTGAAGCAAAACCATTTGTTTTGCATTGATTTAAAGCTAAGCCTTCTACTTCGCATTGATTTGAAGCTAAATCTTGTGTTTCGCATGTATTCGAAGCTAACTCGTCTGATTCGCCTGCATTTGAAGCTATATCACTTATATTCGCAAGTATTTGACGGTCAATCATTCGTTTCGCGTGAATTTGAAGCTAAGCCTTCTACTTCGCATTGATTTGAATGTAAATCATGTGATTCGCTTGGATTTGATGCTAACCCTTCTACTTCGCATTGATTTGAAGCTAAATCATGTGTTTCGCATGGATTTGAAGCTAACTCGTTTCTTTCGCATGCAGTTGAAGCTAAATCATGTATATCACAAGTATTGTAAGTCAAACCATTTGATTCTCATGAATTTGAAGCTAAATGATGTGGTTCACATGGATTGAATCTCACTCGTTTGTTTCGCATGCATTTGAAGATATATCACTCATATCGCAAGTATTTTATGCTAATTCATTTGTTTCGCATGGATTTGAAGCTAAGTCTCCAACTTCGCATTGATTTGAAGCTAAATCATGTGTTTTACATGGATTTAAAGCAAACTCGTTTGTTTCGCATGCATTTGAAGCTGTATCACTTATATTCGCAAGTATTTAAAGGTCAATCATTCGTTTCGCATGGATTTGAAGCTAATGCTTCTACTTCGCATTGATTTGAAGCTGGGTCATGTGATTGGCTTGGATTTGAATTTCACTCGTTTGTTTCGCCTGCATTTGAAGCTATATCACTTATATCGCAAGTATATGAATCTAAATAATCTGTGTCGCATGGATTTGATGCTAATGCTTCTACTTCGCATTGATTTGAAGCTGAATCATGTGTTTCGCATGGATTTGAAGGTAACTCGTTCGTTTAGCATGCAGTTGAAGCTATCTCATGTATATCACAAGTATTTGAAGCTAATTCATTTTTAGCATGGATTTGAAGCTAAGCCTTCTACTTCGCATTGATTAGAAGCTAAATCATATGTTTCGCATCGATTTGAAGCTAACTGGTTTTTTTCGCCTGCATTTGAAGCTATATCACTTATATTCGCAGGTATTTGTTTTGCATGGATTAGAAGCTAACTCGTTGGTTTGCCTTCATTTGAAGCTATATCACATATATTGCAAGTATATGAATCTAAATAATTTCGGTCGCATGGATTTGATGCTAATCCTTCTACTTCGCATTGATTTGAAGCTAAATGATGTGTTTCGTATGGATTTGAAGATAACTCGTTTGTTTCGCATGCAGTTGAAGCTAAATCATGTATATAACAAGTATTTGAAGCTAATTCATTTTTTAGCATGGATTTGGTGCTAATGCTTCTACTTCGCATTGATTTGAAGCTAAATCATGTGTTTCGCTTGGATTTGAAGCTAACTTGTTTGTTTCGCATGCAGTTGGAGCTAAATCATGTATATCACAAGTATTTGAAGATAATCCATTTGTTTTGCAAGGATTCGAAAATCAGCCTTCTATTTCGCATTGATTTGAAGCTAAATCATGAGTTTCGCATGTATTTGAAGCTAACTCGTTTGTTTCGCATGGATTTGAAGCTAACTCATTTGTTTCGCATGCAGTTCAAGCAAATTCATTTATCACAAGTATTTGAAGCTAAACCATTTGTTTCGCATGGATTCGAAAATCAGCCTTCTATTTCGCATGGATTTGGAGCTAAATCATGCGCTTCGAATGGAATTGAAGCTATCTCGTTTGTTTCGCATGGATTTGAAGCTAACTCGTCTGTTTCGCCTGCATTTGAAGCTAAATCATGTATATCGCAAGTAATTGAAGCTAAACCATTTGTCTCGCATTGGTTTTGAAGCTAAGCCTTCTACTTCGCATTGATTTGAAGCTAAATCATGAGTTTCGTATGGATTTGAAGCTAACTCGTTTGTTTCGCATGCAATGAAGCAAAATCATATATATCACAAGTTTTTGACGCTAACCACTCGTTTCGCATGGATTTGAAGCTAAGCCTTCTACATCGCATTGATTTGAAGCTAAATCATGTGTTTTGCATGTATTTGAAGCTAACTCGTTTGTTTCGCCTGCATGTGAAGCTAAATCATGTATATCACATAAATTTGAAGCTAAACCATTTGATTCGCATGTATTTGATGATAAGATTTCTACTTCGCATTGATTTGAAGCAAAATTAAGTATTTCGCTTGGATTTGAAGCTAACTCGTTTGTTTCGCATGCAGTTGAAGCTCAATCATGTATCTCACAAGTATTTGAATCTAAACCATTTGTTTCGCATGGATTTGAAGCTAAGCCTTCTCCTTCGCATTGATTTGAAGCTAAATCATGTCTTACGCTTGGATTTGAAGCTCTCTCCATTGTTTCTCCTGCATTTGAAGCTATATCACTTATATCGCAAGTATTTGAAGCTAAATCATTTGTCTCGCCTGCATTTGAAGCTAAATCATGTATATCACAAATATTTGAAGCTAAACCATTTGTTTCCCATGGATTTGAAGTTAAGCCTTCGACTTCGCATTCATTTGTAGCTAAATCATATGTTCCGCCTGGATTTCAAGATAACTCGCTTGTTTCGCATGCAGTTGAAGCTGAATCATATATAAAACAAGTAATTGAAGCTAAACCCTTTGCTTCGCCTGGATTTGAACCTAATTCTTCTACTACGCATTGATCTGAAGTTAAATTATGTGTTACGCTGGGATTTGAAGCTCATTCGTTTGTTTCGCCTGCATTTGAAGCTATATCACTTATATCGAAAGTATTTGTAGCTAAACCATTTGTTTCTAATGTATTTCAAGCTAAGCCTTCCACTTCGAACTGCTTTGAAACTAAGTAATGTGTTTCGCTTGGATTTCTTGCTAAAGCGTTTGTTTCGAGTGCAGTTGTAGCAACATCATGTATATCACAATTATTTGAGGGCTAAGCCATTTGTATCTCATGTTTTCGAAGCTAAGCCGTCTACTTCGCATTGATTTGAAGCTAAGTCATGTGTTTCTCATGGATTTGAAGCTAACACGTTTCTATCGCATGGATTTAAAGCTAACTCGTTTGTTTCGCCTGCATTTGAAGCTAAATCATGTATATCACAAATATTTGAAGCTAAACCATTTGTTTCGCATGGATTCGAAAGTAAGCCTTCTACTTCGCATTGAATTGGAGCTAAATCATGTGTTTCTCATGGATTTGAAGCTAACTCATTTGTTTCGCATGGATTTGAAGCTAACTCGTTTGTTTCGCATGCAATTGAAGCTAAATCATGTATATCACAAGTATTTGAAGCTAAACCATTTGTTTCGTATGGATTCGAAGGTAACCCCTCTACCTCGTAGTGATTTTAAGCTAAATCATGGGTTTCTGATGGATTTCAAGCTAACTCGTTTGTTTCGCATGCAGATGAAGCTAAATTATGTATACCACAACTATTTGAAGCTAAACCATTTGATTCCCATGGATTTGGAGCTAAGCCTACTACTTCGCATTGATTTGAAGCTAAATCATGTGTTTCGCTTGGATTTGAAGCTAACCCGTTTGTATCGCATGCAGTTGAAGCTCAATCATGTATCTCACAAGTATTTGAAGCTAAACCATTTGTTTCGCATGGATTTGAAGCTAAGCCTTCTCCTTCGCATTGATTTGAAGCTAAATCATGTCTTACGCTTGGATTTGAAGCTCTCTCCTTTGTTTCTCCTGCATTTGAAGCTATATCACTTATATCGCAAGTATTTGAAGCTAAATCATTTGTGTCGCATGGATTTGATTTTAAGCCTTCTACTTCGCATTGATTTGGAGCTAAATCGTGAGTTTCGCAAGGATTTAAAGCTCACACGTTTGTTTCGCATGCAGTTGAAGCAAAATCATGTACATCACAAGTACTTGAAGCTAACCCATTTGTTTCTCATTGGTTTTGAAGCTAAGCCTTCTACTTCGCATTGATTTGAAGCTAAATCATGTGTTGCGCTTGGATATGAAGCTCACGCGTTTGTTTTTCCAGCATTTGAAGCTATATTACTTATATCGCAAGTATTTGAATCTAAACCATTTGTTTCGCATGGATTCGAAGATCAGTCTTCTACTTCGCATTGTTTTGAAGCTAAATCATGTGTTTCTCATGGATTTGAAGCTAACTCGTTTGTTTCGCATGCCTTTGAAGCTAAATCATGTATATCACAAGTATTTTAAGCAAAACCATTTGATTCGCACGGATTTGAATCTAAGCCTTCTACTTCGTACTGATTTGAAGCTAAATCATGTGTTTCGCATGAATTTGAAACTAAGCCTTCTACTTCGCAATGATTTGAAACAAAATCATGTGTTTCGCTTGGATTTGAAACTAACTCGTTTGTTTCTATGCAGTTGAAGCTAAATCATGTATAACACTAGTATTTTGAAGCTAAAGCATTTGATTCGCATGGATTTAAAGCTAAGCCTTCTACTTCGCATTGATTTGAAGCTAAATCATGTGTTTCTCTTGGATTTGAAGCTAACTCGTTTGTTTCTCGTGCAGTTGAAGCTAAATCATATATATCACAAGTATTTGAAGCTAAACTATTTGTTTCGCAAGGATTTGAAGCTAAACCATGTGATTCGCAAGAATTTGAAGCTAAATCATGTGTTCCGCTTGGATTTGAAGCTAACTCGATTGTTTCGCATGCAGTTGAAGCTGAATCATGTTTATCACAAGTATCTGAATCTAAACAATCTGTTTCGCATGGATTTGAAGCTAAGCCTTCTACTTCGCATGAATTTGGATCTAAATCATGTGTTTCACTTGGATTTGAAACTAACTCGTTTGTTTCTATGCAGTTGAAGCTAAATCATGTATAACACTAGTATTTTGAAGCTAAAGCATTTGATTCGCATGGATTTAAAGCTAAGCCTTCTACTTCGCATTGATTTGAAGCTAAATCATGTGTTTCTCTTGGATTTGAAGCTAACTCGTTTGTTTCTTGTGCAGTTGAAGCTAAATCATATATATCACAAGTATTTGAAGCTAAACTATTTGTTTCGCAAGGATTTGAAGCTAAACCATGTGATTCGCAAGAATTTGAAGCTAAATCATGTGTTCCGCTTGGATTTGAAGCTAACTCGATTGTTTCGCATGCAGTTGAAGCTGAATCATGTTTATCACAAGTATCTGAAGTTAAACCATTCGATTCGCATGGATTTGAAGCTAAGCCTTCTACTTCGCATGAATTTGAATCTAAATCATGTGTTTTGCTTGTATTTGAAGCTAACTCGTTTTTTTCGCATGCAGTTGAAGCTAAATCATGTATATCACAAGTATTTGAAGCTAAACCATTTGATTCGCATGGATTTGGAGCTAAGCCTTCCACTTCGCATTGCTTTGAAGCTAAAGCATGTGTTTCGCATGGATTTGAAACTAACTCGATTGTTTCGCATGCAGTTGAAGCTGAATCATGTTTATCACAAGTATCTGAATTTAAACAATCTGTTTCGCATGAATATTAAGCTAAACCATGTGTTTCGCATGAATTTGAAGATAAATCAAGTGATTCGCATGGATGTGTAGCAAACTCGTTTGTTTCGCCTGCATTTGTAGCTATAACACTTCTATTCGCAAGTATTTGAAACTTAACCATTCCCTTCGCATGTATTCGAAGCTAAGCCTTCAACTTCGCATTGATTTGAAGCTAAATCATGTGCTTCGCTTGGATTTCAAGATAACTCGTTTGTTTCGCATGCAGTTGAAGCTAAATCATGTATATCACAAGTATTTGAAGCTAAACCATCCTATTTGCATGTATTTGGAGCTAAGCCTACCACTTCGCATTGATTTGAAACTAAATCATGTATTTCGGATGGATTTGAATCTAACTCGATTGTTTCGCGTGCATTTGAAGCTATATAACATATATCGCAATTATCTGAAGATAAATCATTCGTTTCGCATGAATTTGAAACTAAGCCTTCTACTTCGCATTGATTTGAAACTAAATCATGTGTTTCGCTTGGATTTGAAACTAACTCGTTTGTTTCGATGCAGTTGAAGCTAAATCATGTATAACACAAGTATTTGAAGCTAAAGCATTTGATTCGCATGGAGTTAAAGCTAAGCTTTCTACTTCGCATTTATTTGAAGCTAAATCATGTGTTTCTCTTGGATTTGAAGCTAACGCGTTTGTTTCGCGTGCAGTTGAAGCTAAATCATCTATATCACAAGTATTTGAAGCTAAACCATTTGTTGCGCAAGGATTTGAAGCTAAATCATGTGATTCGCAAGAATTTGAAGCTAAATCATGTGATTCGCAAGAATTTGAAGCTAAATCATGTCTTCCGCTTGGATTTGAAGCTAACTCGATTGTTTCGCATGCAGTTGAAGCTAAATCATGTATATCACATGTATTTGAAGCTAAACCATTTGATTAACATGGATTTGAACCTAAGCCTTCTACTTCGTATTGATTTGAAGCTAAATCATGTGTTACGCGATGGATTTGATGCTAACTCGTTTGTTTCGCATGCAGTTGAAGCTAAATCATGTATATCACAAGTAGTTGAAGCGATACCATTTGTTTCGCACGGATTTGAAGATAATCCTTCTACTTCGCATTGATTTGACACTAAATCATGTGTTTCGCTTGGATTTGAAGCTAATTTGTTTGTTTCGATGCAGTTGAAGCTAAATCATGTAAATCACAAGTATTTGAAGCTATACCTTTTCTTTCGCATGTTTTTGAAGATAAGCCTTCTACTTCGCATTGATTTGAAACTAAATCATGTGTTTCGTTAGAAATTGAAGCTAATTCGTTTGTTTCGATTTAGTTGAGCTAAATCATGTATATCACAAGTATTTGAAGCTAAACAATTTGTTTCGTATGGATTCGAAGGTAACCCTTCTACCTCGTAGTGATTTTAAGCTAAATCATGTGTTTCGCATGGATTTGAAGCTAACTCGTTTGTTTCGCATGCAGTTGAATCTAAATCATGTATATCACAAGTATTTGAAGCTAATCCATTTGATTCCCATGGATTTGGAGCTAAGCCTTCTACTTCGCATTGATTTGGTGCTAAATCATGTGTTTCACATGGATTTAAACATAACACGATTGTTTCGCATGCAGTTGAAGCTAAATCATGTATATCACAAATATTTGAGGCTAAACCATTTGTTTCGCATGGATTCGAAAGTAAGCCTTCTACTTCGCATTGAATTGGAGCTAAATCATGTGTTTCGCATGGATTTGAAGCCAACTCCTTTATTTCACATGCAGTTGAAGCTCAATCATGTGTATCACAAGTATTTGAAGCTGAACAATTTGTTTCGCATGAATATTATGTTAAACCATGTGCTTCGCATGAATATGATTCTAAACGATGTGTTTCTCATGAATTTAAAGTTAAATCATTTATATCAAAATTATTTGAAACTAAACCATTTGTTTCCCATGGATTTGAAGTTAAGCCTTCGACTTCGCATTCATTTGTAGCTAAATCATATGTTCCGCCTGGATTTCAAGATAACTCGCTTGTTTCGCATGCAGTTGAAGCTGAATCATATATAAAACAAGTAATTGAAGCTAAACCCTTTGCTTCGCCTGGATTTGAACCTAATTCTTCTACTACGCATTGATTTGAAGTTAAATTATGTGTTACGCTGGGATTTGAAGCTCATTCGTTTGTTTCGCCTGCATTTGAAGCTATATCACTTATATCGAAAGTATTTGTAGCTAAACAATTTGTTTCTAATGTATTTCAAGCTAAGCCTTCCACTTCGAACTGATTTGAAACTAAGTAATGTGTTTCGCTTGGATTTCTTGCTAACGCGTTTGTTTCGAGTTCAGTTGAAGCAACATCATGTATATCACAATTATTTGAGGGCTAAGCCATTTGTATCTCATGTTTTCGAAGCTAAGCCGTCTACTTCGCATTGATTTGAAGCTAAGTCATGTGTTTCTCATGGATTTGAAGCTAACACGTTTCTATCGCATGGATTTAAAGCTAACTCGTTTGTTTCGCCTGCATTTGAAGTTAAATCATGTATATCACAAATATTTGAAGCTAAACCATTTGTTTCGCATGGATTCGAAAGTAAGCCTTCTACTTCGCATTGAATTGGAGCTAAATCATGTGTTTCGCATGGATTTGAAGCCAACTCCTTTATTTCGCATGCAGTTGAAGCTAAATCATGTATATCACAAGTATTTGAAGCTAAACCATTTGTTTTACATGGATTCGAAAATCAGAGTTCTATTTCGCATTGATTTGAAGCCAAAGCATGTGTTTCTCATGGATTTGAAGCTAACTCGTTTCTATCGCATGGATTTAAAGCTCACTCGTTTGTTTCGCATGCTGAAGAAACTAAATCTAGTATATCACAAGTATTTGAAGCTAAACCATTTGTTTTGTATGGATTCGAAGGTAACCCCTCTACCTCGTAGTGATTTTAAGCTAAATCATGGGTTTCTGATGGATTTAAAGCTAACTCGTTTGTTTCGTATGCAGATGAAGCTAAATTATGTATACCACAACTATTTGAAGCTAAACCATTTGATTCCCATGGATTTGGAGCTAAGCCTACTACTTCGCATTGATTTGAAGCTAAATCATGTGTTTCGCTTGGATTTGAAGCTAACTCGTTTGTTTCGCATGCAGTTGAAGCTAAATCATGAATATCACAAGTATTTGAAGATAATCCATTTGTTTC
This sequence comes from Megalopta genalis, assembly GCF_051020955.1. Lineage (NCBI taxonomy): Eukaryota > Metazoa > Arthropoda > Insecta > Hymenoptera > Halictidae > Megalopta > Megalopta genalis. The sequence continues at coordinate 977,730 of NW_027476135.1, forward strand.
GCATTGGTTTTGAAGCTAAGCCTCCTATTTCGCACTGATTCGAAGCTAAATCATGCGTTTCGCATGAAATTGAAACTATCTCGTTTGTTTCGCATTGATTTGAAGCTAACTCGTTTGTTTCGCCTGCATTTGAAGCTAAATCATGTATATCGCTAATATTTGAAGCTAATCCATTTGTTTGCATGGATTCGAAGATGAACCTTCTACTTCGTATTGATTTTAAGTTAAATCATGTGTTTCGCATGGATTTAAAGATAACTCGTTTGTTTCGCCTGCATTTGAAGCTATATCACTTATATTCGCAAGTATTTGACGGTCAATCATTCGTTTCGCATGAATTTGAAGCTAAGCCTCCTACTTCGTATTGATTTGAAGCTAAATCATGTATTCGCTTGGATTAGAAGCCAACTCGTTTGTTTCGCCTGCAGTTGAAGTTAAATCATGTATATCACAATTATTTGAAGCTGAACCATTTGTTTCGCATGGATTTGAAGCTAAGCCTTCAACTTCGCATTCATTTGATGCTAAATCATGTGTTTCGCTTGGATTTGAAGCTAACTTGTTTGATGTTTCATACATGTGACGCCAAATCGTGTATAAAAAAAGTATTTGAAGCTAAATCATGCGTTTCGCTTGGATTTGAATCTAACTCGTTTGTTTTGTATGCAGTTGAAGCTAAATCACGTATATCACAATTATTTGAAGCTAAACCATTCGTTTCGCATGGATTTGAAGCTAAACCATTCGTTTCGCATGGATTTGAAGCTAAGGCTTCTACTTCGCATTGACTTGAAGCTAAATCATGTGTTTCGCATGAATTTGAATATAACTCGTTTGTTTTGCTTGAATTCGAAGCTATATCACTTATATTCGCAAGTATTTGAAGTTCAATCATTCGTTTCGCATGGATTTGAAGCTAAGGCTTCTAGTTCGCATTGATTTGAAGCTAAATCATATGTTTCGCATGGATTTGAAACTAACACGTTTGTTTCTGATGCAGTTGAATCTAAATAATGTATATCACATGTATTTGAAGCTTCTTCTTCGCATTGATTTTAAGCTAAATCGTGTGTTTCGCATGTATTCGAAGCTAACTCGTTTGTTTCGCCTGCATTTGAAGCTAAATCATGTATGTCGCTAATATTTGAAGCTAATCCATTTGTTTGCATGGATTCGAAGATAAACCTTCTACTTCGTATTGATTTTAAGTTAAATCATGTGTTTCACATGGATTTAAAGATAACTCGTTTGTTTCGCATGCAGTTGATTCTAAATCATGTATATCACAAGTATTTGAATCTAATCCGTTTGATACCCATGGATTTGGAGCTATGCCTTCTACTTCGCATTGATTTGACGCTAAATCATGTGTTTCACATGGATTTAAACATAACACGATTGTTTCGCATGCAGTTGAAGCTAAATCATGTATATCACAAGTATTTGAAGCTAAACCATTTGTTTCGCATGGATTCGAAAATCAGTCTTCTATTTCGCAATGATTTGATGCTGAATCATGTGTTTCTCATGGATTTGAAGCTAACTCATTTGTTTCGCTTGGATTTGAAGCTAACTCGCTTGTTTCGCATGCAGTTGAAGCAAAATCATGTATATCACAAGTATTAGAAGCTAAACCATTTGATTCGCATGGATTTGAAGCTAAGCCTTCTACTTCGCATTGATTTGTAGCTAAATCATGTGTTCCGCCTGGATTTCAAGATAACTCGATTGTTTCGCATTCAGTTGAAGCTCAATCATGTATATCTCAAGTATTTGAAGCTAAACCATTTGTTTCGCATTGGTTTTGAAGCTAAGCCTTCTATTTCACATTGATTTGAAGCTAAATCATGAGTTTCGCATGGATTTGAAGCTAACTCGTTTGTTTCGCATGGATTTAAAGCTAACACGTTTGTTTCGCATGCAGTTGAAGCTAAATCATGTATATCACAAGTATTTGAAGCTAAACCATTTGTTTCGCCTGGATTTGAAGCTAAGACTTCTACTTCGCATGAAATTGAAGCTAAATCATGTGTTTCGTATGGATTTGAAGCTAACTCGTTTGTTTCGCATGCAGTTGAAGCTAAATCATATATATAACAAGTATTTGAAGCTAATTCATTTTTTAGCATGGATTTGATGCTAATGCTTCTACTTCGCATTGATTTGAAGCTAAATCATGTGTTTCGCTTGGATTTGAAGCTAACTTGTTTGTTTCGCATGCAGTTGGAGCTAAATCATGTATATCACAAGTATTTGAAGATAATCCATTTGTTTTGCAAGGATTCGAAAATCAGCCTTCTATTTCGCATTGATTTGAAGCTAAATCATGAGTTTCGCATGTATTTGAAGCTAACTCGTTTGTTTCGCATGGATTTGAAGCTAACTCATTGTTTCGCATGCAGTTGAAGCTGAATCATGTTTATCACATGTATTGGAAGCAAAACCATTTGATTCGCATGAATTTGAAACTAAATGATGTGGTTCACATGAATTGAAGCTGACTCGTTTGTTTCGCATGCATTTGAAGCTATATCACTTATATCGCAAGTATTTGAAGCTAAATCATTTGTGTCGCATGGATTTGAAGCTAAGCCTCCTACTTCGTATTGATTTGAAGCTAAATCATGCACTCGCTTGGATTTGTAGCCAACTCGTTTGTTTCGCCTGCAGTTGAAGTTAAATCATGTATATCACAATTATTTGAAGCTGAACCATTTGTTTCGCATGGATTTGAAGCTAAGCCTTCTACTTCGCATTCATTTGATGCTAAATCACGTGTTTCGCATTGATTTGAAGATAACTCGTTTGTTTCGCCTGCATTTGAACCAATATCACTTATATTCGCCAGTATTTGAAGATAAATCATTCGTTTCGCATGGATTTGAAGCTAAGCCTCCTACTTCGTATTGATTTGAAGCTAAATCATGTATTCGCTTGGATTAGAAGCCAACTCGTTTGTTTCGCCTGCATTTGATTCTAAATCATGTAATTTACAAGTATTTGAACCTAAACCATTTGTTTCTCATGTATTTGAAGCTAAGCCTTCTACTTCGCATTGATTTGAAGCTAAATCATGTGTTTCGCATGAGTTTGAAGATAACTCCTTTGTTTCGCATGCATTTGAAGCTAAATCATGTATATCACAAGTATTTGAAGCAAAACCATTTGTTTTGCATTGATTTAAAGCTAAGCCTTCTACTTCGCATTGATTTGAAGCTAAATCTTGTGTTTCGCATGTATTCGAAGCTAACTCGTCTGATTCGCCTGCATTTGAAGCTATATCACTTATATTCGCAAGTATTTGACGGTCAATCATTCGTTTCGCGTGAATTTGAAGCTAAGCCTTCTACTTCGCATTGATTTGAATCTAAATGATATGATTCACTTGGATTTGATGCTAACCCTTCTACTTCGCATTGATGTGAAGCTAAATCATGAGTTTCGCTTGGATTTTTAGTTAACACGTTTGTTTCACATACAGTTGAAGCTCAATCATGTATGTCACAAGTATTTGAAGCTGAACAATTTGTTTTGCATGGGTTTGAATCAAAGCCTTCTACTTCGCATTGATTTGAAGCTAAATCGTGTGTTTCGCAAGTATTCGAAGCTAACTCGTTTGTTTCGCCTGCATTTGAAGCTATATCACTTATATTCGCAAGTATTTGACGGTCAATCATTCGTTTCGCGTGAATTTGAAACTAAGCCTTCTACTTCGCATTGATTTGAATCTAAATCATATGATTCACTTGGATTTGATGCTAACCCTTCTACTTCGCATTGATTTGAAGCTAAATCATGTGTTTGGTATGGATTTGAAACTAACTCGGTTGTTTCGCCTGCATTCGAAGTTATATCACGTATAATCGCATGTATTTGAAGTTCAGTCATTCGTTTCGCATGGATTTGAAGCTAAGCCTTCTACTTCGCATTGATTTGAAGCTAAATCATATGTTTCGCTTGGATTTGAAGGTAACACGTTTGTTTCACATGCAGTTGAAGCTCAATCATGTATATCACAAGTATTTGAAGCTGAACAATTTGTTTCGCATGAATATTAAGTTAAGCCATGTGTTTCGCATGAGTATTAAGCTAAACCATGTGTTTGGAATGAATTTGAAGCTAAATCATGTGTTTCGCATAGATTTGAAGCTAACTCGTTTGTTTCGAATGCAGTTGAAGCTAAATCATGTATATCACAAGTATTTCAAGCTAAACCATTTGTTTCGCATAGATTTGAAGCTAAGCCTTCTAGTTCGCATTGATTTCAAGCTAAATCTTGTGTTTCGCATGGATTTGAAGCTAAGCCTTCTACTTCGCAATGATTTGAAGCTAAATCATGTGTTTCGCTTGGATTTGAAGCTAACTTGTTTGATGTTTCATACATGTGACGCCAAATCGTGTATAAAAAAAGTATTTCAAGCTAAACTATTTGTTTCGCATAGATTTGAAGCTAAGCCTTCTAGTTCGCATTGATTTCAAGCTAAATCACGTGTTTCGCTTGGATTTGAAGCTAAGCCTTCTACTTCGCTTGATTTTGAAGCTAAATCATGTGTTTCGCTTGGATTTGAATCTAACTCGTTTGTTTTGTATGCAGTTGAAGCTAAATCATGTTTATCACAAGTATCTGAATCTAAACCATCTGCTTCCCATGAATATTAAGCTAAACCATGTGTTTCGCATGAATTTGAAGCTAAGTCATTTGTTTCGCATGGATTTGAAGCCATATCACTTGTATTCGCAAGTATTTGAAGTTCAATCATTCGTTTCGCATGGATTTGAAGCTAAGGCTTCTAGTTCGCATTGATTTGAAGCTAAATCATATGTTTCACATGGATTTGAAACTAACTCGTTTGTTTCTGATGCAGTTGAATCTAAATAATGTATATCACATGTATTTGAAGCTTCTTCTTCGCACTGATTTTAAGCTAAATCGTATGTTTCGCATGTATTCGAAGCTAACTCGTTTGTTTCGCCTGCATTTGAAGCTATATCACTTATATTCGCAAGTATTTGACGGTCAATCATTCGTTTCGCATGAATTTGAAGCTAAACCTTCTACTTCGCTTTGATTTGAAACTAAATCATGTGTTCTCTTGGATTTGAAGCTAACTCATTGTTTCGCATGCAGTTGAAGCTGAATCATGTTTATCACATGTATTGGAAGCAAAACCATTTGATTCGCATGAATTTGAAACTAAATGATGTGGTTCACATGAATTGAAGCTGACTCGTTTGTTTCGCATGCATTTGAAGCTATATCACTTATATCGCAAGTATTTGAAGCTAAATCATTTGTGTCGCATGGATTTGAAGCTAAGCCTTCTACTTCGCATTGATTTGAAGCTAAATCATTTGTTTTTCATGGATTTGAAGCTAACTCGTTTCTATCGCATGGATTTAAAGCTAACTCCTTTGTCTCGCCTGTATTTGAAGCTAAATCATGTATATCACAAATATTTGAAGCTAAACCATTTGTTTCGCATGGATTCGAAAGTAAGCCTTCTACTTCGCATTGAATTGGAGCTAAATCATGTGTTTCGCATGGATTTGAAGCCAACTCCTTTATTTCGCATGCAGTTGAAGCTAAATCATGTGTTTCGCATGAATTTGAATATAACTCGTTTGTTTTGCTTGAATTCGAAGCTATATCACTTACATTCGCAAGTATTTGAAGTTCAATCATTCGTTTCGCATGGATTTGAAGCTAAGGCTTCTAGTTCGCATTGTTTTGAATCTAAATCATATGTTTCGCATGGATTTGAAACTAACTCGTTTGTTTCTGATGCAGTTGAATCTAAATAATGTATATCACATGTATTTGAAGCTTCTTCTTCGCATTGATTTTAAGCTAAATCGTGTGTTTCGCATGTATTCGAAGCTAACTCGTTTGTTTCGCCTGCATTTGAAGCTATATCACTTATATTCGCAAGTATTTGACGGTCAATCATTCGTTTCGCATGAATTTGAAGCTAAGCCTTCTACTTCCTTTGATTTGAAACTAAATCATGTGTTCTCTTGGATTTGAAGCTAACTCATTGTTTCGCATGCAGTTGAAGCTGAATCATGTTTATCACATGTATTGGAAGCAAAACCATTTGATTCGCATGAATTTGAAACTAAATGATGTGGTTCACATGAATTGAAGCTGACTCGTTTGTTTCGCATGCATTTGAAGCTATATCACTTATAATATCGCAAGTATTTGAAGCTAAATCATTTGTGTCGCATGGATTTGAAGCTAAGCCTCCTACTTCGTATTGATTTGAAGCTAAATCATGCATTCGCTTGGATTTGTAGCCAACTCGTTTGTTTCGCCTGCAGTTGAAGTTAAATCATGTATATCACAATTATTTGAAGCTGAACCATTTGTTTCGCATGGATTTGAAGCTAAGCCTTCTACTTCGCATTCATTTGATGCTAAATCACGTGTTTCGCATTGATTTGAAGATAACTCGTTTGTTTCGCCTGCATTTGAACCAATATCACTTATATTCGCCAGTATTTGAAGATAAATCATTCGTTTCGCATGGATTTGAAGCTAAGCCTCCTACTTCGTATTGATTTGAAGCTAAATCATGTATTCGCTTGGATTAGAAGCCAACTCGTTTGTTTCGCCTGCATTTGATTCTAAATCATGTAATTTACAAGTATTTGAACCTAAACCATTTGTTTCTCATGTATTTGAAGCTAAGCCTTCTACTTCGCATTGATTTGAAGCTAAATCATGTGTTTCGCATGAGTTTGAAGATAACTCCTTTGTTTCGCATGCATTTGAAGCTAAATCATGTATATCACAAGTATTTGAAGCAAAACCATTTGTTTTGCATTGATTTAAAGCTAAGCCTTCTACTTCGCATTGATTTGAAGCTAAATCTTGTGTTTCGCATGTATTCGAAGCTAACTCGTCTGATTCGCCTGCATTTGAAGCTATATCACTTATATTCGCAAGTATTTGACGGTCAATCATTCGTTTCGCGTGAATTTGAAGCTAAGCCTTCTACTTCGCATTGATTTGAATCTAAATGATATGATTCACTTGGATTTGATGCTAACCCTTCTACTTCGCATTGATGTGAAGCTAAATCATGAGTTTCGCTTGGATTTTTAGTTAACACGTTTGTTTCACATACAGTTGAAGCTCAATCATGTATGTCACAAGTATTTGAAGCTGAACAATTTGTTTTGCATGGGTTTGAATCAAAGCCATCTACTTCGCATTGATTTGAAGCTAAATCGTGTGTTTCGCAAGTATTCGAAGCTAACTCGTTTGTTTCGCCTGCATTTGAAGCTATATCACTTATATTCGCAAGTATTTGACGGTCAATCATTCGTTTCGCGTGAATTTGAAACTAAGCCTTCTACTTCGCATTGATTTGAATCTAAATCATATGATTCACTTGGATTTGATGCTAACCCTTCTACTTCGCATTGATTTGAAGCTAAATCATGTGTTTGGTATGGATTTGAAACTAACTCGGTTGTTTCGCCTGCATTCGAAGTTATATCACGTATAATCGCATGTATTTGAAGTTCAGTCATTCGTTTCGCATGGATTTGAAGCTAAGCCTTCTACTTCGCATTGATTTGAAGCTAAATCATATGTTTCGCTTGGATTTGAAGGTAACACGTTTGTTTCACATGCAGTTGAAGCTCAATCATGTATATCACAAGTATTTGAAGCTGAACAATTTGTTTCGCATGAATATTAAGTTAAGCCATGTGTTTCGCATGAGTATTAAGCTAAACCATGTGTTTGGAATGAATTTGAAGCTAAATCATGTGTTTCGCATAGATTTGAAGCTAACTCGTTTGTTTCGAATGCAGTTGAAGCTAAATCATGTATATCACAAGTATTTCAAGCTAAACCATTTGTTTCGCATAGATTTGAAGCTAAGCCTTCTACTTCGCATTCATTTGAAGCTATATAAAGTGTTTCGTTTGGATGTGAAGCAAACTCGTTTGTGTCGCATGCAGTTGAAGATATATCACTTATGTTCGCAAGTATTTGAAGCTAAATCATTCGTTTCGCATCGATTTGAAAATAAGCCTTCTACTTCGCATTAATTTGGAGCTAAATCATGATTTTCGCTTGGATTTGAAGCTAAGCCTCCTAGTTCGCATTGATTTGAAGAAAATCATGTGTTTGGCTTGGATTTGCAGCTAAATCGCTTGTTTCGCATGCAGTTGAAGCTGAATCATATATAAAACAAGTATTTGAAGCTAAACCCTTTGCTTCGCCTGGATTTGAACCTAATTCTTCTACTACGCATTGATTTGAAGTTAAATTATGTGTTACGCTGGGATTTGAAGCTGATTCGTTTGTTTCGCCTGCATTTGATGCTATATCACTTATATCGAAAGTATTTGTAGCTAAACCATTTGTTTCTAATGTATTTCAAGCTAAGCCTTCCACTTCGAACTGATTTGAAACTAAGTAATGTGTTTCGCTTGGATTTCTTGCTAAAGCGTTTGTTTCGAGTGCAGTTGAAGCAACATCATGTATATCACAATTATTTGAGGGCTAAGCCATTTGTATCTCATGTTTTCGAAGCTAAGCCGTCTACTTCGCATTGATTTGAAGCTAAGTCATGTGTTTCTCATGGATTTGAAGCTAACACGTTTCTATCGCATGGATTTAAAGCTAACTCGTTTGTTTCGCCTGCATTTGAAGCTAAATCATGTATATCACAAATATTTGAAGCTAAACCATTTGTTTCGCATGGATTCGAAAGTAAGCCTTCTACTTCGCATTGATTTGAAGCTAAATCATGTCTTACGATTGGATTTGAAGCTCTCTCCTTTGTTTCTCCTGCATTTGAAGCTATATCACTTATATCGCAAGTATTTGAAGCTAAATCATTTGTGTCGCATGGATTTGATTCTAAGCCTTCTCCTTCGCTTTGATTTGGAGCTAAATCGTGAGTTTCTCAAGGATTTAAAGCTCACACGTTTGTTTCGCATGCAGTTGAAGCTAAATCATGAATATTACAAGTATTTGAAGATAATCCATTTGATTCGCATGGATTTGAAGCTAAGCCTCCTATTTCGCACTGATTCGAAGCTAAATCATGCGTTTCGCATGAAATTGAAACTATTTCGTTTGTTTCGCATTGATTTGAAGCTAACTCGTTTGTTTCGCCTGCATTTGAAGCTAAATCATGTATATCGCTAATATTTGAAGCTAATCCATTTGTTTGCATGGATTCGAAGATAAACCTTCTACTTCGTATTGATTTTAAGTTAAATCATGTGTTTCACATGGATTTAAAGATAACTCGTTTGTTTCGCATGCAGTTGATTCTAAATCATGTATATCACAAGTATTTGAAGCTAAACCATTTGTTTCGCATGGATTCGAAAATCAGTCTTCTATTTCGCAATGATTTGATGATGAATCATGTGTTTCTCATGGATTTGAAGCTAACTCATTTGTTTCGCATGGATTTGAAGCTAACTCGCTTGTTTCGCATGCAGTTGAAGCAAAATCATGTATATCACATGTATTAGAAGCTAAACCATTTGATTCGCATGGATTTGAAGCTAAGCCTTCTACTTCGCATTGATTGGAAGCTTAATCATGTATTTCGCATTGATTGGAAGCTTAATCATGTATTTCGCTTCGATTTGAAGCTAAATCATGTGTTTCGTATGGACTTAATGCTGACACGTTTGTTTCGCATGCAGTTGAACCTAAATCGTGTATATCACAAGTATTTGAAGCTAAACCATTTGTTTCGCATGGATTCGAATGTAACCCTTCTACCTCGTATTGATTTTAAGCTAAATCATGGGTTTCTCATGGATTTAAAGCTAACTCGTTTGTTTCGCATGGATTTAAAGCTAATTCGTTTGTCTCGCCTGCATTTGAAGCTAAATCATGTTTATCACAAATATTTGAAGCTAAACCATTTGTTTCGCATGGATTTGAAGTTAAGCCATCGACTTCGCATTGATTTGTAGCTAAATCATGTGTTCCGCCTGGATTTCAAGATAACTCGATTGTTTCGCATGCAGTTGAAGCAAAATCATGTATATCACAAGTATTTGAAGCTAAACCATTTGATTCGCATGGATTTGATGCTAAGCCTTCTAGTTCGCATTGATTTCAAGCTAAATCATGTGTTTCGCATGGATTTGAAGCTAAGCCTTCTACTTCGCAATGATTTGAAGCTAAATCATGTGTTTCGCTTGGATTTGAAGCTAACTTGTTTGATGTTTCATACAGGTGACGCCAAATCGTGTATATAAAAAGTATTTGAAGCTAAATCATGCGTTTCGCATGGATTTGAATCTAACTCGTTTGTTTCGTATGCAGTTGAAGCTAAATCATGTTTATCACAAGTATCTGAATCTAAACCATCTGCTTCCCATGAACATTAAGCTAAACCATGTGTTTCGCATGAATTTGAAGCTAAGTCATTTGTTTCGCATGGATTTGATGCTATATCACTTGTATTCGCAAGTATTTGAAGCTAAACCATTCGCTTCGCATGGATTTGAAGATAAGCCTTCAACTTCGCATTGATTTGTAGCTAAATCATGTGTTTCGCTTGGATTTGAAATCTGCTCGTTTGTTTCTCAGGCAGTTGAAGCTAAATCACGTATATCACAATTATTAGAAGCTAAACCATTCGTTTCGCATGGATTTGAAGCTAAGGCTTCTACTTCGCATTGACTTGAAGCTAAATCATGTGTTTCGCATGAATTTGAATATAACTCGTTTGTTTTGCTTGAATTCGAAGCTATATCACTTATATTCGCAAGTATTTGAAGTTCAATCATTCGTTTCGCATGGATTTGAAGCTAAGGCTTCTAGTTCGCATTGATTTGAAGCTAAATCATATGTTTCGCATGGATTTGAAACTAACTCGTTTGTTTCTGATGCAGTTGAATCTAAATAATGTATATCACATGTATTTGAAGCTTCTTCTTCGCATTGATTTTAAGCTAAATCGTGTGTTTCGCATGTATTCGAAGCTAACTCGTTTGTTTCGCCTGCATTTGAAGCTAAATCATGTATATCACAAGTATTTGAAGCAAAACCATTTGTTTTGCATTGATTTAAAGCTAAGCCTTCTACTTCGCATTGATTTGAAGCTAAATCTTGTGTTTCGCATGTATTCGAAGCTAACTCGTCTGATTCGCCTGCATTTGAAGCTATATCACTTATATTCGCAAGTATTTGACGGTCAATCATTCGTTTCGCGTGAATTTGAAGCTAAGCCTTCTACTTCGCATTGATTTGAATGTAAATCATGTGATTCACTTGGATTTGATGCTAACCCTTCTACTTCGCATTGATTTGAAGCTAAATCATGAATTTCGCTTGGATTTGTAGTTAACACGTTTGTTTCACATACAGTTGAAGCTCAATCATGTATATCACAAGTATTTGAAGCTGAACAATTTGTTTCGCATGAATATTAAGTTAAACCATGTGCTTCGCATGAATATGAATCTAAACGATGTGTTTCGCATGAATTTAAAGTTAAATCATTTATATCAAAATTATATGAAACTAAACCATTTGTTTTGCATGGTTTCGAAGATAAACCTTCTACTTCGCACTGATTTGTAGCTAAATCATGTGTTTCGCTTGGATTTGAAATCTGCTCGTTTGTTTCTCAGGCAGTTGAAGCTAAATCACGTATATCACAATTATTTGAAGCTAAACCATTCGTTTCGCATGGATTTGAAGCTAAGGCTTCTACTTCGCATTGACTTGAAGCTAAATCATGTGTTTCGCATGAATTTGAATATAACTCGTTTGTTTTGCTTGAATTCGAAGCTATATCACTTATATTCGCAAGTATTTGAAGTTCAATCATTCGTTTCGCATGGATTTGAAGCTAAGGCTTCTAGTTCGCATTGATTTGAAGCTAAATCATATGTTTCACATGGATTTGAAACTAACTCGTTTGTTTCTGATGCAGTTGAATCTAAATAATGTATATCACATGTATTTGAAGCTTCTTCTTCGCATTGATTTTAAGCTAAATCGTGTGTGTCGCATGTATTCGAAGCTAACTCGTTTGTTTCGCCTGCATTTGAAGCTATATCACTTATATTCGCAAGTATTTGACGGTCAATCATTCGTTTCGCATGAATTTGAAGCTAAGCCTTCTACTTCGCTTTGATTTGAAACTAAATCATGTGTTCTCTTGGATTTGAAGCTAACTCATTGTTTCGCATGCAGTTGAAGCTGAATCATGTTTATCATATGTATTGGAAGCAAAACCATTTGATTCGCATGAATTTGAAACTAAATGATGTGGTTCACATGAATTGAAGCTGACTCGTTTGTTTCGCATGCATTTGAAGCTATATCACTTATATCGCAAGTATTTGAAGCTAAATCATTTGTGTCGCATGCATTTGAAGCTAAGCCTTCTACTTCGCATTGATTTGAAGCTAAATCATTTGTTTTTCATGGATTTGAAGCTAACTCGTTTCTATCGCATGGATTTAAAGCTATCTCCTTTGTCTCGCCTGCATTTGAAGCTAAATCATGTATATCACAAATATTTGAAGCTAAACCATTTGTTTCCCATGGATTTGAAGTTAAGCCTTCGACTTCGCATTCATTTGTAGCTAAATCATATGTTCCGCCTGGATTTCAAGATAACTCGATTGTTTCGCATGCAGTTGAAGCTCAATCATGTATATCTCAAGTATTTGAAGCTAAACCATTTGAGTCGCATGGATTTGATGCTAAGCCTTCTACTTCGCATTGATTTGAAGCTATATAAAGTGTTTCGTTTGGATATGAAGCAAACTCGTTTGTGTCGCATGCAGTTGAAGATATATCACTTATGTTCGCAAGTATTTGAAGCTAAATCATTCGTTTCGCATCGATTTGAAAATAAGCCTTCTACTTCGCATTAATTTGGAGCTAAATCATGATTTTCGCTTGGATTTGAAGCTAAGCCTCCTAGTTCGCATTGATTTGAAGAAAATCATGTGTTTGGCTTGGATTTGCAGCTAAATCGCTTGTTTCGCATGCAGTTGAAGCTGAATCATATATAAAACAAGTATTTGAAGCTAAACCCTTTGCTTCGCCTGGATTTGAACCTAATTCTTCTACTACGCATTGATTTGAAGTTAAATTATGTGTTACGCTGGGATTTGAAGCTGATTCGTTTGTTTCGCCTGCATTTGAAGCTATATCACTTATATCGAAAGTATTTGTAGCTAAACCATTTGTTTCTAATGTATTTCAAGCTAAGCCTTCCACTTCGAACTGATTTGAAACTAAGTAATGTGTTTCGCTTGGATTTCTTGCTAAAGCGTTTGTTTCGAGTGCAGTTGAAGCAACATCATGTATATCACAATTATTTGAGGGCTAAGCCATTTGTATCTCATGTTTTCGAAGCTAAGCCGTCTACTTCGCATTGATTTGAAGCTAAGTCATGTGTTTCTCATGGATTTGAAGCTAACACGTTTCTATCGCATGGATTTAAAGCTAACTCGTTTGTTTCGCCTGCATTTGAAGCTAAATCATGTATATCACAAATATTTGAAGCTAAACCATTTGTTTCGCATGGATTCGAAAGTAAGCCTTCTACTTCGCATTGAATTGGAGCTAAATCATGTGTTTCGCATGGATTTGAAGCTAACTCGTTTCTATCGCATAGATTTAAAGCTCACTCGTTTGTTTCGCATGCTGAAGAAGCTAAATCTAGTATATCACAAGTATTTGAAGCTAAACCATTTGTTTCGTATGGATTCGAAGGTAACCCTTCTACCTCGTAGTGATTTTAAGCTAAATCATGGGTTTCTGATGGATTTAAAGCTAACTCGTTTGTTTCGCATGCAGATGAAGCTAAATTATGTATACCACAACTATTTGAAGCTAAACCATTTGATTCCCATGGATTTGGAGCTAAGCCTACTACCTCGCATTGATTTGAAGCTAAATCATGTGTTTCGCTTGGATTTGAAGCTAACTCGTTTGTTTCGCATGCAGTTGAAGCTCAATCATGTATCTCACAAGTATTTGAAGCTAAACCATTTGTTTCGCATGGATTTGAAGCTAAGCCTTCTGCTTCGCATTGATTTGAAGCTAAATCATGTCTTACGATTGGATTTGAAGCTCTCTCCTTTGTTTCTCCTGCATTTGAAGCTATATCACTTATATCGCAAGTATTTGAAGCTAAATCATTTGTGTCGCATGGATTTGATTCTAAGCCTTCTACTTCGCTTTGATTTGGAGCTAAATCGTGAGTTTCGCAAGGATTTAAAGCTCACACGTTTGTTTCGCATGCAGTTGAAGCTAAATCATGAATATCACAAGTATTTGAAGATAATCCATTTGATTCGCATGGATTTGAAGCTAAGCCTCCTATTTCGCACTGATTCGAAGCTAAATCATGCGTTTCGCATGAAATTGAAAATATTTCGTTTGTTTCGCATTGATTTGAAGCTAACTCGTTTGTTTCGCCTGCATTTGAAGCTAAATCATGTATATCGCTAATATTTGAAGCTAATCCATTTGTTTGCATGGATTCGAAGATAAACCTTCTACTTCGTATTGATTTTAAGTTAAATCATGTGTTTCACATGGATTTAAAGATAACTCGTTTGTTTCGCATGCAGTTGATTCTAAATCATGTATATCACAAGTATTTGAAGCTAAACCATTTGTTTCGCATGGATTCGAAAATCAGTCTTCTATTTCGCAATGATTTGATGATGAATCATGTGTTTCTCATGGATTTGAAGCTAACTCATTTGTTTCGCATGGATTTGAAGCTAACTCGCTTGTTTCGCATGCAGTTGAAGCAAAATCATGTATATCACAAGTATTAGAAGCTAAACCATTTGATTCGCATGGATTTGAAGCTAAGCCTTCTACTTCGCATTGATTGGAAGCTTAATCATGTATTTCGCTTCGATTTGAAGCTAAGCCTTCTACTTCGCAATGATTTGAAGCTAAATCATGTGTTTCGCTTGGATTTGAAGCTAACTTGTTTGATGTTTCATACAGGTGACGCCAAATCGTGTATAAAAAAAGTATTTGAAGCTAAATCATGCGTTTCGCATGGATTTGAATCTAACTCGTTTGTTTCGTATGCAGTTGAAGCTAAATCATGTTTATCACAAGTATCTGAATCTAAACCATCTGCTTCCCATGAATATTAAGCTAAACCATGTGTTTCGCATGAATTTGAAGCTAAACCATTTGTTTCGCATGGATTCGAAAATCAGTCTTCTATTTCGCAATGATTTGATGCTGAATCATGTGTTTCTCATGGATTTGAAGCTAACTCATTTGTTTCGCATGGATTTGAAGCTAACTCGCTTGTTTCGCATGCAGTTGAAGCAAAATCATGTATATCACAAGTATTTGAAGCAAAACCATTTGTTTTGCATTGATTTAAAGCTAAGCCTTCTACTTCGCATTGATTTGAAGCTAAATCTTGTGTTTCGCATGTATTCGAAGCTAACTCGTCTGATTCGCCTGCATTTGAAGCTATATCACTTATATTCGCAAGTATTTGACGGTCAATCATTCGTTTCGCGTGAATTTGAAGCTAAGCCTTCTACTTCGCATTGATTTGAATGTAAATCATGTGATTCACTTGGATTTGATGCTAACCCTTCTACTTCGCATTGATTTGAAGCTAAATCATGAATTTCGCTTGGATTTGTAGTTAACACGTTTGTTTCACATACAGTTGAAGCTCAATCATGTATATCACAAGTATTTGAAGCTGAACAATTTGTTTCGCATGAATATTAAGTTAAACCATGTGCTTCGCATGAATATGAATCTAAACGATGTGTTTCGCATGAATTTAAAGTTAAATCATTTATATCAAAATTATATGAAACTAAATCATTTGTTTTGCATGGTTTCGAAGATAAACCTTCTACTTCGCATGAATTTGAAACTAAATCATATGTGTCGCATGGATTTGAAGGTAACACGTCTATTTCACATGCAGTTGAAGCTCAATCATGTGTATCACAAGTATTTGAAGTTGAACAATTTGTTTCGCATGAATATTAAGTTAAACCATGTGTTTCGCATGCATTTGAAGATATATCACTTATATCGCAAGTATTTGATGCTAATTCATTTGTTTCGCATGGATTTGAAGCTAAGTCTCCAACTTCGCATTGATTTGAAGCTAAATCATGTGTTTTACATGGATTTGAAGCAAACTCGTTTGTTTCGCATGCATTTGAAGCTGTATCACTTATATTCGCAAGTATTTATAGGTCAATCATTCGTTTCGCATGGATTTGAAGCTAATGCTTCTACTTCGCATTGATTTGAAGCTGGGTCATATGATTCGCTTGGATTTGAATTTCACTCGTTTGTTTCGCCTGCATTTGAAGCTATATCACTTATATCGCTAGTATATGAATCTAAATAATCTGTGTCGCATGGATTTGATGCTAATGCTTCTACTTCGCATTGATTTGAAGCTGAATCATGTGTTTCGCATGGATTTGAAGGTAACTCGTTTGTTTAGCATGCAGTTGAAGCTATCTCATGTATATCACAAGTATTTGAAGCTAATTCATTTTTAGCATGGATTTGAAGCTAAGCCTTCTACTTCGCATTGATTAGAAGCTAAATCATATGTTTCGCATCGATTTGAAGCTAACTGATTTGTTTCGCCTGCATTTGAAGCTATATCACTTATATTCGCAGGTATTTGTTTTGCATGGATTAGAAGCTAACTCGTTGGTTTGCCTTCATTTGAAGCTATATCACATATATCGCAAGTATATGAATCTAAATAATTTCGGTCGCATGGATTTGATGCTAATCCTTCTACTTCGCATTGATTTGAAGCTAAATGATGTGTTTCGTATGGATTTGAAGATAACTCGTTTATTTAGCATGCAGTTAAAGTTAAATCATGTATATCACAAGTATTTGAAGCTAAAACATTTGTGTCGCACCACTTGTGTGTTTCGCATGCAGTTGAAGCAATATCACTTATATTCGCAAGTATTTGAAGCCAAATCATTCTGTTCGCATGGATTTGAAGCTAAGCCATCTACTTCGCATTGATTTGATGCTAAATCACGTGTTTCGCATGCATATAAAGCTAAATCATGTGTTTCGCTTGGATTTGTAGTTAACACGTTTGTTTCACATACAGTTGCAGCTCAATCATGTATATCACAAGTATTTGAAGCTGAACAATTTGTTTCGCATGAATATTATGTTAAACCATGTGCTTCGCATGAATATGATTCTAAACGATGTGTTTCGCATGAATTTAAAGTTAAATCAGTTATATCAAAATTATTTGAAACTAAACCATTTGTTTCTCATGGTTTCGAAGATAAACCTTCTACTTCGCATGAATTTGAAGCTAAATCATATGTTTCGCTTGGATTTGAAAGTAACACGTCTGTTTCACATGCAGTTGAAGCTCAATCATGTATATCACAAGTATTTGAAGCTGAACAGTTTGTTTCGCATGAATATTATGTTAAACCATGTGTTTCGCATGAGTATTAAGCTAAACCATGTGTTTGGAATGAATTTGAAGCTAAATCATGTGTTTCGCATGGATTTGAAGCTAACTCGTTTGTTTCGCATGCAGTTGAAGCTAAATCATGTATATAACAAGTATTTGAAGCTAATTCATTTTTTAGCATGGATTTGATGCTAATGCTTCTACTTCGCATTGATTTGAAGCTAAATCATGTGTTTCGCTTGGATTTGAAGCTAACTTGTTTGTTTCGCATGCAGTTGGAGCTAAATCATGTATATCACAAGTATTTGAAGATAATCCATTTGTTTTGCAAGGATTCGAAAATCAGCCTTCTATTTCGCATTGATTTGAAGCTAAATCATGAGCTTCGCATGTATTTGAAGCTAACTCGTTTGTTTCGCATGGATTTGAAGCTAACTCATTTGTTTCGCATGCAGTTCAAGCAAATTCATTTATCACAAGTATTTGAAGCTAAACCATTTGTTTCGCATGGATTCGAAAATCAGCCTTCTATTTCGCATGGATTTGGAGCTAAATCATGCGCTTCGAATGGAATTGAAGCTATCTCGTTTGTTTCGCATGGATTTGAAGCTAACTCGTCTGTTTCGCCTGCATTTGAAGATAAATCATGTATATCGCAAGTAATTGAAGCTAAACCATTTGTCTCGCATTGGTTTTGAAGCTAAGCCTTCTATTTCGCATTGATTTGAAGCTAAATTATGAGTTTCGTATGGATTTGAAGCTAACTCGTTTGTTTCGCATGCAATGAAGCAAAATCATGTATATCACAAGTTTTTGACGCTAACCACTCGTTTCGCATGGATTTGAAGCTAAGCCTTCTACATCGCATTGATTTGAAGCTAAATCATGTGTTTTGCATGTATTTGAAGCTAACTCGTTTGTTTCGCCTGCATGTGAAGCTAAATCATGTATATCACATAAATTTGAAGCTAAACCATTTGATTCGCATGTATTTGATGATAAGCTTTCTACTTCGCATTGATTTGAAGCAAAATTAAGTATTTCGCTTGGATTTGAAGCTAACTCGTTTGTTTCGCATGCAGTTGAAGCTCAATCATGTATCTCACAAGTATTTGAATCTAAACCATTTGTTTCGCATGGATTTGAAGCTAAGCCTTCTCCTTCGCATTGATTTGAAGCTAAATCATGTCTTACGCTTGGATTTGAAGCTCTCTCCTTTGTTTCTCCTGCATTTGAAGCTATATCACTTATATCGCAAGTATTTGAAGCTAAATCATTTGTGTCGCATGGATTTGAAGCTAAGCCTTCTACTTCGCATTGATTTGAAGCTAAATCATTTGTTTTTCATGGATTTGAAGCTAACTCGTTTCTATCGCATGGATTTAAAGCTAACTCCTTTGTCTCGCCTGCATTTGAAGCTAAATCATGTATATCACAAATATTTGAAGCTAAATCATTTGTTTCCCATGGATTTGAAGTTAAGCCTTCGACTTCGCATTCATTTGTAGCTAAATCATATGTTCCGCCTGGATTTCAAGATAACTCGATTGTTTCGCATGCAGTTGAAGCTCAATCATGTATATCTCAAGTATTTGAAGCTAAACCATTTGATTCGCATGGATTTGATGCTAAGCCTTCTACTTCGCAATGATTTGAAGCTAAATCATGTGTTTCGCTTGGATTTGAAGCTAACTTGTTTGATGTTTCATACAGGTGACGCCAAATCGTGTATAAAAAAAGTATTTGAAGCTAAATCATGCGTTTCGCATGGATTTGAATCTAACTCGTTTGTTTCGTATGCACTTGTAGCTAAATCATGTTTATCACAAGTATATGAATCTAAACCATCTGCTTCCCATGAATATTAAGCTAAACCATGTGTTTCGCATGAATTTGAAGCTAAGTCATTTGTTTCGCATGGATTTGATGCTATATCACTTGTATTCGCAAGTATTTGAAGCTAAACCATTCGCTTCGCATGGATTTGAAGATAAGCCTTCAACTTCGCATTGATTTGTAGCTAAATCATGTGTTTCGCTTGGATTTGAAATCTGCTCGTTTGTTTCTCAGGCAGTTGAAGCTAAATCACGTATATCACAATTATTTGAAGCTAAACCATTCGTTTCGCATGGATTTGAAGCTATGGCTTCTACTTCGCATTGACTTGAAGCTAAATCATGTGTTTCGCATGTATTCGAAGCTAACTCGTTTGTTTCGCCTGCATTTGAAGCTATATCACTTATATTCGCAAGTATTTGACGGTCAATCATTCGTTTCGCATGAATTTGAAGCTAAGCCTTCTACTTCGCTTTGATTTGAAACTAAATCATGTGTTCTCTTCGATTTGAAGCTAACTCATTGTTTCGCATGCAGTTGAAGCTGAATCATGTTTATCACATGTATTGGAAGCAAAACCATTTGATTCGCATGAATTTGAAACTAAATGATGTGGTTCACATGAATTGAAGCTGACTCGTTTGTTTCGCATGCATTGAAGCTATATCACTTATATCGCAAGTATTTGAAGCTGAACCATTTGTTTCGCATGGATTTGAAGCTAAGCCTTCTACTTCGCATTCATTTGATGCTAAATCACGTGTTTCGCATTGATTTGAAGATAACTCGTTTGTTTCGCCTGCATTTGAAGCTAAATCATGTATATCACAAGTATTTGAAGCAAAACCATTTGTTTTGCATTGATTTAAAGCTAAGCCTTCTACTTCGCATTGATTTGAAGCTAAATCTTGTGTTTCGCATGTATTCGAAGCTAACTCGTTTGTTTCGCATGCATTTGAAGCTATATCACTTATATTCGCAAGTATTTATAGGTCAATCATTCGTTTCGCATGGATTTGAAGCTAATGCTTCTACTTCGCATTGATTTGAAGCTGGGTCATGTGATTCGCTTGGATTTGAATTTCACTCGTTTGTTTCGCCTGCATTTGAAGCTATATCACTTATATCGCAAGTATATGAATCTAAATAATCTGTGTCGCATGGATTTGATGCTAATGCTTCTACTTCGCATTGATTTGAAGCTGAATCATGTGTTTCGCATGGATTTGAAGGTAACTCGTTTGTTTAGCATGCAGTTGAAGCTATCTCATGTATATCACAAGTATTTGAAGCTAATTCATTTTTAGCATGGATTTGAAGCTAAGCCTTCTACTTCGCATTGATTAGAAGCTAAATCATATGTTTCGCATCGATTTGAAGCTAACTGGTTTGTTTCGCCTGCATTTGAAGCTATATCACTTATATTCGCAGGTATTTGTTTTGCATGGATTAGAAGCTAACTCGTTGGTTTGCCTTCATTTGAAGCTATATCACATATATCGCAAGTATATGAATCTAAATAATTTCGGTCGCATGGATTTGATGCTAATCCTTCTACTTCGCATTGATTTGAAGCTAAATGATGTGTTTCGTATGGATTTGAAGATAACTCGTTTATTTAGCATGCAGTTAAAGTTAAATCATGTATATCACAAGTATTTGAAGCTAAAACATTTGTGTCGCACCACTTGTGTGTTTCGCATGCAGTTGAAGCAATATCACTTATATTCGCAAGTATTTGAAGCCAAATCATTCTGTTCGCATGGATTTGAAGCTAAGCCATCTACTTCGCATTGATTTGATGCTAAATCACGTGTTTCGCATGCATATAAAGCTAAATCATGTGTTTCGCTTGGATTTGTAGTTAACACGTTTGTTTCACATACAGTTGCAGCTCAATCATGTATATCACAAGTATTTGAAGCTGAACAATTTGTTTCGCATGAATATTATGTTAAACCATGTGCTTCGCATGAATATGATTCTAAACGATGTGTTTCGCATGAATTTAAAGTTAAATCATTTATATCAAAATTATTTGAAACTAAACCATTTGTTTCTCATGGTTTCGAAGATAAACCTTCTACTTCGCATGAATTTGAAGCTAAATCATATGTTTCGCTTGGATTTGAAAGTAACACGTCTGTTTCAAATGCAGTTGAAGCTCAATCATGTATATCACAAGTATTTGAAGCTGAACAGTTTGTTTCGCATGAATATTATGTTAAACCATGTGTTTCGCATGAGTATTAAGCTAAACCATGTGTTTGGAATGAATTTGAAGCTAAATCATGTGTTTCGCATGGATTTGAAGCTAACTCGTTTGTTTCGCATGCAGTTGAAGCTAAATCATGTATATAACAAGTATTTGAAGCTAATTCATTTTTTAGCATGGATTTGATGCTAATGCTTCTACTTCGCATTGATTTGAAGCTAAATCATGTGTTTCGCTTGGATTTGAAGCTAACTTGTTTGTTTCGTATGCAGTTGGAGCTAAATCATGTATATCACAAGTATTTGAAGATAATCCATTTGTTTTGCAAGGATTCGAAAATCAGCCTTCTATTTCGCATTGATTTGAAGCTAAATCATGAGTTTCGCATGTATTTGAAGCTAACTCGTTTGTTTCGCATGGATTTGAAGCTAACTCATTTGTTTCGCATGCAGTTCAAGCAAATTCATTTATCACAAGTATTTGAAGCTAAACCATTTGTTTCGCATGGATTCGAAAATCAGCCTTCTATTTCGCATGGATTTGGAGCTAAATCATGCGCTTCGAATGGAATTGAAGCTATCTCGTTTGTTTCGCATGGATTTGAAGCTAATTCGTTTGTCTCGCCTGCATTTGAAGCTAAATCATGTTTATCACAAATATTTGAAGCTAAACCATTTGTTTCGCATGGATTTGAAGTTAAGCCATCGACTTCGCATTGATTTGTAGCTAAATCATGTGTTCCGCCTGGATTTCAAGATAACTCGATTGTTTCGCATGCAGTTGAAGCAAAATCATGTATATCACAAGTATTTGAAGCTAAACCATTTGATTCGCATGGCTTTGATGCTAAGCCTTCTACTTCGCAATGATTTGAAGCTAAATCATGTGTTTCGCTTGCATTTGAAGCTAACTTGTTTGATGTTTCATACAGGTGACGCCAAATCGTGTATAAAAAAAGTATTTGAAGCTAAATCATGCGTTTCGCATGGATTTGAAGCTAAGCATTCTACTTCGCTTGATTTTGAATCTAAATCAAGTGTTTCGCTTGGATTTGAAGCTAAGCCTTCTACTTCGCTTGATTTTGAAGCTAAATCATGTGTTTCGCTTGGATTTGAATCTAACTCGTTTGTTTCGTATGCAGTTGAAGCTAAATCATGTTTATCACAAGTATCTGAATCTAAACCATCTGCTTCCCATGAATATTAAGCTAAACCATGTGTTTTGCATGAATTTGAAGCTAAGTCATTTGTTTCGCATGGATTTGAAGCTATATCACTTATATTCGCAAGTATTTGAAGCTAAACCATTCGCTTCGCATGGATTTGAAGATAAGCCTTCAACTTCGCATTGATTTGTAGCTAAATCATGTGTTTCGCTTGGATTTGAAATCAGCTCGTTTGTTTCTCAGGCAGTTGTAGCTAAATCATGTATATCACAAGTATTTGAAGCTAAACTATTTGTTTTGCATGGATTCGAAAATCAGCCTTCTATTTCGCATGGATTTGAAGCTAAATCATGTATATCACAAGTATTTGAAGCTAAACCATTTGTTTCGCATGGATTCGAAAATCAGCCTTCTATTTCGCATTGATTTGAAGCTAAATCATGTGTTTCGCATGGATTTAAAGCTAACACGTTTGTTGCGCATGCAGTTAAAGCTAAATCATGGATATCACAAGTATTTGAAGCTATACCATTCGTTTCGCATGGATTTGAATCTAAGCCTTCTACATCGGATTGATCTGAAGCTAAATCATGAGTTACGCTTGGATTTGAAGCTCACGCTTTTGTTCCCCCTGCATTTGAAGCTATATCACTTACATCGCAAGTATTTGAAGCTAAATCATATGTGTCGCATGGATATGATACTACCTCTTCTACTTCGCATTGATTTGAAGGTAAGTCGTGTGTTACGCTTGAATTTGATGCTCTCTCGTTTGTTCCGCATGCAGTTGAATTTAAATCACTTATATCACAAGTATGTGAATCTAAACCATCTGTTTCGCATGGTTTCGAAGATAAGCCTTCCACTCCGCATTGATTTGAAGCTAAACCATTCGTTTCGCATGGATTTG